>NW_027411977.1:47729284-48329284 GCF_047663935.1 Musca autumnalis
TTATTAACATATATTCAAAAAATATACGAAACTGTAGTAACAATTCGTTGGAAAATCTACTCGCGGGGACAAAATTTTTGTTACTTACTACCGTGATCGTTTTCAACAGTTTGTTGTGTATAAGAAAACTAATGAAAATGTCATTGGAAAAAATAGCTTTGTTCGTTATATACGTAGTTGCTTATAACCGTTGTTCGTTATATCCGAATTTATCTGTAAAATTCTTTGTTTTATCTCACTTTTACATGTAATTAATTTAAAAAGTTAAAAAATCCTTTAATTCCGCTGTTATTAATTTTTGACTCAAAAACAGGGCAAATTACCTATAGTGCTATGGAACAAATGTTTTGTAATGGGCCAGCTAAGTAAGTAAGTAAGGAGACTTCTTAAGGTATTCTCTATTAGGCAGAAGACATTCTAAGGTGTCATCTAGTAGACAGAAGAACTTCTTAGGCCTTCTATAGTAGACAGAAGACCTTTTAAAGTCTTCTATTTAAGAATGCAGAGATTTTAAGGTCTTCCCTATTAAACAGAATACGTTTTAAGTCTTCTTTAGTGGACAAAAGACCTTCTAAGGTGTTCTATAGTAGGCTGACGACCTTTAATGTCTTATACATTAGACACAAGACCTTTTAAGGGCTTCAGTAGTAGAAAGAAAACCTTTTAATGTCTTCTCTGTTAGGCAGAAGGCCTTTTAAGGTCTTCTCTGGTAGACAGAAAGCCTTCTATAATAGACACAAGAACTTTTAACGCATTCTCTAGTAAACATAATACATTTCAAACCTTCACATTTTTATTTTTGATTTATTCCCACTCCACTAGTAGCCTTTTGAAAATTCCGCCTAAGTGCTACTTTAGAAGACTTATCAAATATTTCAAGTGGTATAATCACAATAAGACTTTGCTCTTCATTGACGATGTATGTGAGCAACTTCAAGTGACTGAATATAAATCACAGCCTCTTTAACAAAACTGCAGCTATAAAAATCCCCTTTGAAAAACTGCATGATTTGATGACTGGAAATGATTCATTGCAGCACTTGCAACAATTGGCCAATAATGATAGATTAAAAAGCTATAGACACCATGACATGTTGAGTTCACCAAAAAGAGGGGAATTTCAACGCAATGACCTCTTGAAATAACAAATTGAAGAACTTGCCCCCAAAACATTGACGCCAAATCACAAATTCTCCCCCCCTTACACTTGTCTTACGCGAGAAACGTAAGGTGTCGAAAATCAGTTGTCCATCAATGTAACCACACTTTTGCTATAAATTGATCGCTTCGACATAAGGGAAAACACATACAATTTAACATGGAATGTTTTCATGTCGTCGTCTATGATCGACATACATTTCTCCCACAACAGCAGCAACAACAACAACAAAGTCAATCACACCAACAACTGAAAGACATACAAATGCCACCAATCAATTATACATTTCAACGCCTCAATATGTTTTTGTCTATTTGAATTTTCGAGGGGAGAAGAAGTGTAGGAAAGAAAGCAAGGTGCAAAGGGATGCAGAGGATATTTGACGAGCATTTCATTAGAAGGCCCTTGGAGAATAAAAGGTTTTATAGAGTTGGTGATCTCCACCTTCGGGGAAGCATAGCTGGGAGAGAGACTAAATGTCCAAGTTCCTCGGGTATCTGGATCAATGCTAGTCTTTAAAGCCCCTTTAAGCAATGAATATCACACATAATAACGAAAAAACTTGAACATGTAAAAATCCATTATACCCTCCACCATAACATATTCCAAACTAAAATGGAATAATCCTTTTTTTTTAATCCAAAATTTTATTTGGAGATATTTTATGACCACGGATACCCCAAATGCCTAAATTGGGTCAGATGTTTCTAAAACTGACTTCAACGGGCGTTACCTTTATATGAGACTCTAATAAAGTATGGTAGCTATGTTGACAATTATTATTGTTTTGTTTGACCACTGGGAATCTCAAATGTCAAATAAAACTGTGACACAAAATAGAGGTGAAAATCTGAGGCAGAGATAATTCCTTTTGGTGATGAAAGGTCTTGGTGAGCATATTAAGAATCCTGAAGGGCAGATGCGCCGTGAGTCGAACTTCCGAGTTATGGCGTGATGAAGTTTCAGCTGAAGACCCTGTAAGGCATCTGAAATTAGTGTTAAATCTTTGTTAATTCTCATTTTAGTTTATTTATGAGATGACATGTCTTCAGTCAAATCGAATGAGGATTATTTTGGTAGAACATTTCTACCTTCTAACTCGCTTCCTTCAATGTACTTTTCGTCCCTTATTTTAAGAACCGTTATAAAAGTACCACAATATGATGTTTTACAGCTTCGAAAGGTTCTGCAGAAATGTCGCTCAGAAAATTTTAGGTACGACTCTCATTGACAACTAATCGATTTTGTCGCTGGTAGGACAGGCAGACATGGCTTGATCGACTCAAAATTTCAACTGATAAATCTTTAAATCGCCCCACTCTGCTTCCTTCCTGTTATTTTGAATGTTTGCTTACAAATAGTTCAATAGATAACAAGTAAAAAAGTATCAGTCGGCTTTGTCGACAGAGATATACCCTCAGCCTGTGCAAATTGAAACACTTTTTTCACAAAAAAACTTATTTATTTAGGGGGTTTCAAAATTTTGGTCGTATGACGACAAAAATATTGATTAGGATTAAAGTTCAAAAATTTTGCGGAAAAGGTACTTAAAGGAATGGACCGACATAGACCATGGGGGTACCATAGGGGGTTTTTACACCCATCGGGCTGTTTTCTCAAGAAGTATGGAGTTACCCCTGAAACAACTTTTACCATCGTAATTGAGGCAGCGAATGTAAGTTGCTTCATCAAAAATCAAAGTGAATCAATAGCAGCTCTTAGAGTGAACTTATCCAAAATTTTGTGTGGGAGGTACGGGATGGAGTGGACAAATATAGTCCATATTCGAACCTGATCTATATCTGTTAGATATTATGAGAATGTGTAAAGTATGGACCAAATCGGTCACTCCCATCAAGAGTTATCGTGCGCACAATTTTTCCGAATATTTTTGAACTTTTGTGGGGTAGGTACCTGAAGGAGTGGACCGATATGGCTTATATACAAACTTAAAGTAAGTTTGGAAACAATATTACGAAGTCCAAATTTTTGCCGGAATTTCCGTTCGAGTATTATCTTGCGCTTACACCCATAAACATGGTTTCATAGGGTTTGTTTTTCAACTTTCAGGCTATTTTTTCAGGAAGTACAACAAAAACCAAGGCGATTCGAGAGCAGGTCCTAAACGGAACTTTTCCGAAATTTTGTGTGGGAGGTACTCGAAGGAGTTTACCGATTGAGTCCATATTGGAACCTCATCTAAGTCTGGTAGAAATTTCATAATGTGCAAAGTATGGACCAAATCGGTTATTCCCTACAAGAGTTATCGTGAGCACAAATTTTCCGAACATTTTCGAACTTTTGTCGGGGAGGTACCGGAAGGAGTGGACCGATATAATCCATCTTTGGACTTGAACTAAGTTTGGACAAAATATTACGAAAGCCAAATTTTGGATCGAATCGGCAGATCCGTTCGAGAGTTATCTTGCGCTCCAACCTCTACACACGGTCTCCTACGGTTTTTTGTAACTTTCAGGCTATTTTCTCTGGAAGTATGGACTTGCCGCTAATGAAACTTACAGCGTCGTATAGAGGACAGCGAATACAATTTGCGTAAACAAAAATCAAAGCGATTCGAGACCAGGTCCTAAATTGAACTTTTCCGAAATTTTGTGTGGGAGGTACCCGAAGGAGTGGACCGATTGAGTCCATATTGGAACCTCATCTAAGTTTGGTAGAAATTACACGACGTGCAAAGTATGGACCAAATCGGTTATTCCCTTCAAGACTTATCGTGCGCACAAGTTTTGAGACAATTTGGAAAATTTGTGGGGGAGGTACCTGAAGGTACGAACTTAAATCGAATCTTGACAAAATATTTCGATACCCAAAATTTGAACCGAATCGATTGATCCGTTCGAGAGTTATCGTGCGCACCAGCTTGCCAGACAGACAGACAGACGGACGGACATTACTAGATCGACTCAAAATTGTCTGAAACGGATATCGTACAAACATACTTGGGGTCTAAAACCATTATTTCGATGAGGCACATTTTTGGTCGTATCAAAGTGTAAATACCCTCTTTAGCCTAAAGGCTGAGGGTATAAATACAAAATTTATTTTTTAATTAATTACACCCTCAGCATTTATGCCATCGAAAAAATGGTTTTAGTCTCCAAGTATGTTTGGACAAAATTCGATTCAGACAATTTGGACTTGATTTAGCCATGCCCGTCCGTCTGGCTGGTGCGCACGATAACTCTCGAATGGATCAACCGATTCGGTGCAAAATTTGGCTTTCGTAATATTTGGTCCAAACTTGGTTCACTCCTTCCGGGACATCCCCCACAAAAGTTCAAAAATTTTCGGAAAATTTGTGCGAACGATAAATCTTGAAGGGAGTAACCCATTTGGCCCATTTGGTCAGAACAATTTGGTTTCGATTTAGCAATGTCCGTCCGTCTGTCTGGCTGGTTCTCACGATAACTCTCGAACGGATCAACCGATTCGGTGCAAAATTTTGCTTTCGTAACATTTTGTCCAAACATAGTTTAAGTTCGAAGATGGGTTTTATCAGTCCACTCCTTCCGGTACCTCCCCCACAAAAGTTCCAAATTGTTCGGAAAATTTGTGGGCACGATAACGATACCAAACTTAGATAAGGTTCCAATATGGATTCAATCGGTCCACAGCTTCGGGTACCTTCCACACAAAATTTCGGAAAAGTTCAGTTTAGGCCCTGCTCTCGAATAGTTTTGATTTTTGTTGTAACAACTTATATTCACGGCCCCCTATACGGCGGTACAGGGCATCACCATACTTCCAGGGCAAAACCATACTTCCTGAAAAAAATGGCCAAAAAGGTTCAAACAACACCTATGACACCGTGTGTAGGGGTTGGATTCGATCCAAAATTTGGCCTCCGTATCGGTCCATTCCTTCAGGTAGCTCCCCCCCCCCCCCCCCCCCCCCCCCCCCCCCCCAAAGTTAACAAATGTTCGGAAAAATTGTGCTCACCATAACTCCTGAAGGGAGTGACGGATTTGGTATATATTTTACACTTCCTAATATATCTACCTGATATAGATCAGGTTCGAACATGAACTATATTTGTCCACTCCTTCGGGTGCCTCCCACACATAAATTCGGATAAGTTCACTTTAAGAGCTGCTATCAATTAAGACGCTTAAAGTTTTTGCAGGGCCAAATCCAAACTTCTTGAAGAAGAAAGAAAACATCCCTAAAGGTGTAAAAAAAAAACATATGGCACCATATGTAGTGACTGGAGAGCACTCTCGAACTGATCTACCGATTTGATCCAAAATTTGACCTTCGCCATATTTTGTCCAAACTTAGTTTCAGTTCGAAGATGGGCAATACCGGTCCACAATTTCCGATCCATCCCCCCAATATTTAAAAGATGTCACTTAAATGGCATGCACTATGTCTCTTGAACGGAGCAACCAATTTGTTCCAAACTTTGGATCATGGCACAATTACCCAGGTAGTGGCATCGTAAAATTTTGAATATGTTATGTCAAAACTTTCTTTATGTTGTTGGGGAAATTACAACAAAAATAATTTTTTTTATAAAGGGATTTGACTTTTCATATTCGATCAGCTGGTGTGATACCACTACCTGGTAGTTCTGTCATGCTTTGGATCATCTAATATTTTGCCAAAATTTAGTTTAACTTCTAAAATGGCCCATATCGGTCCTCTTCTTTACAGAAAAGTTCAACATTTGTGTTTAAGTGCAGTTTAGTGTCTGTTCGAAGATCGTTTGGAAATTTATCACGGTGTGCCTTAACCAAATTTAAATGGAAGGAGCTTACACCTGGGAAGCTTCTGTGGATTCTGAAACTGCATAGATGAGAAAAATCAAAAAAACTAAAAAAATTGCCGGAGGGGTTTTTAAATAAATCGCGGTCAATATTCACACTTTTAGGGTTTTTTTTAGGCTTTCACGATTTTGCTTGAGAACGGTAAGTCCTATCGAAATGGGGCTAAAGAAAATATTGTAGCTGTAAAAATTCTCTAGAGGATTGATTTGTTCGTAGGTTTTACCATTTTTGAAATATTGAAGTTTAGGTCACATTTTTAGTTTTTGTTAGTTTTTCACGATTTTGCTTGGGAACGGCAAGTCTTATCGAAATTGGACCAGAGAAAATCTTATAGCTGTGAAAATTCTATACAAGACTGACTTTTGCAGTTTTTTCCTAGGTTGTACAAATTTTGAGATATATAAGTTTAAGTTGGGAAATTGTAGCCATGTCATTGTTTTGTAAGGAGGCGATACAGTCAATGCATTGTCCCAATTGGAACTTCTATATCTCAAAAACGGTAAAACCTATGAAAATATCATGAAGGTCAATCTTGTACAGAATTTTCACTGCTACAACAATTTCTTTAGTCCCATTTCCATAGGACTTGCCGTTTTCAACCAAAATTGTTAAAACTTAAAAATCCCTTAAAAGTGTGAACTTTGACCGTGATTTATTTAAAAAGCTCTTCGGCGATTTTTTATTTCTTTGATTTTTCTCATGTACGAACATTGCAGCTTAAGAATCCGCAAAAACTTCCCAGGTGTAAGCTCCTTCCATTTAAATTTTGTTAAGGCGCACCGTGGTATACTGATGGTGTTCGTTGTGGTCCTGTTTACAGCCATATTATATTTTCCGTGGACAAGTCCTTGCTTCCTGGCATACTGATCCAAAAGTTATACGATAACACACTGAAATGACTAGTGGACACGATATCTATCGAAAAGATATGACTCTGAAAATAACATCCACTTCCATAATGGACTATGTCGGTTCATTCCTTTAAGTACCGTATCCGCAATACCTTTGAATCCTAATCCATATTTTTTGTCTGCAAATGTCCAAAAAGGAATGTTTCATTTTTTTTTTTTTTAATTTGCCTGTTTACAATTAGTTAGATTAGTTACAAACAATTGTAATTTCAAAAATTACCATTTTAATTTCAGAAATAGTAGATTCATTATAAACAATCATAAGCACCATAAATAAATCGGTCGCATCAACTTTTTGCGTATTTTCTATGTACTTCCTTTCCCATAAAGCTAATTGAAGATATTCAGTTGAGGATATTGAACACACATTATATTTCGTAGGTATTTACAACTTTATTGTATGCCCTCATTACACAATTTCTGACTACCGAAAAATTCCAAAAGAAAAAATCCTTCAAAAATTCACACATCATCAAAGCAAACGGAACAGTAGCACACGCTGCTGACCCATAGACAATTGGGTTGTCATTAACCGTTCAGAGGTCATAAATCTTTTGTTGATTATTTGTACAATCTGGACGTATGTATGTATGTACCTCTACACATGTGATTTATTTTCAATTTCTTCTTCCGAAAGAAAAAAAAAACAATGAATGGATTTTCATTTTGCGAAGATGGTGTGAAAAGTAATTAATTTTGGCTATTTGGAACAACAAATACACATACCAATACCAAAAACCGATGCTAAACCCAATTTAAGCGATTCCTAAAATTTCAAATCACAATATTTTCAAAATTATTTCAATTAAAAAAAAAAATACATTTCCCATTGCATTTGGTATACTTGTACGCCAGGTGCTTCATTTCACCAATTCGTCTCAAAATGACTGCAACTTGCCAAACAAATTGATACATCAAACCATGCATACGTGTGTGTATGTGTGACTATTAAACATTTTGATACGACATTAAATTAAAATTATGGAATTGCTTTTCTTTCCCAAGCCCCATGCATCCAAAAATATATGTTTCTACTCTCTGCCAGAGCTCTACAGGTTGGATGCGTATGTTCCCATCGTGACAGAAATGATATATGCTACATACGCATACAACAACAACAATAATAATGATATGCCAGATATCCACGATAATATAAACAATTGCGATCACATGAAATTCTTTGTCTGTAGTTTTTTAAGAATTTTATGGTTATTTCAATCCAAAGGTTTGTACCACAACACAGTGTTTCGAATAAGGGGAATATTGTATATTAATATTGGAAGAAGAATGTTTTTGATCCTATATGAGAAGACATTTCGTCTTCCATGAGAATACCTACTGGTCTTCTGTGCGAAAATTCTCTTTAAAAATCCACGAGCTATAATAAAAATTGTCTTTAAAAATCCATGAGCTATAATAAAAATTGTCTTTAAAAATCCATGAGCTATAATAAAAATTTTCTTTAAAAATCCACGAGCTATAATAAAAATTTTCTTTAAAAAACCACGAGCTATAATAAAAATTTTCTTTAAAAATCCACGAGCTATAATAAAAATTTTCTTTAAAAATCCACGAGCTATAATAAAAATTTTCTTTAAAAATCCACGAGCTATAATAAAAATTTTCTTTAAAAATCCACGAGCTATAATAAAAATTTTCTTTAAAAATCCACGAGCTATAATAAAAATTTTCTTTAAAAATCCACGAGCTATAATAAAAATTTTCTTTAAAAATCCACGAGCTATAATAAAAATTTTCTTTAAAAATCCACGAGCTATAATACAAATTTTCTTTAAAAATCCACGAGCTATAATAAAAATTTTCTTTAAAAAACCACGAGTTATAATAAAAATTTTCTTTAAAAATCCACGAGCTATAATAAAAATTTTCTTTAAAAATACACGAGCTATAATAAAAATTTTCTTTAAAAATCCACGAGCTATAATAAAAATTTTCTTTAAAAAACCACGAGCTATAATAAAAATTTTCTTTAAAAATCCACGAGCTATAATAAAAATTTTCTTTAAAAATCCACGAGCTATAATAAAAATTTTCTTTAAAAATTCACGAGCTATAATAAAAATTTTCTTTAAAAAACCACGAGCTATAATAAAAATTTTCTTTAAAAATCCACGAGCTATAATAAAAATTTTCTTTAAAAATCCACGAGCTATAATAAAAATTTTCTTTAAAAAACCACGAGCTATAATAAAAATTTTCTTTAAAAATCCACGAGCTATAATAAAAATTTTCTTTAAAAATCCACGAGCTATAATAAAAATTTTCTTTAAAAATCCACGAGCTATAATAAAAATTTTCTTTAAAAAACCACGAGCTATAATAAAAATTTTCTTTAAAAATCCACGAGCTATAATAAAAATTTTCTTTAAAAATCCACGAGCTATAATAAAAATTTTCTTTAAAAATCCACGAGCTATAATAAAAATTTTCTTTAAAAATCCACGAGCTATAATAAAAATTTTCTTTAAAAATCCACGAGCTATAATAAAAATTTTCTTTAAAAATCCACGAGCTATAATAAAAATTTTCTTTAAAAATCCACGAGCTATAATAAAAATTTTCTTTAAAAATCCACGAGCTATAATAAAAATTTTCTTTAAAAATCCACGAGCTATAATAAAAATTTTCTTTAAAAATCCACGAGCTATAATAAAAATTTTCTTTAAAAATCCACGAGCTATAATAAAAATTTTCTTTAAAAATCCACGAGCTATAATAAAAATTTTCTTTAAAAATCCACGAGCTATAATAAAAATTTTCTTTAAAAATCCACGAGCTATAATAAAAATTTTCTTTAAAAATCCACGAGCCATAAAACAATTTCCTTAAAAATCCACGAGCCATAAAAAATTTCTTTAAAAATCCATGAGCCATAAAAAAATTTCTTTAAAAATCCACGAGGCATAACAAATTTCTTTAAAAATCCACGAGCCATAAAAAATTTCTTTAAAAATCCACGAGCCATAAAAAATTTCTTTAAAAATCCACGAGCCATAAAAAATTTATTTAAAAATCCACGAGCCATAAAAAATTTCTTTAAAAATCCACGAGCCAAAAAAAATTATTTAAAAATCCACGAGCCATAAAAAATTTATTTAAAAATCCACGAGCCAAAAAAAAATTATTTAAAAATCCACGAGCCATAAAAAATTAATTTAAAAATCCACGAGCCATAGAAAATTAATTTAAAAATCCACGAGCCATAAAAAATTAATTTAAAAATCCACGAGCCATAAAAAATTTGTTTAAAAATCCACGAGCCATAAAAAATTTATTTAAAAATCCACGAGCCATAAAAAATTTCTTTAAAAATCCACGAGCCATAAAAAATTTCTTTAAAAATCCACGAGCCATAAAAAAATTCTTTAAAAATCCACGAGCCATAAAAAATTCCTTTAAAAATCTACGAGCCATAAAAAATTTCTTTAAAAATCCACGAGCCATAAAAAATTTATTTAAAAATCCACGAGCCATAAAAAATTTATTTAAAAATCCACGAGCCATAAAAAAATTATTTAAAAATCCACGAGCCATAAAAAATTTATTTAAAAATCCACGAGCCATAAAAAAAAATTCTTTCAAAATCCACGAGCCACAAAAAAATTTCTTTAAAAATCCACGAGCCGTAAAACAATTTCTTTAAAAATCCACGAGCCATAAAAATTTTTTCTTTAAAAATCCACGAGCCATAAAACAATTTCTTTAAAAATCTACGAGCCATAAAAAAAATTCTTTACAAATTCAAGACCCACAAAAACATGTCTTTAAAAATCCGAGCCGTAAAACAATTTCTTTAAAAATCCACGAGCCATAAAACAATTTCTTTAAAAATCCACGAGCCATAAAACAATTTCTTTAAAAATCCACGAGCCATAAAACAATTTCTTTAAAAATCCACGAGCCATAAAACAATTTCTTTAAAAACCCACGAGCCATAAATAAATGTCTTTAAAAATCCACGAGCCATAAAAAATTTCTTTAAAAATCCACGAGCCATAAAACAATTTCTTTAAAAATCCACGAGCCATAAAACAATTTCTTTAAAAATCCACGAGCCATAAAACAATTTCTTTAAAATCCACGAGCCATAAAACAATTTCTTTAAAAACCCACGAGCCATAAATAAATGTCTTTAAAAATCCACGAGCCATAAAAAATTTCTTTAAAAATCCACGAGCCATAAAAAATTTCTTTAAAAATCCACGAGCCATACAAAAATTTCTTTAAAAATCCACGAGCCATAAAAAAATTTCTTTAAAAATCCACGAGCCATAAAAAAATTTCTTTGAAAATCCACGAGCCATAAAAAAATTACTTTAAAAATCCACGAGCCATAAAAAAATTTCTTTGAAAATCCACGAGCCATAAAAAAATTTCTTTGAAAATCCACGAGCCATAAAAAAATTACTTTAAAAATCCACGAGCCATAAAAAAATTTCTTTAAAAATGCACAAGCCATAAAAAAATTTCTTTAAAAATGCACATAATAATAATTTTTTTCTTTAAAAATCCACGAGCCATAAAAAAATTTCTTTAAAAATCCACGAGCCATAAAAAAATTTCTTTAAAAATCCACGAGCCATAAAAAAATTTCTTTAAAAATCCACGAGCCATAAAAAAATTTCTTTAAAAATCCACGAGCCATAAAAAAAATTCTTTAAAAATCCACGAGCCATAAAAAAATCTTTAAAAATCCACGAGCCATAAAAAAATTTATTGAAAAATCCACGAGCCATAAAAAATTTCTTTAAAAATCCACGAGCCATAAAAAAATCTTAAAAAATCTTCTTCTATCTTCTTTATTTGCAAATCCGTATTCGGATATTAGCGATCATACAATGTTAATTATTACAGAGTTATTTGGTTATATGTTATAAAATTAAAAATTTCATTCTATAATAGCTAGTTCTCTGTTTCTGGCGGCGCTTAAAAGGCTTATTTCATCTTGGTGTCCTGTCCATTCCAGAATGTTTTTGATCCATGTTATTTCTCGTCTCCCTCTTGGTCGGCGTCCTTCTATTTTGGTTCTTATGATTGCTTGGAGGAGATTATATTTGCTATTTCTCATAAGGTGTCCCAAATAAGCAGTTTTTCTCGTTTTTATCAATCTGATCATTTGACTTTCGGTGTTCATTCGTCTCAGTACTTCATTATTTGAGATGTGATCTGTCCAGGATATCTTTAAGATCCGTCGGTATATCCAAACCTCAAACGAGTGCAGTCTTCTTTCGTCTGCTGCTTTAAGAGTCCATTTTTCTGCCGAGTATAATAAAACGGACCAAATGTAGCATTTAACAAATCGTTTTTTAGTTTCCATGGTTATGTCATGGCTCGTTAGTATTTTTCTATATTTAAAAAAAGAGTTTCTTGCCATTTCAATTCGGCATTTTATTTCCTTTGATATGTCCCAGTGGTCATTAATTTGCACTCCGAGGTATTTGAATTTGGAGACTCTTTCTATTTGAGTTCCATTAATGCATAAGGGAATGTTGGATTCGATATTTCTTCTACTTATAATCATATACTTCGTCTTCATTATATTAATCTTTAAGGCATATGACGTACTAGAATGTTCTAGAGCATCTACTAGCTTTTGTAATCCTGCGAGGCTGCTTGCAAGTAATGTGGTGTCGTCGGCATAACGTATATTGTTTATGAATGTATTATTTATTCTAATTCCGATATTTTTCCCACATATTGACTCCTCAAAAATTTTTTGGGAATATACATTAAATAGAAGAGGGGATAGTATACAACCCTGTCTTACGCCTTTTGAAATAGGAACATCGTTGGTAAGTTCACCATCTATATGAATGTTGGCTCTCTGTTGCCAGTACAGGTTTCTAATGCATTTAAGGTCACTTTCATCTAATCCAATTGATATCAAAATTTCCATCAACTTGTCATGGTTGACCGTGTCAAATGCCTTCTCGTAGTCGATAAAGCATATGTAAACATCCTTTTGCACATCTCGGCAGTTTTGTATTAGTACATTCAAACTAAGTAGGGCCTCTCGAGTACCCATGCCTTCCCTGAAACCAAATTGAGTTTTTCCCATATGTGATTCGCATATTGGGTATATGCGCCTATGTATTATCTTTAATATTTTTAAAGCATGGCTCATAAGACTTATTAATCTATAGTCTCCGCACGCCTTCGCATTATTTTTCTTGGGAATCGTTATAAACGTAGATTTCAGCCAATCTTGAGGGTATTGTCCTGTTTCATAAATTTGGTTGTATAATTTCAACAATAGTTGTGTGTTTCTTTCATCTAGTAATTTAAATAATTCAGATGGGACTTCATCCGGCCCAGTAGCCTTATTGTTTTTCATTGAATTTATGGCCATATCTAGTTCACTTTTGGTAATGCGTCTTCCTCTAAAATTGGTTTCTCTATCTGTGTTATTAGTTTCTGTTCTTGTAGTGTCGGTAAAGAGATTTCTAATATAGTTTTCCCAGTGTTTTTTCTTTTCTGCAGTTTCGTATATGGCTGTATTATTCTCAGCAAAAATAAATGTAGATGATCTTTTTGAATAAATTCCAGATGCCTCTTTTAACTTTTTGTGAAGATTGAAATCGTCATGTAGGATTTGGAGTCTTTCAATTTCCTGGCACTGTTTATTGAGTTGCGCATTTTTTGCGGCCCGAGTTGCAATTTTTATTTCTTGATTTATTTCCCAATATCTTTCATAGTTAGAATTTTTGTGCTTGCTCCTTTCTATGCGAAGCGCGCGTATTTCGTCCGTCATCCACGTGTCTTCTCTTTTAGATGTTGTGGTTCCAAGGATATTGCTGGTTATGGTATTCATGGAGTTTTTTACATTATTCCATAAATTCTCAATGTCTTCTCCATCTGTAATTTGCACAGCAGAAGGTTATGGTCCGAGGGTACATCAGCTCCTGGGTACGTAGAACATTTATTTATGGAGGAGGAATATCGCTTATTTATTAAAATGTAATCAATTTGGTTTCTAACAATGTTTCTGTTATTATCCTGTGGCGATTTCCAGGTGTAAAGTCGTCTTGGATGGAGGCGAAACATAGTATTCGCAACCTTAAAATTGTGTTCCTGACAGAATTGTATCAGTCGTTCTCCTCTTTCATTCCGTTGTCCTAAGCCAAATTTTCCTGTGATTCCGTTTGTTACTTCTTGCCCAACTTTAGCATTAAAATCGCCCTGGATTATGGTAATGTCGTGGGGTTTTGTCATCTTTAATAACTTTTCAACGTCGCAATAAAACTGTTCCAATTCATCGTTAAAAATCAACGAGCCATATAAAAATTTCTTTAAAAATCCACGAGCCACAAAAAATTTCGTTAAAAATCCACGAGTAATAAAAAAATTTCGTTAAAAATCCACGAGCAATAAAAAAATTTCTTTAAAAATCCACGAGCAATAAAAAAATTTCTTTAAAAATCCACGAGCAATAAAAAAATTTCGTTAAAAATCCACGAGCAATAAAAAAATTTCTTTAAAAATCCACGAGCCATAAAAAAGTTTCTTTAAAAATCCACGAGCCATAAAAAAATTTCTTTAAAAATCCACGAGCCATAAAAAAATTTCTTTAAAAATCCACGAGCCATAAAAAAGTTTCTTTAAAAATCCACGAGCCATAAAAAAATTTCTTTAAAAATCCACGAGCCATAAAAAAATTTCTTTAAAAATCCACGAGCCATAAAAAAGTTTCTTTAAAAATCCACGAGCCATAAAAAAATTTCTTTAAAAATCCACGAGCCATAAAAAAATTTCTTTAAAAATCCACGAGCCATAAAAAAGTTACTTTAAAAATCCACGAGCCATAAAAAAATTTCTTTAAAAATCCACGAGCCATAAAAAAATTTCTTTAAAAATCCACGAGCCATAAAAAAATTTCTTTAAAAATCCACGATCCATAAAAAAATTTCTTTAAAAATCCACGAGCCATAAAAAAATTTCTTTAAAAATCCACGAGCCATAAAAAAATTTCTTTAAAAATCCACGATCCATAAAAAATTTCTTTAAAAATCCACGAGCCATAAAAAAATTTCTTTAAAAATCCACGAGCCATAAAAAAATTTCTTTAAAAATCCAGGAGCCATAAAAAAATTTCTTTAAAAATCCAGGAGCCATAAAAAAAATTCTTTAAAAATCCACGAGCCATAAACAAATTTCTTTAAAAATCCACGAGCCATAAAAAAATTTCTTTAAAAATCCACGAGCCATAAAAAAATCTTTAAAAATCCACGAGCCATAAAAAAATTTATTTAAAAATCCACGAGCCATAAAAAAATTTATTTAAAAATCCACGAGCCATAAAAAAATTTATTTAAAAATCCACGAGCCATAAAAAATTTCTTTAAAAATCCACGAGCCATAAAAAATTTCTTTAAAAATCCACGAGCCACAAAAAATTTCGTTAAAAATCCACGAGCAATAAAAAAATTTCGTTAAAAATCCACGAGCAATAAAAAAATTTCGTTAAAAATCCACGAGCAATAAAAAATTTCTTTAAAAATCCACGAGCCATAAAAAAGTTTCTTTAAAAATCCACGAGCCATAAAAAATTTCTTTAAAAACCCGCAAGTCATAAAAAAATTTCTTTAAAAATCCACGAGCCATAAAAAAGTTTCTTTAAAAATCCACGAGCCATAAAAAATTTCTTTAAAAACCCGCAAGCCATAAAAAAATTTCTTTGAAAATCCACGAGCCAATAAACAAATTTCTTAAAAAACCCACGAGACATAAAAAAATGTCTTTAAAAATCCACGAGCCATAAAAAAATTTCTTTAAAAATCCACGAGCCATAAAAACAATTCTTTAAAAATCCACGAGCCATAAAAAATTTCTTTAAAAATCCACGAGCCATAAAAAAAATCTTTAAAAATCCACGAGCCATAAAAAAATTCTTTAAAAATCTACGAGCCATAAAAAAATTTCTTTAAAAATCCACGAGCCATAAAAAAATTTCTTTAAAAATACACGAGCCATAAAAACATTTCTTTAAAAATCCACGAGCCATAAAAAATTTCTTTAAAAATCCACGAGCCATAAAATAATCTTTAAAAATCCACGAGCCATAAAAAAATCTTTAAAAATCCACGAGCCATAAAAAAATTTCTTTAAAAATCCACGAGCCATAAAAAAATTTCTTTAAAAATCCACGAGCCATAAAAAAATCTTTAAAAATCCACGAGCCATAAAAAAATTTCTTTAAAAATCCACGAGCCATACAAAAAAATTCTTTAAAAATCCACGAGCCATAAAAAAATTTCTTTAAAAATCCACGAGCCAAAAAAAAAATTATTTAAAAATCCATGAGCCATAAAAAAATTTCCTTAAAAATCCACGAGCCATAAAAAAATTTCTTTAAAAATCTACGAGTCATAAAAAAATTTCCTTAAAAATCCACGAGCCATAAAAAAATTTCTTTAAAAATCTACGAGTCATAAAAAAATTTCTTTAAAAATCCACGAGCCATAAAAAAATTTCTTTAAAAATCTACGAGCCATAAAAAAGTTTCTTTAAAAATCCACGAGCCATAAAAAAATTTATTTAAAAATCCACGAGCCATAAAAAAATTTATTTAAAAATCCACGAGCCATAAAAAAATTACTTTAAAAATCCACGAGCCATAAAAAAATTTCTTTGAAAGTCCACCAGCCATAAAAAATTACTTTAAAAATCCACGAGCCATAAAAAAATTTCTTTAAAAATGCACATAATAATAATTTTTTTCTTTAAAAATCCACGAGCCATACAAAAATTTCTTTAAAAATCCACGAGCCATAAAAAAATTTTCTTTAAAAATCCACTAGCCATAAAATAATTTCTTTAAAAATCCACGAGCCGTAAAACAATTTCTTTAAAACTCCACGAGCCATAAAAATTTTTTCTTTAAAAATCCACGAGCCATAAAACAATTTCTTTAAAAATCTACGAGCCATAAAAAAATTCTTTACAAATTCAAGACCCACAAAAACATGTCTTAAAAAATCCACTAGCCATAAAATAATTTCTTTAAAAATCCACGAGCCGTAAAACAATTTCTTTAAAAATCCACGAGCCATAAAAATTTTTTCTTTAAGAATCCACGAGCCATAAAACATTTTCTTTAAAAATCTACGAGCCATAAAAATTTTTTCTTTAAGAATCCACGAGCCATAAAACATTTTCTTTAAAAATCTACGAGCCATAAAAAAAATTCTTTACAAATTCAAGACCCACAAAAACATGTCTTTAAAAATCCGAGCCGTAAAACAATTTCTTTAAAAATCCACGAGCCATAAATAAATGTCTTTAAAAATCCACGAGCCATAAAACAATTTCTTTAAAAACCCACGAGCCATAAATAAATGTCTTTAAAAATCCACGAGCCATAAAACAATTTCTTTAAAAATCCACGAGCCATAAAACAATTTCTTTAAAATCCACGAGCCATAAAACAATTTCTTTAAAAATCCACGAGCCATAAAACAATTTCTTTAAAAATCCACGAGCCATAAAACAATTTCTTTAAAAATCCACGAGCCATAAAACAATTTCTTTAAAATCCACGAGCCATAAAACAATTTCTTTAAAAACCCACGAGCCATAAATAAATGTCTTTAAAAATCCACGAGCCATAAAAAATTTCTTTAAAAATACACGAGCCATAAAAAATTTCTTTAAACATCCACGAGCCATACAAAAATTTCTTTAAAAATCCACGAGCCATACAAAAATTTCTTTAAAAATCCACGAGCCATACAAAAATTTCTTTAAAAATCCACGAGCCTTAAAAAAATTTCTTTAAAAATCCACGAGCTATAAAAAATTTCTTTGAAAATCCACGAGCCATAAAAAAATTACTTTAAAAATCCACGAGCCATAAAAAAATTTCTTTGAAAATCCACGAGCCATACAAAAATTTCTTCAAAAATCCACGAGCCATAAAAAAATTTCTTTGAAAATCCACGAGCCATAAAAAAATTACTTTAAAAATCCACGAGCCATAAAAAAATTTCTTTGAAAATACACCAGCCATAAAAAATTACTTTAAAAATCCACGAGCCATAAAAAAATTTCTTTGAAAATCCACCAGCCATAAAAAATTACTTTAAAAATCCACGAGCCATAAAAAAATACTTTAAAAATCCACGAGCCATAAAAAAATTTCTTTAAAAATGCACATAATAATAATTTTTTTCTTTAAAAATCCACGAGCCATACAAAAATTTCTTTAAAAATCACAAGCCATACAAAAATTTCTTTAAAAATCCACGAGCCATAAAAAAATTTTCTTTAAAAATCCACTAGCCATAAAATAATTTCTTTAAAAATCCACGAGCCGTAAAACAATTTCTTTAAAAATCCACGAGCCATAAAAATTTTTTCTTTAAAAATCCACGAGCCATAAAACAATTTCTTTAAAAATCTACGAGCCATAAAAAATTTTTTTACAAATTCAAGACCCACAAAAACATGTCTTTAAAAATCCACTAGCCATAAAATAATTTCTTTAAAAATCCACGAGCCGTAAAACAATTTCTTTAAAAATCCACGAGCCATAAAACAATTTCTTTAAAAACCCACGAGCCGTAAAACAATTTCTTTAAAAATCCACGAGCCATAAAACAATTTCTTTAAAAACCCACGAGCCATAAATAAATGTCTTTAAAAATCCACGAGCCATAAAAAATTTCTTTAAAAATCCACGAGCCATAAAAAATTTCTTTAAAAATCCACGAGCCATAAAACAATTTCTTTAAAAATCCACGAGCCATAAAACAATTTCTTTAAAAATCCACGAGCCATAAAACAATTTCTTTAAAATCCACGAGCCATAAAAAAATTACTTTAAAAATCCACGAGCCATAAAAAAATTTCTTTTAAAATCCACGAGCCATAAAAAAATTTCTTTGAAAATCCACGAGCCATAAAAAAATTACTTTAAAAATCCACGAGAAATAAAAAAATTTCTTTGAAAATACACCAGCCATAAAAAATTACTTTAAAAATCCACGAGCCATAAAAAAATTTCTTTTAAAATCCACGAGCCATACAAAAATTTCTTTAAAAATCCACGAGCCATAAAAAAATTTCTTTGAAAATCCACGAGCCATAAAAAAATTACTTTAAAAATCCACGAGAAATAAAAAAATTTCTTTGAAAATACACCAGCCATAAAAAATTACTTTAAAAATCCACGAGCCATAAAAAAATTTCTTTAAAAATGCACAAGCCATAAAAAAATTTCTTTAAAAATCCACGAGCCATACAAAAATTCTTTAAAAATCCACGAGCCATACAAAAATTTCTTTAAAAATCCACTTCTTCTTTTTCTTCTTTATTTGCGGATCCGTTATTCGGATATAAAGCGATCATACAATAGTATACATTACATTTATATATATCATATGTACGTGTTATGTTATTTTATTTTATGAAATTATAAACAGCTCTCGATTTTTAGCAGCATGTAGCAGATTTGTTTCATCTCTGTATCCTGTCCACTCTTGGATGTTACTTAGCCAGTATATCTCTCTTCGGCCTCTTGGTCGTTGTCCTTCTATGTTGCATTTAATAATGCATTGTATAAATCTGTATTTGTCATTTCTCATCAGGTGTCCAAGGTATGCGATTTTTCTCGATTTGACCGTGTGTAAGAGTTGCCTGTCGACATGCATTCGTCTGAGAACTTCTTGGTTTGAAATGTGCGATGTATAGGGTATCTTAAGTATTCTTCTATAGACCCACATTTCAAATGCTTCAATTCTTTTTTGATCTGCACTTTTGATGGTCCAAGTTTCTGCGGCATATAGTAGTATAGACCAAATATAACATTTGACGAATCTTATCTTGGTTGCGAGACTTAATTCGTGATTTGTAAGTGTTTTTTTGTATTTAAAAAAGGCGTTTCTGGCCATCTCCACTCGGCGCTTTATTTCGTTTGAAATATTCCATTGGTCGTTAATTGAAACGCCAAGGTATTTAAAAGTTTTTACACGTTCGACAAGTTCATCTTTAATACTCAGTGACGTCTCATAACTTGCATCTTTCCGACTAACAATCATGTATTTTGTCTTTTTTGTATTTATTTTGAGACCATATGTTTCACTTACGTACGTGAGCTTGTCTAGAAGCTGTTGTAGCCCAGATATACTGCCGGCAATAATTGTGGTATCATCAGCGTACCGTATGTTATTTATAATTTTGCCCTGAACTCTTATTCCAATTCGTTCTCCTTCGATTGACTCATGAAATATTTTTTGGGAATATATATTAAAGAGGAGCGGTGATAGTATGCACCCTTGCCGGACTCCTTTTGATATGGGAATGTCGTCAGTCAGTTCACCATTTATTTCGATTCTTGCAGTTTGGTTCCAATATAGACTCTGTATGCACCTAATTTCGTTTTCTTCTATTCCTATTTCCCTCAGTATATTAATCAATTTGTCGTGTTGGACGGTATCAAATGCCTTTTCGTAATCGATAAAGCATATATAAACATCTTTGTGGACATCTCTGCATTTCTGTACAAGTAATTGGATGGAATCCAATCCACAAGCCATAAAAAAGTTTCTTTAAAAATCCACGAGCCATAAAAAATTTCTTTAAACATCCACGAGCCATACAAAAATTTCTTTAAAAATCCACGAGCCATACAAAAATTTCTTTAAAAATCCACGAGCCATAAAAAAATTTCTTTAAAAATCCACGAGCCATAAAAAAATTCTTTAAAAATCCACGAGCCATAAAAAATTTCTTTAAACATCCACGAGCCATACAAAAATTTCTTTAAAAATCCACGAGCCATACAAAAATTTCTTTAAAAATCCACGAGCCATAAAAAAATTTCTTTAAAAATCCACGAGCCATAAAAAAATTTCTTTAAAAATCCACGAGCCATAAAAAATTTCTTTAAAAATCCACGAGCAATAAAAAAATTTCTTTAAAAATCCACGAGCCATAAAAAAGTTTCTTTAAAAATCCACGAGCCATAAAAAAATTTCTTTAAAAATCCACGAGCCATAAAAAAATTTCTTTAAAAATCCACGAGCCATAAAAAAGTTTCTTTAAAAATCCACGAGCCATAAAAAAATTTCTTTAAAAATCCACGAGCCATAAAAAAATTTCTTTAAAAATCCACGAGCCATAAAAAAATTTCTTTAAAAATCCATGAGCCATAAAAAAAATTCTTTAAAAATCCACGAGCCATAAACAAATTTCTTTAAAAATCCACGAGCCATAAAAAAATTTCTTTAAAAATCCACGAGCCATAAAAAAATCTTTAAAAATCAACGAGCCATAAAAAATTTCTTTAAAAATCCACGAGCCATAAAAAAATCTTTAAAAATCAACGAGCCATATAAAAATTTCTTTAAAAATCCACGAGCCACAAAAAATTTCGTTAAAAATCCACGAGCAATAAAAAAATTTCGTTAAAAATCCACGAGCAATAAAAAAATTTCGTTAAAAATCCACGAGCAATAAAAAAATTTCTTTAAAAATCCACGAGCCATAAAAAAGTTTCTTTAAAAATCCACGAGCCATAAAAAATTTCTTTAAAAACCCGCAAGCCGTAAAAATTTTTCTTTAAAAATCCACGAGCCAATAAACAAATTTCTTAAAAAACCCACGAGACATAAAAAATGTCTTTAAAAATCCACGAGCCATAAAAAAATTTCTTTAAAAATCCACGAGCCATAAAAACATTTCTTTAAAAATCCACGAGCCATAAAAAAATTTCTTTAAAAATCCACGAGCCATAAAAAAATTCTTTAAAAATCCACGAGCCATAAAAAAATTCTTTAAAAATCCACGAGCCATAAAAAAATTTCTTTAAAAATCCACGAGCCATAAAAAAATTTCTTTAAAAATCCACGAGCCATAAAAAAGTTTCTTTAAAAATCCACGAGCCATAAAAAAATTTCTTTAAAAATCCACGAGCCATAAAAAAATTTCTTTAAAAATCCACGAGCCATAAAAAAATTTCTTTAAAAATCCACGATCCATAAAAAAATTTCTTTAAAAATCCACGAGCCATAAAAAAATTTCTTTAAAAATCCACGAGCCATAAAAAATTTCTTTAAACATCCACGAGCCATACAAAAATTTCTTTAAAAATCCACGAGCCATAAAAAAATTTCTTTAAAAATCCACGAGCCATAAAAAAATTTCTTTAAAAATCCACGAGCCATAAAAAATTTCTTTAAAAATCCACGAGCAATAAAAAAATTTCTTTAAAAATCCACGAGCCATAAAAAAGTTTCTTTAAAAATCCACGAGCCATAAAAAAATTTCTTTAAAAATCCACGAGCCATAAAAAAATTTCTTTAAAAATCCACGAGCCATAAAAAAATTTCTTTAAAAATCCACGAGCCATAAAAAAATTTCTTTAAAAATCCACGAGCCATAAAAAATTTCTTTAAAAATCCACGAGCCATAAAAAAATTTCTTTAAAAATCCACGAGCCATAAAAAAAATTCTTTAAAAATCCACGAGCCATAAACAAATTTCTTTAAAAATCCACGAGCCATAAAAAAATCTTTAAAAATCAACGAGCCATAAAAAATTTCTTTAAAAATCCACGAGCCATAAAAAAATTTCTTTAAAAATCCACGAGCCATAAAAAAAATTCTTTAAAAATCCACGAGCCATAAACAAATTTCTTTAAAAATCCACGAGCCATAAAAAAATCTTTATAAATCAACGAGCCATAAAAAATTTCTTTAAAAATCCACGAGCCATAAAAAAATCTTTAAAAATCAACGAGCCATATAAAAATTTCTTTAAAAATCCACGAGCCACAAAAAATTTCGTTAAAAATCCACGAGCAATAAAAAAATTTCGTTAAAAATCCACGAGCAATAAAAAAATTTCGTTAAAAATCCACGAGCAATAAAAAAATTTCTTTAAAAATCCACGAGCCATAAAAAAGTTTCTTTAAAAATCCACGAGCCATAAAAAAATTTCTTTAAAAATCCACGAGCCATAAAAAAATTTCTTTAAAAATCCACGAGCCATAAAAAAATTCTTTAAAAATCCACGAGCCATAAAAAAATTCTTTAAAAATCCACGAGCCATAAAAACATTTCTTTAAAAATCCACGAGCCATAAAAAAATTTCTTTAAAAATCCACGAGCCATAAAAAAATTTCTTTAAAAATCCACGAGCCATAAAAAAGTTTCTTTAAAAATCCACGAGCCATAAAAAAGTTTCTTTAAAAATCCACGAGCCATAAAAAAATTTCTTTAAAAATCCACGAGCCATAAAAAAATTTCTTTAAAAATCCACGAGCCATAAAAAAATTCTTTAAAAATCCACGAGCCATAAAAAAATTTCTTTAAAAATCCACGATCCATAAAAAAATTTCTTTAAAAATCCACGAGCCATAAAAAAGTTTCTTTAAAAATCCACGAGCCATAAAAAAGTTTCTTTAAAAATCCACGAGCCATAAAAAAATTTCTTTAAAAATCCACGAGCCATAAAAAAATTTCTTTAAAAATCCACGATCCATAAAAAAATTTCTTTAAAAATCCACGAGCCATAAAAAAATTTCTTTAAAAATCCACGAGCCATAAAAAAGTTTCTTTAAAAATCCACGAGCCATAAAAAAGTTTCTTTAAAAATCCACGAGCCATAAAAAAATTTCTTTAAAAATCCACGAGCCATAAAAAAATTTCTTTAAAAATCCACGATCCATAAAAAAATTTCTTTAAAAATCCACGAGCCATAAAAAAATTTCTTTAAAAATCCACGAGCCATAAAAAAATTTCTTTAAAAATCCACGATCCATAAAAAAATTTCTTTAAAAATCCACGAGCCATAAAAAAGTTTCTTTAAAAATCCACGAGCCATAAAAAAATTTCTTTAAAAATCCACGAGCCATAAAAAAATTTCTTTAAAAATCCACGAGCCATAAAAAAGTTTCTTTAAAAATCCACGAGCCATACAAAAATTTCTTTAAAAATCCACGAGCCATAAAAAAGTTTCTTTAAAAATCCACGAGCCATAAAAAATTTCTTTAAAAATCCACGAGCAATAAAAAAATTTCTTTAAAAATCCACGAGCCATAAAAAAGTTTCTTTAAAAATCCACGAGCCATAAAAAAATTTCTTTAAAAATCCACGAGCCATAAAAAAATTCTTTAAAAATCCACGAGCCATAAAAAATTTCTTTAAACATCCACGAGCCATACAAAAATTTCTTTAAAAATCCACGAGCCATAAAAAAATTTCTTTAAAAATCCACGATCCATAAAAAAATTTCTTTAAAAATCCACGAGCCATAAAAAAATTTCTTTAAAAATCCACGAGCCATAAAAAAATTTCTTTAAAAATCCACGAGCCATAAAAAAATTCTTTAAAAATCCACGAGCCATAAAAAAGTTTCTTTAAAAATCCACGAGCCATAAAAAAATTTCTTTAAAAATCCACGAGCCATAAAAAAATTTCTTTAAAAATCCACGAGCCATAAAAAAGTTTCTTTAAAAATCCACGAGCCATACAAAAATTTCTTTAAAAATCCACGAGCCATAAAAAAGTTTCTTTAAAAATCCACGAGCCATAAAAAATTTCTTTAAAAATCCACGAGCAATAAAAAAATTTCTTTAAAAATCCACGAGCCATAAAAAAGTTTCTTTAAAAATCCACGAGCCATAAAAAAATTTCTTTAAAAATCCACGAGCCATAAAAAAATTTCTTTAAAAATCCACGAGCCATAAAAAAGTTTCTTTAAAAATCCACGAGCCATACAAAAATTTCTTTAAAAATCCACGAGCCATAAAAAAGTTTCTTTAAAAATCCACGAGCCATAAAAAATTTCTTTAAAAATCCACGAGCAATAAAAAAATTTCTTTAAAAATCCACGAGCCATAAAAAAGTTTCTTTAAAAATCCACGAGCCATAAAAAAATTTCTTTAAAAATCCACGAGCCATAAAAAAATTCTTTAAAAATCCACGAGCCATAAAAAATTTCTTTAAACATCCACGAGCCATACAAAAATTTCTTTAAAAATCCACGAGCCATAAAAAAGTTTCTTTAAAAATCCACGAGCCATAAAAAAATTTCTTTAAAAATCCACGAGCCATAAAAAAATTTCTTTAAAAATCCACGAGCCATAAAAAAGTTTCTTTAAAAATCCACGAGCCATAAAAAAATTTCTTTAAAAATCCACGAGCCATAAAAAAGTTTCTTTAAAAATCCACGAGCCATAAAAAATTTCTTTAAAAATCCACGAGCAATAAAAAAATTTCTTTAAAAATCCACGAGCCATAAAAAAGTTTCTTTAAAAATCCACGAGCCATAAAAAAATTTCTTTAAAAATCCACGAGCCATAAAAAAGTTTCTTTAAAAATCCACGAGCCATAAAAAATTTCTTTAAAAATCCACGAGCAATAAAAAAATTTCTTTAAAAATCCACGAGCCATAAAAAAGTTTCTTTAAAAATCCACGAGCCATAAAAAAATTTCTTTAAAAATCCACGAGCCATAAAAAAATTCTTTAAAAATCCACGAGCCATAAAAAATTTCTTTAAACATCCACGAGCCATACAAAAATTTCTTTAAAAATCCACGAGCCATAAAAAAATTTCTTTAAAAATCCACGAGCCATAAAAAAATTTCTTTAAAAATCCACGAGCCATAAAAAATTTCTTTAAAAATCCACGAGCAATAAAAAAATTTCTTTAAAAATCCACGAGCCATAAAAAAGTTTCTTTAAAAATCCACGAGCCATAAAAAAATTTCTTTAAAAATCCACGAGCCATAAAAAAATTTCTTTAAAAATCCACGAGCCATAAAAAAGTTTCTTTAAAAATCCACGAGCCATAAAAAAATTTCTTTAAAAATCCACGAGCCATAAAAAAATTTCTTTAAAAATCCACGAGCCATAAAAAAATTTCTTTAAAAATCCACGAGCCATAAAAAAAATTCTTTAAAAATCCACGAGCCATAAACAAATTTCTTTAAAAATCCACGAGCCATAAAAAAATCTTTAAAAATCAACGAGCCATAAAAAATTTCTTTAAAAATCCACGAGCCATAAAAAAATTTCTTTAAAAATCCACGAGCCATAAAAAAAATTCTTTAAAAATCCACGAGCCATAAACAAATTTCTTTAAAAATCCACGAGCCATAAAAAAATCTTTAAAAATCAACGAGCCACAAAAAATTTCTTTAAAAATCCACGAGCCATAAAAAAATCTTTAAAAATCAACGAGCCATAAAAAATTTCTTTAAAAATCCACGAGCCATAAAAAAATCTTTAAAAATCCACGAGCCACAAAAAATTTCGTTAAAAATCCACGAGCAATAAAAAAATTTCGTTAAAAATCCACGAGCAATAAAAAAATTTCGTTAAAAATCCACGAGCAATAAAAAAATTTCTTTAAAAATCCACGAGCCATAAAAAAGTTTCTTTAAAAATCCACGAGCCATAAAAAATTTCTTTAAAAACCCGCAAGCCGTAAAAATTTTTCTTTAAAAATCCACGAGCCAATAAACAAATTTCTTAAAAAACCCACGAGACATAAAAAAATGTCTTTAAAAATCCACGAGCCATAAAAAAATTTCTTTAAAAATCCACGAGCCATAAAAACATTTCTTTAAAAATCCACGAGCCATAAAAAAATTTCTTTAAAAATCCACGAGCCATAAAAAAATTCTTTAAAAATCCACGAGCCATAAAAAAATTCTTTAAAAATCCACGAGCCATAAAAAAATTTCTTTAAAAATCCACGAGCCATAAAAAAATTTCTTTAAAAATCCACGAGCCATAAAAAAGTTTCTTTAAAAATCCACGAGCCATAAAAAAGTTTCTTTAAAAATCCACGAGCCATAAAAAAATTTCTTTAAAAATCCACGAGCCATAAAAAAATTTCTTTAAAAATCCACGAGCCATAAAAAAATTTCTTTAAAAATCCACGAGCCATAAAAAAATTTCTTTAAAAATCCACGAGCCATAAAAAAATTTCTTTAAAAATCCACGAGCCATAAAAAAATTTCTTTAAAAATCCGCGAGCCATAAAAAAAATTCTTTAAAAATCCACGAGCCATAAACAAATTTCTTTAAAAATCCACGAGCCATAAAAAAATTTCTTTAAAAATCCACGAGCCATAAAAAAATCTTTAAAAATCCACGAGCCATAAAAAAATTTATTTAAAAATCCACGAGCCATAAAAAAATTTATTTAAAAATCCACGAGCCATAAAAAATTTCTTTAAAAATCCACGAGCCATAAAAAATTTCTTTAAAAATCCACGAGCCACAAAAAATTTCGTTAAAAATCCACGAGCAATAAAAAAATTTCGTTAAAAATCCACGAGCAATAAAAAAATTTCGTTAAAAATCCACGAGCCATAAAAAAGTTTCTTTAAAAATCCACGAGCCATAAAAAAGTTTCTTTAAAAATCCACGAGCCATAAAAAATTTCTTTAAAAACCCGCAAGCCGTAAAAAATTTTCTTTAAAAATCCACGAGCCAATAAACAAATTTCTTAAAAAACCCACGAGCCATAAAAAAATTTCTTTAAAAATCCACGAGCCATAAAAAAATTTATTTAAAAATCCACGAGCCATAAAAAATTTCTTTAAAAATCCACGAGCCATAAAAAAATTTATTTAAAAATCCACGAGCCATAAAAAATTTCTTTAAAAATCCACGAGCCATAAAAAATTTCTTTAAAAATCCACGAGCCACAAAAAATTTCGTTAAAAATCCACGAGCAATAAAAAAATTTCGTTAAAAATCCACGAGCAATAAAAAAATTTCGTTAAAAATCCACGAGCAATAAAAAAATTTCTTTAAAAATCCACGAGCCATAAAAAAGTTTCTTTAAAAATCCACGAGAAATAAAAAATTTCTTTAAAAACCCGCAAGCCGTAAAAAATTTTCTTTAAAAATCCACGAGCCATAAAAAAATTTCTTTAAAAATCCACGAGCCATAAAAAAATGTCTTTAAAAATCCACGAGCCATAAAAAATTTCTTTAAAAATCCACGAGCCATAAAAACATTTCTTTAAAAATCCACGAGCCATAAAAAAATTTCTTTAAAAATCCACGAGCCATAAAAAAATTCTTTAAAAATCCACAAGCCATAAAAAAATTCTTTAAAAATCCACGAGCCATAAAAACATTTCTTTAAAAATCCACGAGCCATAAAAAATTTCTTTAAAAATCCACGAGCCATAAAATAATCTTTAAAAATCCACGAGCCATAAAAAAATCTTTAAAAATCCACGAGCCATAAAAAAATTTCTTTAAAAATCCACGAGCCATAAAAAAATTTCTTTAAAAATCCACGAGCCATAAAAAAATCTTTAAAAATCCACGAGCCATAAAAAAATCTTTAAAAATCCACGAGCCATACAAAAAAATTTCTTTAAAAATCCACGAGCCATACAAAAAAATTCTTTAAAAATCCACGAGCCATAAAAAAATTTCTTTAAAAATCCACGAGCCATAAAAGAATTTCTTTAAAAATCCACGAGCCATAAAAAAATTTCTTTAAAAATCCACGAGCCATAAAAAAATTTCTTTAAAAATCCACGATCCATAAAAAAATTTCTTTAAAAATCCACGAGCCATAAAAAAATTTCTTTAAAAATCCACGAGCCATAAAAAAATTTCTTTAAAAATCCACGAGCCATAAAAAAATCTTTAAAAATCCACGAGCCATAAAAAAATTTCTTTAAAAATCCACGAGCCATAAAAAAATTTCTTTAAAAATCCACGAGCCATAAAAAAATCTTTAAAAATCCACGAGCCATAAAAAAATTTCTTTAAAAATCCACGAGCCATACAAAAAAATTCTTTAAAAATCCACGAGCCATAAAAGAATTTCTTTAAAAATCCACGAGCCATAAAAGAATTTCTTTAAAAATCCACGAGCCATAAAAAAATTTCTTTAAAAATCCACGAGCCATAAAAAAATTTCTTTAAAAATCCACGATCCATAAAAAAATTTCTTTAAAAATCCACGAGCCATAAAAAAATTTCTTTAAAAATCCACGAGCCATAAAAAAATTTCTTTAAAAATCCACGAGCCATAAAAAAATTTCTTTAAAAATCCACGAGCCATAAAAAAATCTTTAAAAATCCACGAGCCATAAAAAAATTTCTTTAAAAATCCACGAGCCATACAAAAAAATTTTTTAAAAATCCACGAGCCATAAAAAAATTTCTTTAAAAATCCACGAGCCATAAAAGAATTTCTTTAAAAATCCACGAGCCATAAAAAAATTTCTTTAAAAATCCACGAGCCATAAAAAAATTTCTTTAAAAATCCACGAGCCAAAAAAAAAAAATATTTAAAAATCCATGAGCCATAAAAAAATTTCCTTAAAAATCCACGAGCCATAAAAAAATTTCTTTAAAAATCCACGAGTCATAAAAAAATTTCTTTAAAAATCCACGAGCCATAAAAAAATTTCTTTAAAAATCTACGAGCCATAAAAAAGTTTCTTTAAAAATCCACGAGCCATAAAAAAATTTATTTAAAAATCCACGAGCCATAAAAAAATTTATTTAAAAATCCACGAGCCATAAAAAATTCCTTTAAAAATCCACGAGCCATAAAAAAGTTTCTTTAAAAATCCACGAGCCATAAAAAATTTCTTTAAAAATCCACGAGCCATAAAAAAATTGCTTCAAAAAATCCACGAGCCATAAAAAATTTCTTTAAAAATCCACGAGCCATAAAAAAATTCTTTAAAAATCCACGAGCCATAAAAAAATTTCTTTAAAAATCCACGAGCCATAAAACAATTTCTTTCAAAATCCACGAGCCATAAAAAAATTTCTTTAAAAATCCACGAGCCAAAAACAATTTCTTTAAAAATCCACGAGCCATAAAAAATTTCTTTAGAAATCCAAGAGCCATAAAAAAATTTCTTTACAAATCCACGGGTCATAAAAAATTTCTTTAAAAATCCACGACCCATAATAGGGATACGCAGTGAATTGCAATAATCGATTTTTCGATTATTCGGTTTTCGTGAAAAACTTAAAACTCGACACCGCCTGGCCATAAAAAAATTATTTTTAAAAATCCACGAGTCATAAAAATGTCTTTAAAAATCCACGAGTCATAAAAATGTCTTTAAAAATCCATGAGCCATAAAAAAGATTCTTTCAAAATTATCGAGCCATAAAAAAATCTATAAAAATCCACGAGCCATTCTTTAAAATTCTACGAGCCATAAGAGAAAATTCTTTACAAATCCACGAGCCATAAAAAAATTTCATAAAAAATCCACGAGCCATAAAAATGTCTTTTTGTCCACTATGAAAATACCCTTTGTCCTGGTCATTCTCTGTGAGAACATCTTCTCGGAGAAGACCTATTGATCTTTTGCGAGGAAACCTGTTGGTGCACTATGGGATGGCTTATTTTCAACAACAAATATGAACCGTCTTCATTTCTGTTACCCGAACACTGTGCCAACCATACGACACCGCCTGGCATCTTATCTCTTTTGAAACGCGTGGCATTGCTTGGTTTTGTTTACAATAAAAAAATTGAAACTATTTTCAGAATGAAATTTTCCCGGTTTTCACGTTTGTTCGTCATTTTGTTAGCTGTCGTCGTCGCTGTAGTTTCGATGCATGTCCGTCTATTTATCAGATTTTACTGGCGCAATTGATCTTTTTATGTTCCTCTTCCTTGGGTAGGTGGATGGATGTGTGGATGATTATCGGTAATGGAGGAATGAATGGAAGTCGTATTTTCCTTATTAGCGATAATGATGGCAACAACAACAACATTTTCGATCTACAAGATCTATTGAACTCTTTACGGTGAGGGAATTTAGAAAAAAACATTATTTCTCAGCTTGAATTTGGTAATTATTACGTCTTTTCGTTCAGTTTGGCGCTGTTGGGTCATTTTAGTGCTGTTGTTGTTGTTGCTGCTGCCGTAATGTAAACAAATTTCAGTTAAATTTAGTCCAATCGACCAGCGAGAAAAAACATGTTCTTGGTATTCCATAGAATAGCGAAGAATTTCTCCTCACTCTCTCCCTCCCTTGATCAAATCAAAGATAGTTTAGTTTGCCTTGGTTTTTATCTTTTTCAGGCGTAAAGGAAAATGCAGGCGAAATTTTGTGAATGGCTGGTTCGCTTACGGTGGGAGGGGGCAGGCAGGTTGCACTGACACTAAATTAAATTTATGACCCAAAGGCGATGAATTTTATGATTTTCAAATTGTTGGTGATTTTCTACAACAACTACTTTTCATGTTGTTGTACATTAAATGAGTTTTCCAAGATGGGAGGAAAATTGTTTAATTTCTGGCAAGTAAATGGGTGCCCGACTGGCTGCCTGGCTGATCTGATTTTTTTCGCCGTTTCCTGATTTTCAAAAGGAAATGGGAATAATAAAAATGTTGTTGGAATTGGTCAAGCTATCCTACGAAAATCACCGAAGGAACAGGGAGAGAATTCTTACATAATGGTAGGAGTTGACCAATTATATATGTATTTAAGTTAATGATATGAGACCTTCCGAACGAGACCCGTTTTAAGGGAGCCATAAACAATTTTCTTTAAAAATTTCCGAACGATTAAAATTTTCATTAATTCTCTTTCGAGTTGAGCTGTTAGGCCTTTAGAGATACATTGAAAAATTAGGAGTCTACCGAAGTCCCACGCATCCAACCATTACACTACGTTTCACGGGTGGTAAATCCGATCTTCAGGTGTATTAGGATGTTGTTTTTGTGGCAGACGAAGGCAAAGCTTGGTAACTGGTATATATATCGAACTTCATTAGATAAATGTATATGCGAAATTATGTCAGTTAATTGAAACTCCAAACTTTTCCTATAGTCCTATAAATCCTATAAATTTTCTTTAAAAATCCACGAGCCACAAAAAATGTTTTTTAAAAATCTACGAGTCATTAAAAATTCTTTAAAAATCCACAAGCCATAAAACAATTTTCACGAGCTATAAAAAATTGTTTAAAATTTCATCGAGTCATAAACAATTTCTTTAAAAATCCACGAGTCATAAAACAATTCTTTAAAAATCCTTGATTCATAAAATAATTTTCACGAGCTTTAAAAAATATCTTTAAAAATTCACGAGTCATACAAAAATTCTTTAAAAATCAACGAGTCATAAAACATTTCTTTAAAACATCCACGAGTGATCAGTTTTTTTTTTAAATCCACGAGTGATAAGTTTTTTTTTAAAATCCACGAGTCATGAACATTTTTTTTTTTAAAATCAACGAGTCATAAAAAATTTCTTTAAAACATCCACGAGTGATAAGTTTTTTTAAAATCCACGAGTCATGAACATTTTTTTTTTTTTAAAAATCAACGAGTCATAAAAAATTTCTTTAAAATTCCACGAGTCATAAAACATTTATTTAAAACATCTACGAATCATAAAATTTTTCTTTAAAAATCCATGAGTCATACAATTTTTCTTTAAAAATCCACGAGTCATAAAATTTTTCCTTAAAAATCCACGAGTCATAAAAAAATGTCTTTAAAAATCCACGAGTAATTAAAATTTTTCATATATTTTTTTTTTAACTCACGAGTCATAAAAAGTTCTTTAAAAATGCACGAGTCATAAAAAATTTCTTTAAAAATTCAAGAGTCATAAAACATTTTTTTTTAAATCTACGAGTCATAAAAAAATCTTTAAAAATCGTCACAAAAAAATCTTTAAAAATCTACGAGTCATAAAAGAATACTATTTAAAAATCCACGAGTCATTCTTTAAAAATCCACAAGCTATAAAAAATTTTTTTAAAATTCCTCAAGTCATAAAATCCACGTGCCATAAAACAATTCCTTAAAAATCCACGATTCATTAAACAATTTTCACGAGCTATAAAAAATTTCTTTAAAAATTCAAGAGTCATAAAAAATTTTCTTTAAGAATCCACGAGTCATAAAATTTTTTTTTTAAAAATCCACGACTCATAAAAAATTTCTTCAAAAATCCACGAGTCATAAAAAAATCTTTAAAAATCCACGAGTCATATAAAATTTCTTAGAAAATCCACTAGTCATAAAAAATTCTTCAAAAATTCACGAGCCATAAAAATTCTCCTTAAAAATCCGCGAGCCATAAAAAAATCTCGAAAAAAATCTTTAAAAATCCAGGAACCATAAAAGAAAACTCTTTAAAAATCCACGAGCAAAAAAACTATTTTCACGAGGTATAAAAAATATTCTTTAAAAATCCTCGAGTCATAAAAATATTTTGAAAATTCCACGAGTCATAAACGAAGAGTCATAATTTTTTTAAATCCACGTGTCATAAAAACATTTTTTAAAAATCCACAAGTCATAAAAAATTTCTTTAAAAATGCACGAGTCATAAAAAATTCTTTAAAAATCCACGAGTCATAAAAAAATTTCTTTAAAAATCCACGAGTCATAAAAAATTTATTAAAAAATCTACGAGTCATTAAAAAATTTTTAAAAATCCACGAGCTATAAAAAAATTCCTTAAAAATACACGAGTCATAAATAAAATCTTTAAAAATCCATGAACCATAAAAGAAAATTATTTAAAAATCCACGAGCAATAAAACAATTTTCACGAGTCATAAAAAATTTCTTTAAAAATCCACGAGTCATAAAAATTTTCTTTAAAAATCCACGAGTCATAAAAATTTTCTTTAAAAATCCACGAGTCATAAAAATTTTCTTTAAAAATCCACGAGTCATAAAAAATTTTTTCAAAATCCACGAGTCATAAAAAAGTCTTTAAAAATCCTCGAGTCATAAAAAAGTCTTTAAAAATCCTCGAGCCATAAAAAATTTCTTAAAAATACACGAGTCATACAAAATTTCTTTAAAAACCACGAGTCATAAAAAAAATCTTTAAAAATCCATGAACCATAAAAGAAAATTCTTTAAAAATCCACGAGCAATAAAACAATTTTCACGAGTCATACAAAATTTCTTTAAAAATCCACCAGTCATAAAATTTTTTTTTAAAAATTCCCAAGTCATAAAAATTTTCTTTAAAAATCCACGAGTCACAAAATTTTTTTATTAAAAAATCCACGAGTAATATTTTTTTTTTAAACTCACGAGTCGTAAAAAATTCTTTAAAAATCCACGAGTCATAAAAAAATTCTTTAAAAATCCACGAATCATAAAAAATTTCTTTAAAAATCGACGAGTCATAAAAAAATTATTTAAAAATCCACGAGTCACAAAAAAGTTTTTAAAAATCCACGAGCCATAAAAAAATTCCTTAAAAATACACGAGTCATACAAAATTTCTTTAAAAATCCACGAGTAATAAAAAAAATCTTTAAAAATGCATGAACAATAAAGGAAAATTCTTTAAAAATCCATGAGGCGTAAAGGAAAATTCTTAAAAAATCCACGAGCCATAAAACAATTTTCACGAGCTATAAAAAATATTCTTTAAAAATCCTCGAGTCATAAAAAATTTCTTTAAAAATCCACGAGTCATAAACAAATCCTTTAAAAATCCACTAGTCATAGAAATTTCTTAAAAAATCCACTAGTCATAAAAAATTCTTAAAAAATCCACGAGTCATAAAACAATATTTTAAAAATCTACGGTTCATACAACAATTTTCACGAGCTATAAAAAATTTCTTTAAAAATTCCCGAGTCATAAAAAATTTCTTTAAACATTCACGAGTTATAAAAAATCCCTTAAAAATCCATGAGTCATAATTTTTTTTTAATCCACGAGTCATAATTTTTTTTTAATCCACGAGTCATAAAAATTTTTTTTAAAAATCCACGAGTCATAAAAAATTTCTTGAAAAATCAACGAGTCATAAAAAAAATCTTCAAAAATCCACGACTCATAAACAAATTCTTTAAAAAGCCACGAGTCATACAAAATTTCTTTAAAAATCCACGAGTCATAAAAAATTCTTCAAAAATCCACGACTCATAAACAAATTCTTTAAAAAGCGACGAGTCATACAAAATTTCTTTAAAAATCCACGAGTCATAAAAAATCTTTAAAAATCCATGAATCATAAAAGAAAATTCTTTAAAAATCCACGAGGCATAAAAGAAAATTCTTTAAAAATCCACAAGAAATAAAACATTTTTCACGAGTCATAAAAAACTTCTTTAAAAATTCACGAGTCATAAAAAATTTCTTTAAAAATCCACGAGTCATAAAAAATGTCTTTAAAAATCCACGAGTCATAAAATAAAATTTCTTTAAAAATTCACGAGTCATAAAAAACTTCTTTAAAAATTCACGAGTCATAAAAAATGTCTTTAAAAATCCACGAGTCATAAAAAATGTCTTTAAAAATCCACGAGTCATAAAATAAAATTTCTTTAAAAATTCACGAGTCATAAAAAATTTCTTTAAAAATCCACGAGTCATACAAAAGTTTTTAAAAATCCACGAGCCATAAAAAAATTCCTTAAAAATACACGAGTCATACAAAATTTCTTTAAATATCCACGGGTCAAAAAAAATCTTTAAAAATGCATGAACAGTAAAAGAAAATTCTTTAAAAATCCACGAGCCATAAACAATTTTTTACAAAATATCCACGGGTCATATATTTTTTTTAAACTCACGAGTCATAAAAAATTCTTTTAAAATCCACGAGTCGTAAAAAAATTCTTAAAAAATCCACGAGTCATACATTTTTTTTAAAAAAATCCACAAGTCATATATTTTTTTTAATCTCACGAGTCATAAAAAATTCTTAAAAATACACGAGTCATAAAAAAAATTCTTTAAAAATCCACGAGTCATAAAAAAATTCTTTATTTCAATTTTTCAATTTATAATTTCATCTTTATTTACAGTTGTTTTTTACGTACATATATACATGTTTTCGAGATTCTATTTACATATACTACATCGATTAAAATATATTTTTATTATTAAAATAATTTGTACTTATGTGTTAATAAATGTAAAGGTAAAATAGGAAAACCCTTTATTTGAAATAATTTACAATTCAAATTTATTGAAAATGTTGTGCATATAGTGTAATGTTACTAATACAAGTAACTTACATACTAACATATATACATTTGGTGAATTAAAAAAAAAAATCTTTAAAAATCCACGAGTCATAAAAAAGTTTTTTAAAAATCAACGAGTCATATAAAATTTATTTAAAAATCCACGAGTCATAAAAAAAATTCTTTAAAAATTCACGAGTCAAAAAAAATTCTTTAAAAATCCACGAGTCATAAAAAAAATTCTTTAAAAATTCACGAGTCAAAAAAAATTCTTTAAAAATCCACGAGTCATAAAAAAGTCTTTAAAAATCAACGAGCCATAAAAAAATCCTTAAAAAGCCACGAGTCATACAAAATTTCTTTAAAAATCAACTAGTCATAAAAAATCGTTTCTAAAAGTCCATGATTCAAAAAATTATTTTTTTTTTAAAAAAATTCACTAGCCATAAAAGATAATAAAAAAATCTATAAAAACTTTCTTAAAACCTCCACGATCTATAACAAATTTTCTTTAAAAATTCAGCCATAAACAATTTTATTTAAAATTCACGAGACATAAAAAATTAAAAGTCCATGGCCCATAAAAGAAAATTCTCTAAAAATCCACGAGCCACAAAAGAAAAATAATAAAAAGTTTTAAAATTCCGCGAGTCATAAATAATTTCTTTCAAAATCTACGGGTCATAAAAATTTTCTTTAAAAATCCAGGAGCCATAAAAAATGAGCTTTAAAAATCCACTAGCCATAAAAAAATTTCTTTAAAAATCCACTAGCCATAAAAAAATTTCTTTAAAAATCCACGAGCCATAAAAAAATTTCTTTAAAAATCCACTAGCCATAAAAAATTTCTTTAAAAATCTACGAGCCATAAAAAAATTTCTTTAAAAATCCACGAGCCATAAAAAAAGTTCTTTAAAAATCCACGATCCATAAAAAAATTTCTTTAAAAATCCACGAGCCATAAAAAAAGTTATTTAAAAATCCACGAGCCATAAAAAAAATTGTTTAAAAATCCACGAGCCATAAAAAAAGTTTATTTAATAATCCACGAGCCATCAAAAAGTCTTTAAAAATCCACGAGACATAAAAGAAAATTCTTTAAAAATTCACGAGCCATAAAAAATATTTAAAAAATCTTAAAGTTACCTTTAAACTATGTTTTAGGAAAAAAATATTTTTATATCTGGAAAAAAATGTTTTTTAAACGATTATCGATTGGCGGCCTGCTACTATTGATCATTTATTTCACGTTTTTATTTCAAAAGCTATGAACAAAACATATTTGCAACATATTGTCTTGTCTTACCGCCATCATCATCTGTTCCTCACCTACAATGACACAACATTTTTCCACTTCTTCCCTCATTGCGATTTTTCACAAAGACTTGTGATGTCTTCTGGCCATAAGAAGGGAAACACACACCAAACAGTACAAATTCTTGCTTTTTGGATCAATGTACAAGCCATGTGATGCATAATGTCTGATGCTGAGAATGGTGGTCTGCTGCTGATATTTCTCGCCTTATTTATTTATTCTAAATTCAAATCAAATGTTTCATCTTCAGCTCTTCGTCGTCGCCGCTTATCATGTGAACGCAACTCTTATATTTGTCGATATGTCTTTTTGGACAAATAAACAAATCCGATATTGGAATGAGATTTTTTCCTCCAATTGATGGTATCGAATTGGTGGATGGTTAAGATTTGAAACAGAAAGTTGGAGGTTTTAAAATGCGAAATTATATTTGGAAAAAAAGAAGTCACATTTTTTCTCAGGGGATAGATGTTCGAACTCCGCTTAAACTTAACGTTTAAATTTGAATATACTGGGTGTTATTCTGAACGAAAATTCACCATGAGTTTTGTCCTTCCGCCGTTTCAACTTAAAGTATAGAGTGAGAAAACTCATGTGGAAAATAGTAGAGTGATATCATAAAATGGCTGTAGAAGGAAACTCGATCTAAGAATTCCAAAATGATTTTTTTTAATGAAATCGCTCTATTGTGGACCGGGACTAATCATGAGTAAATCACACATTTCGGATATTTTATTATTTCGCCTTTCAACTTCTTGTTTTATTAATTACAATTTATTTGCATCTTCTTTTTCTTTATTCATTGTTTGTTGTTGTTTATTTGTCTTTCTTTTTATTCAAGGTTTCTTTTATTGATCTTGGGTCTTCTTGGTCTTAATTTTATTTGAAGTGAAAAGTTTCCAAACAACTCGGCAACATTTCAACATTAGCCGCCGCACTCTGTTTCAGATGCTTTTAGGAGATCGTTATGAAAACAAACAAATTGAAACAAATATCAGCCTCACACTGTGTGAAAATGGTGAATAATCAAAAGAACAGAAATTAATTTGTTCATGGCGCGTTATTACTACTTCGTTCATAATTTATGGTGTGAGAATTTTTCTTCTTCAAAGTTTTTGTGAAATATATTAAAAGAATTTTATTCTGGTATCTTAGCAACAGCAGCAGCAGGAGTTGGTACCCAACGAGGAGACAATGTGGTGGGAATGTATAAAATTTGTGATAATTTATATAAACCTCATATAAAAATGAAAAATCCCATGACTAAAATTAAAATAAAATTCATCTACACAACTATACTTGGATATCCTGCTTTGGTTGCAATTGCATTAATATTGCCACGAATATTCCAAAGGAGACATTGTAAAACTTCTACATAACCAATGAATCGTTCTGATGCATAGCTGTGTGTAATCTCAATCACTTATAGAACAAATGTGATATACATACCACAATTAATTTTTAGCTGATGGTCTAAGCTGCTAATGCTATTCTTCCAATCTATTTTATATTAAATATAAGATACATTTTATAAATAAATAATTTATTGGTCCTAATAATAATTTTAATTGCCCCTTTCATACATGGAATAAACTCTGATTTATATTTGCTCAAAATTTCTTTTACGAACATTTATTTTAACATCAATTCCCATGAATGTCATCATGTTTACCAAACCATTACAATTCCATTTTTAAGCATCAGCGTTCCATTCATTTCAATTCAAATTTAACTGTATTTTTCATTTCAACACACTAAACATCCCCCTTATAAATCTAATGTAAAGAGAACACAGCTACTTACAAGCAGTGTTGCATTTCATCATGTAGTCGTGTTGATAGATTTGGCAGAACAAAACTCACCACACCTTGAGCAAACACAACACCGCCCTAAGATGCATACGACCATATAATGAAAATTGCATGTCTGTATAAACGAATTGTTATCGAAATTGTTGTCATTAAAGAAATGCAACACTGTAATAAATATCCATAACCGAAAGTTAATTTGAAAGGTGAAAATAAATAAAACTAGGATATTATTTACATTTAAACTGCATTTTCGGTATTTTGAAAGTTTTATCCTGCCAAAATGGCGAAAATTTGGTATTTAGTCTTCGTTGAAAATTAAATTGTTAATATTCTTCAAAACTGTCATCAACAAAATGTTGTAGTAAAACAACAAGGAAATAGGTGTGTTCGATTACTCAATAATTGGCCTGTTCCCGTACTTTATAAAGTGGTAAAAGTCGTAAAAGTTGTATAAGGTGTGTTTTAAGCCCGATAGAACTTGAAATTGTAAAAAATAACACAAAAAATTAAATTGTAATCAAAAATTTTTTTTATTCGAAAGATCAATACGTGACATTAACATTTGAAAATGATTTCGGGCATATGGGCACCGCGGCTGTTCTTGACGAAGTGCATTCTGGACGTCCAATTCTGTCCACTTTTTCGAGCACTGCTGGCCGTATGTCACGAATAACACGAACAATGCTGGCCTCCAAGGCATCAATTGTTGCTGGTTTATCAGCATAAACCAGTGACTTCACGTAGCCCCACAGGAAATAATCGAGAGGTGTCAAATCGCACGACCTTGGAGGCCAATTGACAGGTCCACTTCTCGAAATCAACTTATCGCCAAATTTTGATTTCAATAAGTCGATGGTTGCGTTCGCCGTATGGCACGTAGCGCCATCCTGTTGAAACCACATCTCCTCCGGATCAATGTCATCCATATTTTCAAACCGTAACGCGAGCTCCGGCCTCATTTTTGAAGAAATAAGGTCCGATGATGCCACCAGCGTGAAAACCGCACCCTACGGTGCATTTTTCTGGATGTAATGGAGTCTGTAGGGTCTCTTGTGGATTGGTCTCACTCCATATGCGGCAATTTTGCTTATTAACAAACCCGTTAAGCCAAAAATGCGCCTCATCGCTGAACACAATTTTGCGATAAAACAACGGGTCGAATCGACGACTGATTTTCAAAGTAAATTAGGATAATTTCGTAGCGTTGTTCAAGCGTGAGTCTATTCATGATGATTTGTCAGAGTATACTGAAACAAATAAAAAAAAAAGTTTCATTAAAATTTAATTTTTTGTGTTACTTTTTACAATTTCAAGTTCTATCTAGCTTAAAAAAACACCCTTTCTGGAACAGAGCTAATTTGTACAAATTTGTACAATTCCAGTAACTTATTGTGCCTGTTCCAGATTTAATTTTTTGTGTTACTTTTTACAATTTAAAGTTCTATCTAGCTTAACAAAACACCCTTTCTGGAACAGAGCTAATTTGTACAAATTTGTACAATTCCAGTAACTTATTGTGCCTGTTCCAGAGCCTGCAAGAAATTTGAAATACATGTATTTTGTTTTTGTATTTTTGAACGCACACGCAACACGCAAATTTTTAGGTTTTGACCTTTATCAGAAGATCACCTAGGCTTTACCTACCTAGGCTTTAAGGTATACTACATTGTGCTTTAGTGTAACGAACACCATCCAGTTAAAGTTTTTACAAATTTTGAGTAATACCCAGTGTTGCCGAATTTGACGATTTATCGTCATTTTGACGATTTTTTGGCCTAAAATTGAAAAATGACGATTTGACGATTTTATGGTACAAAATGACGATTTTTCACGTAATCCCGAATTGCATGAAATAAAAGCCGATAACTATATTTTGACCAGAATTTCACGAACGACTTTAAGGAAAGCAATATTCAAAACTGGATTTTATGAGCTATTTTAATGTTTTTAAACAATTTCGAGACGGATTGGCTTTATTTAGGCACATATCTGGAATAGAGGTATTTTCATAGTTTTTGTCTCATCTTGGATTTACATCAGCTGAAAATTTTCATGTAGGATTGTTAATGAATGAAAATCTTCCTTGAAAATTTTTCGAGATATAATACTTCCGACCCATGCCCTCTTAAGGCCGCCATCAGACCATATGCATTTTCACATGTATGACATCAGCTGTTCTGTATATTAGTATACCCAAAGTGACAACATACATGTGAAAAGCAGATGGTCGGATGGCCGCCTTAATGAGAGTTTTTGTCGATTTTCGACTGCCCATCAACCAAATGTACGTGTACCGACAAACATGAACGGTCACACAGTCAAGCAAGCGATGTTTGAGCTAATCTGTCATTCAAAACTGGCAATATGTGCCCAGCTTTACCTTGCAGCATTACTGCAAATTAGAAAACCATGGGGAAAACTATCATCTTCTGAAAGCTGTTTTATAGCGGTAACTAAGGGGTTACCTCTACTTGTCACTTTCAAACAACAACAAATATATTGGCTTATTTTGAAGTACAGGTAGTGTAGAGTATGCCGCAAAAAAAATTCAAGAAGGGAACAATTTCTTGAGATTTGTTTGTAGCATAGATACGTTAAACGCGTTTTTCTCGAAATGACATTTTTGAAGTCGTTGCCAACGATAGCTCGAAACCGAATTGACCGATCTTCACATGTTTTGGTAAGCGTATTAAATAAATAAAAGGCTTGCCCTTAAGCGAGACAGTTTTTAAAATTTGTTTTGCCAGATTTTTTGACCAAAAAAAAAAACAGTAAATTTTTTTCGTTAAAATCGAAATTTTGACTTTGACACTCAAATTTTTGTATAAAAAAGTTTGTTTAAAATTCTGCTTCGCCTTATAATTAATAGGTTCTTAAGATTAATAGGTTCTTAAAACGCTTACAAACATGTACGATTGGGTTATATTTATTGCTGTGGGTTGTATATTTTATGTTGTCAGTCTCATTGACAAACCTATCGGCTAAAAAATCGCATTAAACGGTAACCAAACCTAGTTTTGGATCATGATGACGATTTTTTGACGATTTTCCAAATTTTGTTGACGATTTGACGATTTTTTTGACGATTTCCGACCAAAAACTGTCGGCAACGCTGGTAATACCCCGTTTGCACTTATCCGGATTTAATAAACCCGTTGGGTTCCAAATGTTAAATCCTTCGCGCAAACGTCAAATAAATCCTCATAAAAAAGGTTAACCCGGGAAAAAGCTCTAGTGCAAACTCCGTTTAATAGCTCATTTAGACTAGCCATAAATCCTCGACTGGATTTAATAAATCCAGTACAAATCTCATTGCATTTAGATATACATTTTGGAAGATTTAAATGACAGTCAGCTGATTTTTGTTCATAGCACAATTACGAAGGTAGATGCATCTGATCGAAATTGAAACGTCAAACGAATTTTTTGTAAATTGAATTCGTCTTAAAAACGTACGACAAATTACAAATTTATTGTTTAATACTGAAAATGTTAGCACATTATGCTACTAATGCTAACTAAAGAGCAAATAAAGAATTATTTTATCGCAGTTTGCCCATCTAAAACAAATAAACGAATTCGTTTTTTCGTTCAGATATCGTAAATATTAGTCTTGGTTGATTAAAATAACTTTGTACATCAAAACAGTTTTATTTTTTTCTGCCTTGTTTACAAATTTTTACATTTTAAATTATTTTTAGTGTAGCAATTCACCGATGCATCTACCTTGTTTCTTATACCAGCTTGCAACTTTTTGTATTTTCTAGCAACATGTTGCAAAAAACAGAGTTGTATACGAGGATTTATGCCAGATTTAAAACAAATCCACCCAACACGAGGATTTATTTTTGTATAGGAAATCTGGTAGATTTTGGCTGGATTTACCAAATAAAACCTGATAATGTGCTAAATCCGGCTAATGAAGTTATATCTAAATGGGCTATAACGCTCAATTTCATGTAAAGTAATAGCCAAGAACTACATAATTGAAAAGCGATCTTCCATTTCTTTATTCCTTTACACAAATTCAGGCTTGGATAAGCATGAATTTCTCATTGTGTTCTCACCTTAAGGTACCTCGCCTACTTACCTACCTTTCCTGCTTCAGTTCTGACATAATAAAAATAAAATAAAAAAAAGTAAGCAGGCAAGGCAGCTTATGTACTCAGCCCTTTAGCGTTTTACCAGAAATGACTTCAGCCACAAACCCAGCCGCTTATGTGTCGAGACCTAAATTCATGTTTTCCAGCTTTAATTTATGTAAAAGACTAAAGAAATACAAGATCGCATTTTAATTAGGTAGTACCTCCACTTTATGCTTTTACATGAAATTGAGGGTGAAGTAAGCGACAAATTTCATTGTGATTGCACCTTAAAGGCTAAAATACTTTGTTGATTGCTTCACGCTCAATTTCATGTAGAAGAATAAAAATAATTAAAATGCGATCTTGTATTTTATTATTTATATATGTACATAAATTGAATCTTGGATAAGCTTGAATTTGTACTTCTGTTCGCACCTTAAAGGTGAGAACACAATGAGAAATGCATGCTTACCGAAGCCTAAATAAAGTAAAAGAAAGGAAAGGAAAGAAAGGAATCCAGGATCGCATTTGTATTAGGTAGTACCTGGCCTTTATTCATTTACATGAAACTGAGCGTGAATCAAGCAACAAAAGTATTTGGGTTTCTATGATAAGAACGCCTAATTTCATGATTTTTTATACCCTCAGCCTTTAAGGCCTGCGTACATAAGCTGCCTTGCCTGATTACCTTGCTTACTTCTGATAAAAGAATAAAAAAGAAAAGGGCAACCGAGTTCGAAATTTCCTCGGCCTTCTTTATTCTTTTATTTTTTAATGTCAAAAATGAAGCAGGAAAGCAAGGCAATCAGGCAGAGCAGCTTATGTACGCAGGCCTTTAGGCTAAGGAGGGTATTTACACTTTGATACGACCAAAAATGTGTTTCACCGAAATAATGGTTTTAGACCCCAAGTATGTTTGTACGATATCCGTTTTAGACAATTTTGAGTTGATCTAGCAATGTCCGTCCGTCTGTCTGGCTGGCTAGTGCGCACGATAACTCTCGAACGGATCAAATGATTCGGTTAAAATTTTGGGTATCGAAATATTTTGTCCAGATTCGATTCAAGTTCGAAGATGGGCCATATAGGTCCACTCCTTCAGGTACCTCCCCCACAAATGTTCAAAAATTGTCGCACAACTTGTGCGCACGATAACTCTTGTAGGGAATAACCGATTTGGTCCAAACTTTGCACATCGTGTAATTTCTACCAAACTTAGATGAGGTTCCAATATGGACTCAATCGGTCCACTCCTTCAGGTACCTCCCACACAAAATTTCGGAAAAGTTCAGTTTAGGACTTGGTCTCGAATCGCTTTGATTTTTGTTTACGCAAGTTGTATTCGCTGTCCTCTATACGACGCTGTAAGTTTCATTAGGGGCAAATCCATACTTCCTGAGAAAATAACCTGAAAGTTACAAAAAACCCTATGACACCGTGTGTAGTGGTTGGAGCGCAAGATAACTCTCGAACGGATCTGCCGATTCGGTCCAAAATTTGGCTTTCGTAATATTTTGTCCAAACTTAGTTCAAGTTTAAAGATGGATTATATCGGTCCATTCCTTCCGGTACCTCCTCCACAGAAGTTCGAAAATGTTCGAAAAATTTGTGCGTACGATAACTCTTGAAGGAAGTAACCGATTTGGTCCATACTTTGCACATTATGAAATTTCTACCAGACTTAGATGAGGTTCCAATATGGACTCAATCGGTAAACTCCTTCGAGTACCTACCAAACAAAATTTCGGAAAAGTTCAGTTTAGGACCTGCTCTCGAATCGCCTTGGTTTTTGTTGTACCATCTTGTATTCACTGTCCCCTATACGAAGGTACAAGTTTCCTCAGGGGCAAGCCCATACTTCCTGAAAAAATAGCCTGAAAGTTGAAAAACAAACCCTATGACACCATGTTTATGGGTGGAAGCGCAAGATAATTCTCGAACGGAAATGCCGGTTCCGGCCAAAATTTATTGTTTCCAAACTAAGTTTAAGTTCGTAGATAAGCCATATCGGTCCACTCCTTCAGGTACCTACCCCACAAAAGTTCAAAAATATTCGGAAAAATTGTGGCACGATAACTCTTGATGGGAGTGACCGATTTGGTCCATACTTTACACATTCTCATAATATCTACCAGATATAGATCAGGTTCGAATATGGACTATATTTGTCCACTTCATCCCGTACCTCCCATATAAAATTTTGGATAAGTTCACTTTAAGACCTGCTATTGAATCACTTTGATTTTTGTTTAAGCAACTTACATTCGCTGCCACAATTACGATGGTAAAAGTTGTTTCAGGGGCAAGTCCATACTTCTTGAGAAAACAGCCCGAAGGGTGTAAAAATCCCCTATGGCATCCCCACGGTCTATGTCAGTCCATTCCTTTAAGTACCTTTTCAGCACAATTTTTGAACTTTAATCCTAATCAACATTTTTGTCGGTTCATACGAGACCAAAATTTTGAAACCCCCTAAATACATAAGTTTTTTGTGAATAAAAGTGTTTCAATTTGCACAGGCTGAGGGTATATCAGGAAAAATGTCTAAAGTTGTCTTTTCCATTTCAAAAAAATCAAAAAAAAATTTGATACTACATCAATGATTTTTGGTACATAAATTAAGAAAAAATCTGCATTCCAAATCTGTTTTCGTTACTAACTTTGATCGTTGCGCGCAAAAGATATGACCGTTTTAATTATGATAATTAGAAAAAATTCTAAAAAAATCGCGGCTTAATATAGTTAGCTGTTATATCCTATTATCGTTAACTGAATTCGTAACCTTTGCGATGATGCAAAAAATAATAGCAAAGTCTCAATGGATTCGCGAAAATTCAAATTTGTTAAATAATTTCACGTATTTACAAACATATTTTTGAAACAATAGCGCTCATACTTACGAAAAATATATAAAACATTATAACAGCATCCAGACATTTTGAGAAATAAAATGAAACCTAAGTTGTGAAGGTTGGAGCAATAGTATTCATGTTATTTGCAAAAATACGAAGAAAATATTACGAAAAAATTAAAATCATATTATTCTAATTTTATGGTTTTATAGGAAAAGTTGGAGAAAAATTGTTTGAGTTCTTCGGCATTTTCGTGAAAATTTCACGCAATAATGATGATATTCCGTTGTAACAAACTTTTCGCTTATAGTTTTCCTATTGGATAATATTATTAGAACCTTATATTAAATCACAAGGAATTCCAATTGTGGCATAACGTTAAAATAATGTTATATTGAATATTATAACATTTAAGACGCATATAAACCGCGTAATTATGAAAATGACATGATGCGCGTCCGATTTTCCAACACAGCGAATCAATCCCTCTTATTTGATGTACAGTTTGTCAAATTCTATTTGGCGGCCACGATGTAGCATCTGCTGCATATTAGGGTGCAAAATACTGTAAAATGGTCATAATTTCCGCGAAGTTCATTTACATTTTATGCGCATCCGATTTCAATAATCACCATTAAAAAATTCATCATTCTATGCCGTTTCAATGCGATCCATCAAGAACCGTGGATGTAGCATCGCCCTCAATTTTTAGAAAAAATCTATTATATCTCTGGATTTACGAGAGTTTTTAAATATCTGTTTTCGCACAGTTTAAACACGCGTATCCATCTATTTATTTAAGTAGAACTGACACATCCAAAACGCGTTTTAATATGCGATATTTTCAAAACAATTTTTTGCAAATTTTCGAAATTTGAGGGGTATTATATCCGCCGATCTAGTGGGTGGATTTTTACGCGGGTTTCCACGGAAATCGAATGACGTTTGTAAATTTTAATCCAAAAAAATAGGTTTTTGAGAAAAATTTACGCACAAAAATTTCGTGTTTGGGCGCAGATTACTGTGATCCTGTGAGGGCTACACCCTCATGTTATACATTAAAAAATGCGGAATCGCGAGTACTATAATCATATAATAAGCTTTTAGGGAAATCCAGCTGCGCGTCCCGATTAGAGCAAAAATTCAAAAAACCCCATTTTTCAGGTTTCAAAATGTCAGCATCCGTTTGAGGTAGATACAGTGGATATATTAAAAAATCATACATTAGAAACTTCAACTCTGAAGTGTACTCTTTAACTTCTCCTTTGAGCATTAAGCTCTACATTGTGTTGTAACACCACTAATTGGAAAATAACATAATGAAACTCGTTTAATTCAACGATTTTTTTTCCGATTTTTTTACATTAGTACGACCACAGCTTCCGCTCAAATTATTATTTTAAGAAACGCCTCGGTGAATCGGACTTCTTCTTCTTTATTTGCCGATCCGTATTCGGATTTTGGCGATCATACAATTACAAGTTGAATATTTTAGATGTATATATAATATCTATTGTGTAAATTTATTCTGCAATGGTGAGTTCTCTATTCCTCGCAGCATTTATAAGGTTGTTCTCATCTGGCGTATTTGTCCAGTCTAGAATATTTTTTATCCATGACATTTCTCTTCTTCCTCTTGGCCTTTTTCCCTCAATTTGGCATTTTATTATGTTCTGAATGATTGAGTATTTTTCATTTCTCATTATGTGTCCGAAATAAGATGTTTTCCTATTTTTTATGGTGGTAAGCAGCTGTCGTTCTGTGTGCATTCTTCGTAGCACTTCTTCATTTGGTACACGCTCTGTCCTTTTTAGAGTTTTGCGATAAATCCATATTTCAAACGCGTTCAATTTATTTTCGTCCGTTGATTTTAATGTCCATGTTTCGGAAGCATAAAGTAAAGTGGACCATATGTAGCATTTAATAAATCGCATCTTCGTTGCAATGTTGATGTCATGACTTGTTAATGTTTTATAATATTTGAAAAAAGATTGTCTGGCTACTTCAATTCGGCACATTATTTCCTTTGACGCATCCCATTGGTCATTTATGAGGACCCCGAGGTATTTAAAGTTCCTTACCCGTTCTATTTCATCATTTTTTATTATGAGCGATGTGCTGTTTTGGTTATTTCTCCTACTTATTACCATATATTTCGTCTTCTTAATATTTATTTTTAGACCGTAAAATTCGCTTCGCTTTTTTCATTGAGTAAGGTAACTAGTCTCTGTAGGCCATGTAGACTACTGGCAATTAATGTTGTGTCGTCAGCGTATCGTATATTATTTATTACTTCCGAGTAGTTTAGCCTTACACCAATTTGTTCGTTTTCTACTGCTTCTTGAAATATTTTATTGGAATATATGTTGAATAATAATGGTGAAAGGATGCATCCTTGTCTAACGCCTTTGGATATTAATACAGTGTCACTAAGTTCTCCATCGACTTGAATATTTGCAGTTTGCTGCCAATAAAGGTTTTTTATGCATCTTATTTCCTTTTCTGCTACACCGGTATCAATCAAAATTTCCATCAATTTTTCATGCCTGACCGTGTCGAAGGCTTTTTCGTAGTCGACGAAACATAAGAAAATATCTTTTTGGACATCCCTGCATTTTTGGATGAGGACTTGAATACTTAACAGTGCTTCTCGCGTTCCCATGCCTTCTTTAAAGCCGAATTGTGTCTTCCCCATATATTCCTCACACTTGGGGTATATCCTTTTGTGTAGTATTTTAATGAATATTTTTAGGACATGGCACATTAGACTAATGAGTCTGTAATCACCGCATGTTCGGGCATTTGCTTTTTTTGGTATAGCTATAAACGTGGACTTTAGCCAGTCATTTGGGTATTGTCCTGTGTCATAAATATGATTGCAGAGTTTCAACAGTAGCTGAATGTTGTTATCTTCTATTAATTTAAGAATTTCAGCGGGTACTTCATCAGGGCCGGCGGCTTTTTTATCTTTCATTGATTGGATTGCCGATTTAATTTCGTCTTCGGTGATCGGGTTTGCTGTCATGTCCGATTCGGTGATACTTTTATTTTCTGGTCTTTCATCATCTGTAAATGTCGTTTTAATATATTTGTACCAAACACACTTTCTTTCTTCTATCTCGAAAATAGCTTTTTTGTTTTCATCTATGAGTAGAGCGGGATGAGTTTTCCGATATATTCCGGATGCTTCTTTTAATTTTTTGTGTAAGTTGAAGTCGTCATGTAAACTCTGTAACTTTTCAATTTCTTCGCATTGTTTGTTTAACTGGGCGTTCTTTGCAGCTCGTGTGGCGTTTTTAATTTCTTGGTTTTTTTCCCAATAAGTTTCGTAGTTGCTGTTTTTGTATATTTTTCGTTTTTCGCGAAGTTCTAGAATCTCTGCTGTGATCCAGGATTCTTCCTTTTGGTTTGCTTTTGTTCCTAGGATATTTGTGGTTGTTCTAAAAATTGTTTTCATTTTGTCCCACAAATCTTCAGTGTATTCTCTGTTGACACTATTAAGTTCGGTGTTCATATATTCTTTTACCCTTTGTTTTATTGATGGATCCTTCAGTTTTTCTACATCAGGTTTGCTTTTTTGGTTCTTTTTTCTCGGCATTCCCAACTTTATGCGAATTTTACATAATAGGAGGTTATGGTCGGAGGGGACGTCAGCTCCGGGATATGTGGAACATTTCAAAACACAAGAACAGTATCGTCGATTTATTATTATATAGTCGATTTGATTTCTAACAGGATTTTCTCTACTGTCTTGTGGAGATCTCCATGTATACAGTCGTCTTTGGTGATGGCAGAATAGAGTATTGGCTATTTTCATTTTGTGCTCTTGGCAAAATTGTATAAGCCTGTCCCCTCTTTCATTTCTGGTGCCTAGTCCGAATTTTCCCGTAACATCGGTTGTTTCTATTTGTCCCACTTTGGCGTTGAAATCTCCTTGGATAATCGTGATCTCATGTGGCTTTGTCATTTTCATAAGTTGTTCAACATTGTTGTAAAATGTTTCTATTTCATCGTTATTTGCATCACACGTAGGTGCATAGACCTGGATAATATTTATATTAAGTGGTTTGGCACATATTTTTATCATCATAACTCTCTCCGATAATGGGATGTATCCATTTACACAATCGGCTATTTTATTCTCTACAATGATTGCAACACCTCTCCTGTGAACACCCTCGTTGTTTCCCGAATGATATACTTTCGTATTCTGTGATCTAAATTCGCCACTTTCGGTCCACCATGTTTCACTGATTCCTAGTATATCTATCTTCATTCTCTTCATTTCGTGTATGGTATTGTTTAGTTTTCCTGGTTCGTAAAGGCTTCTTACATTCCAAGTTCCGATATTTATGTTTGTTTTATTTTTACCTCCGGGGATTCTTAGCACCCTCGATTGGCCGGAGACTGAGGGCCGTGTGTTATTTCTTATATCCATAGCATTTGTATGATTTTCTAAGGATGTTACTTTAGTGGTTTCCCGTTGCCTTCTAAAGGGTTTGTAGTTTTCCTTCTTCAATTCAGCCGCTCCTCCTGGAATTCAGACGCTGTTTGCTGCCGCCAACTGTTGATCAGACGCGGCCTTTGTTTTCCCTTTTTTTTTTTTTTGGTTCGCCCCGCATATTTTATTTTTGCGGTACCCGCCATATCTGATGAGCGTTCCCCTATCCACCACCTGGGGAGGCGTCCGATGGGAGAAAAAAAAATTAATAAAAAAAAATAACTCCAATCGGACTAAAACAGTTTATTTTACCGAAATGCTGTCAAAAGTTATGGTATAGTAAAACTGATCGCGAGTTACAATACCCCATACCTCAGTTTCAACATAAGTTAATTTTCTACAAAAAGCTTGATATCTCTGTCGGCAAAGCCGACTGATACTTTTTTACTTGATTTCAATCAAATCACTCTAGTATGAACCGGGACTAATTTAATTAGTTGTAATTTCACATTGAAGATTCCCAGTGGTCAAAAAACTCCAAGAAAAGTTCATGATATGCTGATATATTCCCCACATAACAGTACATCTTGATTTTTGCGTATTTTAGATATTTTTTTACATAATAATATATCCCAGAAAAAAAGTTTGGAAGTAGTGCAATGCAGAGTTATGATTTCAATACATATTTCGATGCAGTCCACACAGAGTTATGAAAAATGCACTCCGCTCGATACATTTTAGAAGCACTCGCTTATAGAGATCCCTAGCCAAGCAAGCCAATTTTTTGTTCCCTACAGTCGCATTCTTTTTTCTGAACACAAGAAAGTGTCTAAAATTATAAGAATTTGTTTAAAAAAAATTAAATACAAACTAAAGATACGAACATTGCTGTAATTCACGAGACGGAGTTTGAAGTGGAGTTAAGCTTGGTTTACATTTACGAAATCCACTCGATTTCAACTGTCAAATCCATAGGTTAAACGTCAAATGAAATCCAGATGAGAAGCAAAATGGAGTGCATCCTAGCTGCGCGCTCTCTTGTAAAATTCATAGGTGAATTCATAGGAAAAGATGTACTCCAGCGGCAATTGTTCTAGTGATTTAACTGCATCCGGGGATGCAAAATTTTTGCTGCCATCGATTTAGTACACACTATCGATATTGAATTTTTAAGTAATAATCGATATTATCGATAGTGCCATCGATTTTTTGACAGCACGATCAGTTTTGACTGTCGATTTTTCGGAAATATCGATAAATGTCAAACTGTCCAGCAACCACAAAATATTTTTTGGTTGACTGATGACAGAAAAAATGAACGACCACACTGACAAGCAACCGATTACTTGAGCTAAACTGACAGTCAAAACTAATCGTGTGTACCCCACTTTAGAAATAACCGGTTATAGTCGATTACGACTAATAGACGATTAATCGAAAATCGACTTACGGGATCCCTATTGTCCGATCACCCAATCGCACTCACAGTTGAACGAGAACATTAAACATTAACAGACGAACTGGAGTGGAGTCATCATTTTTTTTGTTGGCTTTATTTTTATTGCAATAGAAGAATAAGAAAAAAATAATTTGCGGCTTTTTATAAAACGTTGTTCTAGAAATTTATTGTATTGTGTGTGTTAAAAATAAACAAAAAATATTGCAAAAACAAAAAAAAATTATGTGGTGAAATATACAACTAAAGTTGCTTTAATAAAAATCTTTGAGAAAAAAGCGCAGACGCAAACGACGCCTAAATTAAATTTTGGGCAGAAAATAATAAAAAACGAAATATTGAATAAAAAAACGAAAATAATCTTAAATAAACGAAACAAAATAATCTCCAGAGAAGGAATAAATTACAAAAATTCAAGTGTTTGTTGAAGTGAATCAATACAGTGCGATTTTTGTTGTTGTTGGTGTCATTTGTTTATCACAAAGAAAGAAACTTACTTGGGCTTTTCTTGTTGCCTCCTCCTCCTTCAGTCCTTCAGTGTAAATTAAAACAATTTCCAAACAGCAAAATGGGCTGCGCCGTAAGTACAGCGCGAGATAAGGAAGCTATTGAGCGTTCCAAAAGCATCGATCGTGCATTGCGTGAGGAAGGAGAACGTGCCGCATCGGAGGTGAAATTATTGCTATTGGGTGCGTCTGTTTTTTAATGTTTCTTATTTTATTTAATTACTCAATTGCATTATTTTTTATGACTTTTTAAATATTGTTTACTTTAATTGTAATTTCCCTTTTAAAAAGAATTCGAGGAAAGAAGTGCTTTTGTTTGGTATTATTTGATTTTGTGTTATTATTAATTCTTGTATTTTTCGTGTGATTTACTGCAAATTACTCATCATCCACCCCGTTTGCCGAAGCCATGGTCGTAACTTCTTTATTTTTCAAGTTAGTGAGGGGGATTTGATTTTCTCAGAAATTCAACCAGTGTGTATTTTTTGTAAGTGTTGTTGTTATAAATTTGTTTGTTGTTGCTGCTTGGACACTCACTTCTTGTTTCTTCTTCTGTGGCTCTGTGCTTCATTTTCTGTAGTGGCGGCATTTGTCAAACCTTTGCATGGGTTGCGTCGGTATGTCTGTGTGTGTGTTTATCTGCGGATTTTGCAAATACAACAACTGTGTATGAAGTTGAAGAGTGGCAAAGAATTGATGATGGTTATTTGTGAGAGAGAAGAGAGAGAGAGTTTGAGAGTAGTTGGCATTATCAAAACAAAGGGAGTTGTTGTTTTGCTGCTGTTTCTTTTGGCAAAGTGAGTTTTAAATGACAGATCGTAATGATTTTGCATAAAATCTGTTAAAAACCTTAAATTTTGTTAGAATTTTAAAAGGAAATACATATTAAAATTATTTGATAATATAATTTATGGGGAAAATATGTAAAATACTTTCAAAGGAATAATTTTAATGATTTTTAGTTACAGAGATGATGGGAAGGAAAAAAAGTTAGAAACAGGGAGCAGTTTTAGCAGACCAAGAATCATTTTACAACGAAATATTTAGTTGGGAACAAATTAAGAAGGAATAATCTTTGAATTGATTATTTATGGATAGGCTTGAATCAATAAAAATATACAATAAAAATATTTGAAGTAAGACCAGCCACATGTGAGTTTATATCTGACTCGTATATATACTTGATTATTACCATTGATTATTGATTATACCACATTTCAGGTTGTATAACTTGGACAAAAGCATCACCACCTTTGTATGTTTGTATCGTAAATTAATAAAAAGCAGAATCAGACGGATTGCAAAGGTTTTAAACTCAAAAGGCTCAGCAAATCTGAAGCTAACTTTTGTTACTGTTACTCCTCTTGGGATCATAGGGCTTCCACAAAGCATCGAATAACTCAGAAGACGCATTGAGGATACTTCTCGTATATCATAGAAAGCTATTGCGCTTCGAATCTAGTAAAACACCGCCTATAGAAATTATTGCAAGGCTCCAATATCTAAGAAATGAATTTGATGATGTTGACCTGTCTCTGGTTCGAACACAAAGCTTCAAACTGAAAGTGCATCTCGAATGTAAAGCTGACTAGGCTCTTGTTTACATTAATACTCGAACAACTTAGAAAGGTCAAGAGGATACTTCTCGCATATCAAAAATAGCAGCCCGATTTTAAGCTAATATTACGCGTAACATCATTAGGTATAGAAATGTGGCTTCTTCTGGAGTTAGCTGTATCGTATGATATGCAGATATTTTAAATGCTGTCCCTAATCCTTGCCCAATAAGAATTGAAGTGATTTCATCATTCGAACTTACATATCGTCGCCTGAAATGCCCAAAGACGTAACCCTCAATGTAACCCTTTGAGGGTTACGTCTTTGGGCATTTCAGGTGACGATATGTATATTTCTAAAGAACATTCCAGGAACATTCTCGAAGTGAGGGACTTCTTTCATATCAATGAGCGCACCCCAATTCATATTATCTCAATAAGGGGACATACTGTTTATTGCCGAGTCCGAACGGGGTGTAATATGACGCCACTTGTAGTGAAGTTTTACATGGCTGAAATACACAGGAAATCCCACCAACATAACTGTGTGGTGTGGAAAACGAACCGCAGACTTTCTGAGTGTAAGGGAGGTCTGCATACCATTGCATCGCGGTGGCAACCCAAGTAGTCTTTATAGACTAGCTAAAGGGACGATCTAAAGGAAGTCTTCATAGTAGCTAAAGGGAGTCTTTATAGACTTGCTGAAAGAACGAATTATTTAAAAAATACACGAACTTCAAAAAATTGTTTAAAAAACCAACAATTTAAAAAAAAAATATTTAAAAAATTCACCACATTAGAAAGACTTAGAAAAATATACGACTTAATTTTTTTTTTTAAATTCACGACCTTAGAAAATAATAATAAAACACGACCATCAAAAAAATGCCTCGGCAGCGGGTTTTTTCATACTTCTAAAAATAACTAAAGCAGTCCACGAGTTTAATAAGAATTATTTTCAAAGTTATCGAACTATAAACAAGTAAAAAAGTGTCAGTCGGCTTTGCCGACAGATATATACCCTCAGCCAACGTAGGGCAGGTACCCTTAGGGAGGACCGATATGGGCCATTTTAGAAGTTAAACTAAATTTTGAGAAAATATTAGGAGATCCAAAGTTTGGACCGAATTGGTTGCCCCATTCAAGTGATATCGTCCTAACATTTAGTGACATTTTTTAAATATTGGGGAGAAGTACCGAAAGTTGTGGACCGGTATTGCCCATGAAACTAAGTTTGGATATAATATGACGAAGACCAAATGGTGGACCAAATCGGTTAAACAGTTCGAGAGCACGATAACTCTCCGACCGCCACATACGGTGACATATGGGTTTTTTACACCTTTCGGGCTGTTTTCCCAAAAAATATGGACTTGCCCCTGGAAAAAACTTTTACCGTTGTAATTGAGTTCTTCTTCTTCTGTTATCCTTCACTCCCTGTGGAGCATAGGGGCTCAACCATTCTTTTGTATCGAACTCTGTTGTGCGATGCGAATGCAAATCGTTTCAAGATTCGAGAGCAGGTCTTAAAGTGAATTTATCCGAAATTTCGTGTGAGAGGTACCAGAAGGAGTAGACAAATATAGTCCATATTCGAGCCTGATCTATATCTGGTAGATATATTAGGATGTGCAAAGTATAGATTACATCGGTCACTCCCTTGAAGAGTTATCGTGCGCAAAATTTTTCCGAACATGTTTGAAGTTTTGTGGGTGAGGTACCTGAAGGAGTGGACCGATATAGCCCAACTTCGACATTAAACTATGTTTTGATAAAATATTACGAAGGCCAACTTTTGGGCCGAATCGACAGATCCTTTCGAGAGGTATCTTGCGCTCCAACCACCTCACACGGTGTCATAGGGTTTTTTGCAACTTTCAGGCTATTTTCTCAGAAAGTATGGACTTGCCCCTGATAAACCTTGTACCGTCGTATGGGGGGCAGTGAATACAAGTTGCTAAAACAAAAATCCGAAATTTTGTGTGGGAGGTACCCGAAGGAGTGGATCGATTGAGTCCATATTGAAACCATTTCACGATGGGCAATGTATGGACCAAATCGTTTCCTCCCTTCCAGAGTTATAGTGTGCACAATTTTTCCGAACATTTTCGAACTTTTGTGGGGGAGGTACCGGAAGGAGTGGACCAGTATAGCCCAAACTTAAACTAAGTTTGGGCAAAATATTACGAAAGCCAAAATTTGAACCGAATCGGTTCATCCGTTCGATAGTTATCGTGCGCTCCAGCCAGACAGACGGACGGTAATTGCACAATCGACTCCAAATTGCCTGAAACACATTTCGCCCAAACATACTTGGGGTCTAAAACCATTATTTCGATGAGGCACATTTTGCCCGTATGAAAGTGTATATACCCTCGTTAGCATAAATGCTGAGGGCATAATAATACACGACCTTAAAAAGAATTTAAAAAATTTACGAGCTTCATATTTTAAAAATCCACGAACTTCAAAAAGTTTTTTAATGCACAAACTTTAAAAAATTACTTAAAAATTCGTGAACTTCAAAAAATTATTTTAAAAATCCACGACCATAAAAACTTTTTAAAAATCCGGGAGCTTAATAAAACTTATTCAAAAAATACGCGAGCTTAATAAAAATTATTTAAAAAATACGCGACTCCAAAAATGTATTTTAAAAATCCTTGAACTTCAAAATTTTTTAAAAATCCATGAACTTCAAAAAATATTTAAAAAATCCACGAACTTCAAAAAAAAAAATTTAAAAAATCCACGAATTGTGGCGCCTGGTTTCCTCCATCGTGGCTTCCAAGGTACTCTTTTGGCCTATGTCAATGGTTGGAACAAAAACTTGTGAGAGTGAGAGATTCTAAGGTGTTTGTCCTTAGGTGGGTGCGGAGATATATTTTCAAATTTCCTCACGAACTTAAATTTGCCTCTTAAAATTCGCACTCCATTTTATCCACTTCACTCCTTAGAAAGTTATGTCCAGCTTTTAGTGGGATAACGTTAGAATGAGTTGTAGGTCTTCCGGGTAGATCATCCCTTGGTATAGTCCTCTTAGCAAGAAGGAATAGTACATGTTACGCTTAGCACCTTTCCATTGACATAAAGGGTGTTTTTTTAAGCCCGCTAGAACTTGAAATTGTAAAAAATAACACAAAAAATTAAATTGTAATCAAATTTTTTTTATTCGAAAGATCAATACGTGACATTAACATTTGAAAATGATTTCGGGCATATGGGCACCGCGTCTGTTCTTGACGAAGTGCATTCTGGACGTCCAATTTTTGGCCACTTTTTCGAGCACTGCTGGCCGTATGTCACGAATAACACGAACAATGCTGGCCTCCAAGGCATCAATTGTTGCTGGTTTATCAGCATAAACCAGTGACTTCACGTAGCCCTACCGGAAATAATCGAGAGGTGTCAAATCGCACGACCTTGGAGGCCAATTGACAGGTCCACTTCTCGAAATCAACTTATCGCCAAATTTTAATTTCAATAAGTCGATGGTTGCGTTCGCCGTATGGCACGTAGCGCCATCCTGTTGAAACCACATCTCCTCCGGATCAATGTCATCCATATTTTCAAACAAAAAATCATTGATCATGGTGCGGTAACGATCTCCAGAAATAAGAAATAAGGTCCGATGATGCCACCAGCGTGAAAACCGCACCATACGGTACATTTTTCTGGATGTAATGGAGTCTGTAGGGTCTCTTGTGGATTGGTCTCACTCCATATGCGGCAATTTTGCTTATTAACAAACCCGTTAAGCCAAAAATGCGCCTCATCGCTGAACACAATTTTGCGATAAAACAACGGGTCATTTGCCAACTGCTCTAGAGCCTAATCGGCGAAAGAACGACGCATATAATGGTCTCGTGGCCTCAATTCCTGCACCAGCTGGATCTTACACCGCTGTAGGCCGAGATCTTTGCGCAAAATTTTCCACGTAGTGGACGGACAGAGCCCCAATTCCTGCGACCGACGACGAATCGATAAATTTGGATTTTCTTCCACACTTTCGTTTACAGCGGCGATATTGTCTTCAGTACGCACATTCCTTCGACGTGTTGGTGTTATTGCATCCTCTAGAGAGTATGTGGTACGAAATCTATCCACAGTTCGACGAATGGCTTGTTCAGATGGACGATTATGTACGCCATACAAATGACGAAGTCGTCTATAAGTTGCGCGAATCGACGACTGATTTTCAAAGTAAATTTGGATAATTTCGTAGCGTTGTTCAAGCGTGAGTCTATTCATGATGATTTGTCAGAGTATACTGAAACAAATAAAAAAAAGTTTCATTAAAATTTAATTTTTTGTGTTACTTTTTACAATTTAAAGTTCTATCTAGCTTAAAAAAACACCCTGTATGTTCCGGTCTTAGGAATGAACAATGATGGAACTTGTATTAAGAAATTTGGAAAAATTGAATAAAAAATGAAACCTGAATATGCTAATGAGCTTGATGCTCAAAATGTTCTAAAATTCGCGTAAAGTTTTATATAGAAGATACTTTGTGATTTTTGGTAGGATGTATAGCGGATCAAATGTCTTCATTGAATAAATTAGAATTTTTCCTTTACTAGTTTCTATAGCGAGATTTAAACTAAGATCAGAACAAGTTCAGTTTAAGGACTCCACTTTGACCCATATCTACATAGCCGAATTTTGTAATCCTAGGCCCTGGAATGGATTAACCATATAAAAATCATTGTAGTGGAACACCATAACACTGAGTTGATTCTTCTAAACACCTACCCTTTTCTTATCTCCTTCTACTGTACCCCAAAAAAAAAAACCAGGAAGGATTACATGTTGTCAAACAATTTCGGTTAACACCTGAAAAAAATGAAACATTTATTTGTTTACAAACAAAACGTTTCGAAAAACAAACACAAAGATAAGCCACCAATACTTGTGGGTAACTCTGTGGCCAAGTAAAAAAATACAAAATAAACCACCTTTACCCGGTATATTTCTGGGATACTCCTTTTTTATAACCACCGACATGAAGAAAAAACAAATATTAAAACAAAACCAAACATGAATAACAAATGTTTCAAAACGCATACGTCATTGTTTAATTAAAGCGATAAGATTTCAGTGAAATTAATATTATTTTTAAAAAGGTGACAAATATTTATTTGCTTACATGTTTCTTACAGTGAATATACGTGACATTCAATAATATTACATTATTGTGTAAAATGGAAAACTAATGTTTTAAAATGATTTATAAGAATTTCCAAAGATTACAAAACCTTGTGCCTTACTCTTTTTTTCTAGTATTGTTATATTTATAAATATTACAACTAATCTTTCGAAACGTATCAATAAACAACAAATACCCATAACTTTGATATTGAATCACCATCGGCAGCAGCAGTCGCCTCGTCTGTTTATAATCAGACGACGGGTTTCTTTCAACCCAATTATTTATCAAAGGCATGTGCTAAACGCTTATTCATCGCATCGCTTCTTTGTTGTTGTTGGTAATAATTTCTTTTTTGGAAACAAATGTTTATAATCAGTAATTTATTAAGAACTGGTACCTATTTTTGATTACAATTAACCACTTCCACAACATAGTCGTCATACTCATCCTCATTATTATCTTCTAGAAGAGCATCATCGTCATTATCTTATAAAGAAAGTATGAACGACGCCCCCCATTTATTTCCTTTTAATGTTTTTTGTATTCAATAAAAATTGCTTAAATTTGTTGTTTACTTTATAGACTGAATATGAACTTGAATTATTACTTTTATCCAAATAATAAACAATACATTTTGAAATAACCATGAAGCTGTCTACCAAAATAGACTGTGATCCACCGTCTTCTTACAAATCAGGAGGTGAAAATTGATTTAATTGAAATTTCACAAATTTACCTGTTTCCGGAAAATTGTTGGTTTAGTCATTCATATGTTTGGAATTTTTCAGATATTTACAGTTTCCGTTGCGATTTTAGGCATTTGTTTAATATTAAATAAAATGAATAAATCAAATGTGAAAAGTGTAAAGTTGATGTAAAAGCTGTAAAATTCGAAATTTGCACAAAATATTGAAAAGAAATGTTGAAATAAATGTTTATAAATTTTGAGATCAAATTATATTGAACTCTACTATCCACCTTTTCAGCCCAGACAACACTACATTGGAAAAAATACCCTTCACCGTAATGTAGGCGACATTTCCTGAAAATTTCAGCCATGTAAAACTTTTCTACAAGTTTGGTAGATTATATTTTAAACATATTACAGTCTAGTCTATTCTTTTTTGGTGTACATCATCTATTATCTGATGTTGTTGGGAATTGAAAGACTTGTGGACAGTGGTTAAGTTATTCTAGAACCCTGAAAAAATAACGATGAGACTTAAAGCATATATTTAACTGACTCGAGGAGGTGCGCCACCTATTTTTACCGACAATTTGTGCTGTTACTAAAATCTGACAAGGAATGTGCCATCAAGGGTGGAATGAATTTTTTCGTCAATACCGTCAATTGCCGAAACATACAGCCGCACTAGGGTGGTTCCAAAAAATCGATGTTCGAGTTTTTTTGGCGGCTCCCCACTAGAGTGCTTAGTTTTGTTAGATTTTAAGATTGCCAAAGTTTGAAAAAAAAAAATGGAATATGTTAACACGTGCCACTAGGGCCTCATTGTTTCCATAGTAATTTGCTCTAAAAGCTACATTTATTGTCCAATCGATCATTGCCTAGGCCTAAAAAATCCGACTTCGATTTTTCCCCTTTGAGTTAAAACCAGCCTAATCCACACTATTTAACCGGTCGGTTAAAGCTCGCCGGAATAAAAGTAATATAAGAATATTCAGGCCTAAAAAAGGCCTCCCCAAGAACTAAAACTGTGTGCCTCCTAGAACACTAGTAAACCATCTAAGTGAGGTGAATGGTAAGCGGATATCGCAGTTTTCTTTACGAACGCCCAGCAGAAATCATGTATTTCTAAAGAATATTTTTTGAAGGTCAGGCAGACAACCTGAATTTTTGAACGTCTAACAGCCAAATAATTATTTTGAATCTCGTGGATTTTTTGAATATATTTTTTTGAAGGACGTGGATTTTTTAGATAATTTTTTAAGGTCGTAGATTTCTTATTTTTTATTATTATTTTAAAAATATTTTTTTTGAAGTTCGTGGATTTTTTTAATATATTTTTTGAAGGTTGAGAATTTTTTAAAATATTTTTTTAAGTTCGTTTTTTTGATTGTCTAAGTCTGGAGTTTCCCCCATTGGCTTAACTTCATCACTTTCCTCTTTGCAGAGAAAAATGTTTACAAAACGCACTGACAGCTTGCAAAATTTACTGATCGCTACCAATATCATGATTTCATCCCGGCGAAGGGAATTATCAATTGGCTTTTCAGTTTTTGAAATGATGATTTTTTAGTGAAAACCTGAACTCTTTAAGCATCGAGTATTCTCATGTTAATGAGAATGATGCTCACTTTTCGGCTTTCCCAAAAAACACCAGAATAAAATATTTGCAAGCTGACAGCACGATTCAACTAAGAAATCATCGATTTCTGTTAAGTTGAAATAACATCAACACAGTTACCTGTGAGTATGTTGTTGGAACAAAATTCCGTTTTGCGCGAGCCTTCGCTGTTTTTTGTTTGTTTTGTTTTAGTTGAAGATTCAATCATATGATTGTCTAAGTCTGGAGTTTCCCCCATTGGCTTAACTTCATCACTTTCCTCTTTGCAGAGAAAAATGTTTACAAAACGCACTTTTTTTAAATACTATTGAAAGGTCGTAGATTTTTTAAATAAATTTTTTAAAGGTTGTGAATTTTTTAAATGCTATTTTCTAGAAGTTCGTTGATTTTTTTAAACAACTTTTAGGAGTTCGTGGATTTTTAAATAATTATTTTTGAAGGACGTGGATTTTTAAATAGTTCTCTTTTGAAGGTCGTGATTTTTTTAAATAATTCTTCTTAAAGGTCTTGATTTTTTTTTTAATATTTCTTTTTTAAGGTTGTAAACTTTTTTAAAGCATTCTTTTTGGAGGTCTTTATTTTTTGAATTATTTTGTTTTTGAATTGTTTTAAACATATTGTTGAAGATCATGAATTTTTAAAATATTTTTTTTTGAAAATGTTGGATTTTTTTAATTATTTTTAAATTTTTAAATATATTTTTGAAGTTCGTGGATTTTTTAAATAATTTTTTTAAGGTTGTGAACTTTTTTTAAAGAATTAAATTCGAAGTTCGCAAATTTGTTAATATTTATTTCTAAAGGTCGCAAATTTTTAATTTTTTAAGTCGCAAATTTTAAAAATAATTTCTTTGGAAGGATGTGGATTTTAAAATATTTATTTTTGAAGATCTTGGATTTTTTTAAATAAATTCTTTGGAAGGTCGTGAATTTTTTAAATGTTTGTTTTTTGAGGACGCAAATGTTTGAATAATTTTATTTAAGAAATTTTTCGGAAGTTGTAGGATATTTAATTTTTTTTGTTGTCGTGAAATTCTTATATAATTGTTTTTGACAGACAATTGGATTTTTTAAACTATTTTTTGGAGTCGGTGTTTTTTGATTATTATTTTAAGATCTTAGTTTTTTAAGTATTTTCAAAGGTCTTGAATTTTTAAACATATTTTTAAATGTCGTGTATTTTTCAAAAACTTTTTTGAATGTCGCGGATTAAACAAAATCGAAGGTCGATGTTTTAAACATTTTTTAATCGTAGATTTTTTGAATAGTTTTTTAAAGGTCGTGGATTTTTAAATATATTTTTGAAGTTTGTGGATTTTTTAAATATATTTTTGATGTTCGTGGATTTTTTAAATAATTTTTGAAGCTGTAGGTATATTTTTTACGAATTTTTGTTTGTTTTTCAAAATAGTCAGGCTTAATCCCATAGTCGTTGTTTTAATATTTTATTAAAACAACTTTAATTTATTAGTGGGAAAAAATTGGCGATGTTTACCAAGGGGTAAGGCAGGGAAGACTATAGTTTCAGATCTCGCCACAGATCTTCATCAGTTCTATTTGAGCGGGCAATTGACACTTGGGTATAACAAGTTTCTTGTTGAAAAACAAGAAACAAGGGAACTGATGAAGATCTGTGGCGAGATCTGAAACTATAGTCTTCCCTGCCTTACCCCTTGGCAAACATCGCCAATTTTTTCCCACTAATAAATTAAAGTTGTTTTAATAAAATATTAAAACAACGACTATGGGATTAAGTCTGACTATTTTGAAAAACAAAATAGAAGTCGTCATACCAAATAAAAAAAACGCCAATCCGCGTAAATTTTTTTGGGGATTTTTTAACTAATTTTTTGAATGTATTGGATTTTTTAAATATTTTTAAAAGTCTTTGATTTTTTAAATATTTTTTTTTGAAATTTGCGGATTAAGAACGGTTTGAAGGTCATGTATTTTATAAAAAACTTTACTGAATGTCGCCATTAAAAATTTTTTTGAATGTTTTTAAAAACTTTTTGCATAATTTTTTGAAGGTCGTGGATTTTTACATAATTTCTTTGAAGGTCGTGAATTTTCCAAATATTTTTTTTTTAATTTTGTTTTTTTTTTTAATTAGTTTTTCGTTCGTGGATTTTCTCAATATTTTTAATTAATTTTTCCGAGGTCGTGGATTTTTTAAATAATTTTTTTGAAGATCTAGGATGTTTATACGTAATTTTTTGAAGTCGTGGATTTTTTAAATATAAATTAAATTTTTTACGTAATTTTTTGAATTTGTGAATTTTTTAAATATTTTTTTAATGTAATGGATTTTTAAAAGGTTTTAAAAGTCTTTGTTTCCTCAAATATTTTATTGATATTCGCGGATTAAAAAAGGTTTGAAGGTCGTGTACTTTTAAAACACGTCATTGAATGTCGCGATTTTTTTAAAAAAAAATTGAATGTCTTTAAATAATTTTTTGAAGGTCGTGTATTTTTTAAATATTCTTTTTAAAGGTCGTGGATTTTTTAAATAATTTTTTGAAGGTCGTGGATTTTTTAAATAATTTTGCTGAAGGACGTAGATTTTTTAAATAATGTTTCTGAAGGTCGTGGATGTCTTTTCGTAATTTCTTTGAAAGTCGTGGATTTTTTAATAAATTTTTTTGAAGTAGGAAATTTTTTACGTAATTTTTTGAAGATGTGAATTTATTAAATAATTTTTTGAATGTAATGGATTTTTTAAATATGTATTTTTAAAAGTTTTTAATTTTTTAAATATTTTAAAACTCTTGGATTTTTTAAATACTTTTAAAAGCCTTTTGATTTTTTTTTTAATATTTCAAAAGTCTTTGATTTTTCAAATATATGTTTTTTAATGTCGCGGATTAAAAAAAAGGTTAATGATCCAGGATTTTTAAAATATTTTTTAAATCGTGGATATTTTAGAATAATTTTTTAAGGCAGCGGATATTTTCAATAATTTTTTTGAATGTCATGGATTTATTAAATATTTTCTTTTGAAGGTCGTGTTTGATTTTTAAATACTTTTTAAGGTCTTAGATTTTTTATATATTTTTTAGGTCTTGGATTTTTTATATATTTTTTAGGTCTTGGATTTTTTATATATTTTTTAGGTCGTGGATTTTTTATTAATTTTTAATTCGAGAATTTTTAAATAATTTATAAGATCGAGGATTTTTTAATCATTTAAATATTCCCACGCAGCGTTTGTATAAAGACTCTCTTCAGCAAGTCCAAAAAGGCTCCCTTCAGCACGTCCAAAAAGGCTGCCTTCAGCACCTCCAAAAAGGCTCCCTTCAGCACGTCCAAAAAGGCTCCCTTCAGCTCGTCTATAAATACTCCCTTCAGGTCATGGCTTTTAAATGACATTTTAACAATTTAGTAGGATTTTCAAACAGATACAATACAAAATTGTCGATTTTGGTGAATGTTTTGAACACCAACTGTAGTGGAATACAAATCGGTAAAATTAAAACGAAAAATTATGAATGTAAAGTATCAATAATAGTTAATAACACTATTGCTATCGGTAGGACTTATCGACAACTTTATTTTCTTGGTTGTTAATATGTCAAAATTTTTGCTAAATTACCGAAATTATAAGCATTTTATTTTGTTGTTTTTCTCTTTCAAGACGAGCTAAATCACCAGAAGGTTTTTGTAAATGAAAAAAAGAATGTCATGTTTCGCACTTGGTGAGGGTGCGCTCATCACACCTACTCCAAAGTTTTCATTCTATGTATACGGAATTTATTGCGAAATTGCAATTAGGAATTCAACACAGTGGATTTTTAAGGCAGATGGCATTGCCAACACTAACAATAATTTTCATTTACGACTTTTTTGCAAGCATATTAATTTTACCGAGTTTTGTCGGTAGCTCGAAAAATGGAATACAGAATTCCACTACTGAGAATTGTAAAATATTTAAACATTTCTAAGTTTTAAGCTACTTTGCTATATGCTGGTTTTTTATATAAAAAACCCCCCTTTTCAAATATTGAGGTTATTCATCTATGCTGTCAGAGCTGAATTGCCCCAAAAGCAACAATAAAACCACACTGATGCTGCAAATGTACAAACAAATTATAGGTACATATAATAGTTTGTGGTTACTTCACGGCTGATAAGCAATCATTTCCGTTAAAAAAATGACGTGACTAAGCCAAAGTTCTGAATCGCTTTAAGGGTACACTTTTTACATACCCTCTAACATCAATGGTTAAAATCTTTATTTGTTGGTGTTGTTATTTGAATGATCATTTGTGCCAGTTTTATCTATCTACCTACCTTCACTTAATGTGACATAATTTTGTTTTTTGTAAATTATATTTAATCAAACACCGTACACACTATGGGGCATATTACGCATAAAAGCAAAAAAACTCAAAAAAGATGAATAATATCTAAATTCACACACATATCAAATAAATTCACTGAACAAACAACAAGCTGTTCCACTCCAAGTGTGTTGTTGTGTCAATTTCGCAAACAAATCATAGTGACCGAAAGGGGGATAATCCATTTAATGTCCGTCCGTCCGTCCCTATCAAATATGTTTGTAATTTATAATGGAGGTCTCTCCACAACACTTGGCAGTCATAACACCAGCGGCATTCATCACCATCATCTCTCATCACTCGAACTAAATTTAACTTTGGATCACATTACACACTGCACTCTACACTCTACCCAGAGTACATTCCCCTCTTCGAATAATATGTTTTTTTGTTTTTGTTTGGTGTGTTATTGTTTTGTAATGTGATGCTGTGGGGGCCAGCTAATTCTGCCCGCTTATATTGTGTTTCTGTTCATTTTGTGCCTTTGCCGCCGTTAGCCGATCAAGTGCTTGGCACTAATATCATATAAACAAATGCTTTGTTTGCTGTTATTGTTGTTAGTTTCTCATGTGTTTTAGTTTTAGTTTTTTTTGGCATTAAATAATTGTAATTGTATTCACTTTCATTAAATATGTATGTTTCTTTCATTCAAAAGGAGGTGGAAAAAGAGTCAGGCAAATGCAAACGGTTCGAAAATTTTTCTTTTTCAAAAGTGCGAAATTATTTGGAAAACAATTTAAAGAATAATGGTTTTACTTGGAAGCCCTGGAAATGGTACCTCCTTAGGACGCCCATGTATCTAAATGAGATGAAGAGACATACGTCTCTGTTATGCTTGTCTAGTAAGACCATCTTCAGCTCGTCAATATACATATACTCCATTCAACTCTTCAATAACGACTCCCTTCTCCTATTCTATGAAGACTCCCTTCAGCTCGACTATACAGACTCCCTTCAGCTCGACTGTACAGAGTTCATTAGCTCGTCTATAGGTACTTCCTTCAGCTCGTCTATAGAGACTCCCTTCAGTTTGTCCATACAGACTCTCTTCAGCTCGTCTATTTGGACTTCCTTCAGATCGTCTATTTGGACATCCTTCAGATCGTCTATATGGACTTCCATCAGTTTGTTCCTACGGACTCCATTCAGATCGTCTATGCAGACTCCCTTCAGCTAGTCTATGCAGACTCCCTTCAGCTAGTCTATACAGATTCCCTTCAGTTTGTCCATACAGACTCCCTTCAGCTCGTCTATACAGACTCCCTTCAGCTCGTCTATGCAGACTCCCTTCAGCTCGTCTATACAGACTACCTTCAGCTCTTCTATACAGACTCCCTTCAGCTCGTCTATGCAGACTCCCTTCATCTCGTCTATACAGACTCCCTTCAGCTCGTCTATACAGACTCCCTTCAGCTCGTCTATACAGACTCCCTTCAGCTCGTCTATACAGACTCCCTTCAGCTCGTCTATACAGACTCCCTTCAGCTCGTCTATACAGACTCCCTTCAGCTCGTCTATACAGACTCCCTTCAGCTCGTCTATACAGACTCCCTTCAGCTCGTCTATACAGACTCCCTTCAGCTCGTCTATACAGACTCCCTTCAGCTCGTCTATACAGACTCCCTTCAGCTTGTCTATACCGACTTCCTTCAACTCGTCTAAACAGACTCCCTTCAGCTCGTCTATACAGACTTCCTTCAGCTCGCCTATACAGACTACCTTCAGCTCGTCTATACAGACACCCTTCAGCTCGTCTATACCGACTCCCTTCATTTTGTCCATTCATACTCCCTTCAGCTCGTCTATACAGATTCCCGTTCAGCTCGTCTATACAGACTCCCTTCAGCTCGTCTACACAGAGTAAATTGTTCGTCTACACAGACTCCCTTCAGCTCGTCTATACAGACTCATTTCAGCTCGTCTAAACAGTCTCCCTTCAGCTCGTCTAAACAGTCTCCCTTCAGCTCGTCTATACAGACTCCCTTCAGCTCGTCTATACAGACTCCCTTCAGCTCGTCTACAGAGACTCCCTTCAGCTCGTCTATAGAGACTCCCTTCAACTCGTCTATACAGACTCCCTTCAGCTCGTCTATACAGACTCCCTTCAGCTCGTCTATACAGGTTCACTTCAGCTCGTCTACAGAGACTCCCTTCAGTTCGTCTATAGAGACTCCCTTCAGTTCGTCTATAGAGACTCCCTTCAACTCGTCTATACAGACTCCCTTCAGCTCGTCTATACAGACTCCCTTCAGCTCGTCTATACAGACTCCCTTCAGTTCGTCTATAGAGACTCCCTTCAGCTCGTCTATACAGACTCCCTTCAGTTCGTCTATAGAGACTCCCTTCAGCTCGTCTATACAGACTCCTTTCAGTTCGTCTATACAGACTTCCTTCGTCTATATAGACTGCCTTCACCTCGTCTATAAAGACTCCCTTCAGCTCGTTTATACAGACTCCCTTCAGCTCGTCTATAATACTCCCTTCAGTTTGTCCATACAGACTCCCTTCAGCTCGTCTATACAGACTCCCTTCAGCTCGTCTATACAGACTATTCAGCTCGTCTATACAGACTCCCTTCAGCTCGTCTATAGAGACTCTTTTCAGCTCGTCTATACAGACTCCCTTCAGCTCGTCTATAGAGACTCTTTTCAGCTCGTCTATACAGACTCCCTTCAGCTCGTCTATAGAGACTCTTTTCAGCTCGTCTATACAGACTCCCTTCAGCTCGTCTATAGAGACTCTTTTCAGCTCGTCTATACAGACTCCTTTCAGTTCGTCTATACAGACTTCCTTCGTCTATATAGACTGCCTTCACCTCGTCTATAAAGACTCCCTTCAGCTCGTTTATACAGACTCCCTTCAGCTCGTCTATAATACTCCCTTCAGTTTGTCCATACAGACTCCCTTCAGCTCGTCTATACAGACTATTCAGCTCGTCTATACAAACTCCCTTCAGCTCGTCTATACAGACTATTCAGCTCGTCTATACAGACTCCCTTCAGCTCGTCTATAGAGACTCTTTTCAGCTCGTCTATACAGACTCCCTTCAGCTCGTCTATAGAGACTCTTTTCAGCTCGTCTATACAGACTCCCTTCAGCTCGTCTATAGAGACTCTTTTCAGCTCGTCTATACAGACTCCCTTCAGCTCGTCTATACAGACTCCCTTCAGCTCGTCTATACAGACTCCCTTCAGCTCGTCTATACAGACTCCCTTCAGCTCGTCTATACAGACTCCCTTCAGCTCGTCTATACAGACTCCCTTCAGCTCGTCTATACAGACTCCCTTCAGCTCGTCTATACAGACTCCCTTCAGCTCGTCTATACAGACTCCCTTCAGCTCGTCTATACAGACTCCCTTCAGCTCGTCTATACAGACTCCCTTCAGCTCGTCTATACAGACTCTCTTCAGCTCGTCTATACAGACTCCCTTCAGTTTGTCCATACAGACTCCCTTCAGCTCGTCTATACAGACTCCCTTCAGCTCGTCTATACAGACTCCCTTCAGCTCGTCTATACAGACTCCCTTCAGCTCGTCTATACAGACTCTCTTCAGCTCGTCTATACAGACTCCCTTCAGCTCGTCTATACAGACTCCCTTCAGTTTGTCCATACAGACTCCCTTCAGCTCGTCTATACAGACTCTCTTCAGCTCGTCTATACAGACTCTCTTCAGCTCGTCTATACAGACTCCCTTCAGCTCGTCTATACAGACTCCCTTCAGCTCGTCTATACAGACTCCCTTCAGCTCGTCTATACAGACTCCCTTCAGCTCGTCTATACAGACTCCCTTCAGCTTGTCTATACAGACTCCCTTCAGCTCGTCTATACAGACTCCCTTCAGCTCGTCTAAACAGACTGCCATCAGCTCGTCTGTACAGCCTCTCTTCAGCTCGTCTATACAGACTCCCTTCAGCACGTCTATACAGACTCCCTTCAGCTCGTCTAAACAGACTCCGTTCAGCTCGTCTATGCAGACTCCCTTCAGCTCGTCTATACAGACTCCCTTCAGCTCGTCTATACAGACTCCCTTCAGCTCGTCTATACAGACTCCCTTCAGCTCGTCTATACAGACTCCCTTCAGCTCGTCTATACAGACTCCCTTCAGCTCGTCTATACAGACTCCCTTCAGCTCGTCTATACAGACTCCCTTCAGCTCGTCTATACAGACTCCCTTCAGCTCGTCTATACAGACTCCCTTCAGCTCGTCTATACAGACTCCCTTCAGCTCGTCTATACAGACTCCCTTCAGCTCGTCTATACAGACTCCCTTCAGCTCGTCTATACAGACTCCCTTCAGCTCGTCTATACAGACTCCCTTCAGCTCGTCTATACAGACTCCCTTCAGCTCGTCTATACAGACTCCCTTCAGCTCGTCTATACAGACTCCCTTCAGCTCGTCTATACAGACTCCCTTCAGCTCGTCTATACAGACTCCCTTCAGCTCGTCTATACAGACTCCCTTCAGCTCGTCTATACAGACTCCCTTCAGCTCGTCTATACAGACTCCCTTCAGCTCGTCTAAACAGACTGCCATCAGCTCGTCTGTACAGCCTCTCTTCAGCTCGTCTATACAGACTCCCTTCAGCACGTCTATACAGACTCCCTTCAGCTCGTCTAAACAGACTCCGTTCAGCTCGTCTAAACAGACTCCGTTCAGCTCGTCTAAACAGACTCCGTTCAGCTCGTCTATGCAGACTCCCTTCAGCTCGTCTATACAGACTCCCTTCAGCTCGTCTATACAGACTCCCTTCAGCTCGTCTATACAGACTCCCTTCAGCTCGTCTATACAGACTCCCTTCAGCTCGTCTATACAGACTCCCTTCAGCTCGTCTATACAGACTCCCTTCAGCTCGTCTATAGAGACTCCCTTCAGTTTGTCCATACAGACTCTCTTCATCTCATCTATAAAGACTTCCTCAAGATCGTCTATATGGACTTCTTTTAGTTTTTTTAAGTCATTATGTCTAAAATCATGGATCAGAATCGTAAGTACAAACGTTGATGGAAATTTCAAGATAATCTATAGTCCTTAACTGCAATTAATCGAAAATTTTAATTTTTTAGGGAGGTACAGTACCGGAAGGTACGAAGCGCAAAGTTTGAACACTAACGTATGTATAGTCGTGGTCACCATATTAGCGCAAAAATTTAACTTTTGTGGGGAGTATACCCGGAGAGGTTGGCCGATATGATGTTGCATCTTCGAACTAGATCTAAGTTTTAGACAAAATATTACGAGTTGCAATGCTAAGACGAAATCGATTGATCCCTTTGAATGTTGTCCTGTGTACCAGTCAGACCTACCGGATTAGATCGATTCCAAATTGTCGATGAGGAACGTTTTTGATCATTTTAACAATCAACATTATCTCCCGTTCTATAATTTGTTTAAAACAAGCTTAGTTCTTTATTGCTAAAAGCTATGTGAATATCACATTTCACCGTGGTGTGGTGTTACAAAAATAAGTGTTAGAAGAAAATAGAATTTTCACAGAAAACCGTTATTATTTCACAAATACACACACTGAGAAGACGGCAGCTACAAACGCTTATTTCACCGACTGTTACATTGATTTCCGGCAAACTCTGTGGAACAAAAACAGATGTAATACATCTTCCATATAATTAAAATGCGAAAGGTGTTTTTTTCTTTTTCTTTTTTTCCTCCAGCTTCTCTTGTGTGGTGGTGATGGTGATGGTTATATGGCAACACATACAATAATTATTATTGTTGTTTTGTTTAGTCATTTTTGTTGTAAAATAATAGAAACGAATTACAGCAATAGAAGAGTCCATGCCGAAAAACATATGTATGTGATAAAAAAACTAAAATTTTAACTTTTTCTCGAAATTCTGCCCAAAGTCAAACCCTTTTTTAGGTGGTCACCAAAGATGTCGGTGCCATTTTTTTTTTCAAAAAGTTATCACTTTCTCAGGCTCAGGCTTCCGAACCACTACTAATGCAAGAAAGCACCTTTATTTTATAACCCCACGTATGATTATAACAAAACTGTTTCAGACAATTTAGAGTCGATTCGCCATGTCTGTTCGTCTGTCTGGCTGGTTAACTCGAAGACAGTAACCGATTTGGTTCAAGCCAAGGCGAATTTAAGAAGGTGATCCAAAAGGCGAATTCAGTCCGTAGTCTTCATTTGCTGTCAATTTTTTTTTGCGCGAAATATACCTTTTGTGGAAGGAAGAAAACGGTGAAATATTCTTCGAGAAGCATAAATAAAGATGTTGTATACAGATTTTCCTTATAGAAGCAAAATATTGGTTATTTATTTTTGATTAAAAATATGTTTTGACAGCAAATGAAGACATCAGTTGGTATTATTGTATCACCTTCTTTCTTGCACCATGGTTCAAGCTTTGTAAATCCTAATATTTTTTATTAAACGTGATCGTGTTTGGAAATTTTCTCAAAGGTAGTCATTGTGGTCCCAAAAACACAAAAAATCCGATCGATACCAATAGAGTATCATATTTTTCCGAAACTTTGCAAATTGTAATATTTCTTTCAAATGTACATCAAGCTCCAAAAAGGTCTATATGTGACAACTTCTTTGAGTACCTCCCTTAGAAAATTGGAAAATTTTTGCTTTAGTGCATTTTAAGGTCTGTTCGAAGATAGTTTTGAAATATTCGTCGAAGCTAGTTGTTGAGGTCCTGAGTACAACGATATATGATTTTTTTCGTATCGCATGATAATAGTAGAAAGGAGTGACATACATTGGGCCAAACAATGGTCTATATCGAATAACTCCATCAAGTATATCCCCCACAAAACTTCAACATTTTTGTTTGTGAGTTGTTTAAAGACCGTTAGAGGATCATTGGCTAATTTAAACCGTCCTTGTGGTCCTGTTTACAACAATATTATGTCGTTTATTTATTTTATTTTTTTGTTTTGGGCAAATCAATGAAATCCGACTGTTACCAACTAAAATGATTTTTGGGCATGTGACTCTCGAAAGGACCAAACTTCCAAACTTTGATAAAATTCCAAGATGGACTATATCGGTCGATTCCTTCAGATAATTAATTCCTTTACAAAAGTTATGTACTTCTGCCCTTAAATCAGGATAAAAGCCACTTCTTATCGGATGGTGTTGAACTTTTCATGGCGTCCAACTTTTCAAATCATGTTGATATTAACAAAGCGGTCCACTGCTCGGATCATGTTGAAATTTTAGTCCTTGTGATCATTACATTGGTACTCTTCTTCGGATAGATTCCACACAAATTTTCAAAGTGTATAGTTTAAGAAGGCGGCCAGGTCTCGATTTACTTTTAAAGTAAACTGCACGTAATTTGACGTATCGAGATTTCTATGGACAGCAAATATCCCGTTCAAAGCAGCACTAACAATCAAACTTAGGAAAATATGTATGGATATTAAAAAGATCCAAACAATTTTTTGAACTCGAAATTTTAAACATAGTTTTACAACAAGCCCAAAAGAGAGAGAGAAATAATTTTAATGGATGGTAGGTCCATATTTGGGTTTAGCCACCATATAAAGGTATAATTAAATTTGTCATTCCGTTTGTAACACATCGAAATATTCATCGGAGACCCTATAAAGTATATATATTATTGATCAGCATAAAATTCTATGTATGTCGATTTGACCATGTCCGTCTGTCCGTCCGTCTGTCTGTTGAAATCAAGATACAGCTCGCAATTTTAAAGATAGAGAGTCAAAATTTGGTACAGAAGTTTTTATTACTTGCAGGATGGTTGGTACCCCCATAGAACGGTACCTCCCGATTTTCGGTATTTTTAAGGTTTTAGCTTCATTATCCTACCAAAATGGTTAAAATTTGGTACGTAGTCTTCTTTGGGTGTATAAAACTTTCCCATAGAATTTTGCCGGTATCGGTTCACACCTTCATATAGCCCCCATAGAACGGTACCTCCCGATTTTCGGTATTTGAAGGTTTTAGCTTCATTATCCTACCAAAATGGCTGAAATTTGGTACGTAGTCTTCTTTAGGGGTATAAAACTTTCCCCCAGAATTTTGTCGGTATCGGTCCACACCTTCATATAGCCCCCATAGAACGGTACCTCCCGATTTTCGGTATTTTGAAGGTTTTAGCTTCATTATCACACCGAAATGGCTGAAATTTGGTACTTAGTCTACGTTGGTGGTATAAAACTTTCCCCCAGAACTTTGTCGGTATCGGTCCATGCCTTCATATAGCCCCCATAGAACGGTACCTCCCGATTTTCGGTATTTTGAACGTTGTGGCCTCAATATTCCACCGAAATGGCTGAAATTTGGTATTTAGACTTCGTTTGGGGTACTCAAACTTCCCCTTTAAATTTGTCGGTGTAGGTCCACGCCTTCATATAGCCCCCATGGAAAGGTACCTCCCGATTTTTCGTATTTTGAAGGTTGTGTCTTCAATATTCCACCAAAAATGGCTGAAATTTGGTATTTAGTCTTCAATTTGATATAAAACTGTTCGCCAGAAATATGTCTGTACAGGTCCACGCTTTCATATTGTCCCATTTCTGACTAAAATTCGTCGGTATAGGTCCACGTTTCGATATAGCCCCCATAGAACTGTACCTCCCGATTTTCGTAATACTGAAGATTGTGACGTCAATATCCAACCGAAATGGCTGAAATTCGTTATTTCGTCTTCCAAGAGTTATAAAATATTCCAGAAGAGTATTATCAGTATAGGTCCACTTCTTCCTATATCCTCATGGAAGCGTACTTCTTGATTTTCGGTATTTTTTAAGTTTTAGCCACATTCTCTTACCGAAATATAGGAAATTTGGTATTTAGTCTTCTTTGAGCCTAAAATCTTTCCGTCAGAAATTTGTCGGAATAGATCGACGTTTTGGAATAGCCCCCATAGAATGGTGCCTCACATTGTTTTACCGAAATTGCAGAAATTTAGTATTAAGTCTTCTTCATACACGAAGGGAAACTAATTATTCCATTTTACTTTAATACAACGTGTGGTGGAGGGTATAACAAGTTCGGCCCGGCCGAACTTAACGCCGTTCTTACTTGTTTATATTTTGACGATTTTAGCCAAATTTTCCAATCGATTTGGCTGTAATTTGTGTTCTGAGGGAACAAAAAACCACCTTGCAAGAAATGTTCAATATAGGTCCACGTTTAGGTATAGCTCCCATATAAACGTTCCTTCCTATATTCGATATTTTGACGATTTTAACCAGATTTTCTAACCGAGTTGGCTGTAATTTTGTATTTTGACTTCGGAGGGAACACCATACGTGCGTACAAAAAATGTTCAATATAGGTCCAAGTTTAGGTATAGCTCCCATATAAACGTACCTCCCGATATTCGGTATTTTGACGATTTTAGCCAAATTATCCAACCGATTTGGCTGTAATTTTAAATTTTGTATTCTGAGGCCGTACAAAAAATTTTCAATATAGGTCCAAGTTTAGGTATAGCTTCCATATAAACGTATCTCGCGATTTTCGGAATTTTTGCGATTTTACATGCGTGGTATAAGGGGATTTACTTACAGGGTGGCTGCTGGGGGCAGCTGGATCTTGTTTTATCGTAAACTAGAGACCTTCCCCTGTATTTAAAAAAAATATGGACTTGCCCTTACGGGGCCAACATTAGTAAGACTCAACATTAATTTATAGTAATGATATTAAAAATAGCACAAAAATCCGATTTTCACAATTTTTTGTACCATTCGTTTTTTAGCCACAACAATGAAATGTTCATCGATTGGATCAAATGGAAAAAAATTTAGCGGGAAGGAGTTCCAATTTTTTTCGGCCAGTTTGTTGTTCATATGTACATCTTTTTTTTAATCCATCAAAAGTTTTTCTTTTGTTCTTCATATTTAACAATGACATTCATTATAATGGTTTATAGAGGTCAATTCGATTGACAGCTGTATTTGTTTTTTTTTTCTTCTTTAATTCCCATGATTTTATGTCTATCTGTGTTTGTCTGACATGCCGTTAAGCTGTGGGATGAACTGCTGTTTCGTTCTGTGTCAATAAAATCGATTTTAATTTTTTTTTTTGAAAATGTTTCCATGATGTTGGCCTCACTTCCAATAGCATTTGCTTTTTTTTTAACAGCTAGTCTGTCTGTTCCTTGTTCCGTTGCTATGTACTCGTACATTCATAAAGTTCCTCGATGAAAATTCTTATCGCACACAGCTGTAATGGAATGTAGAGAACGCATAGGGAGGAATATGATCTTTGGTACAAACATCGTTTTGGGACAAGTGAAACAAGCCAAGAACACACAGAAAGAAGAATAAGACGATATAAATCCCTTATGATTGCATCAATGCCACTGTGGCATGACGATGAAATGCAACATCATTTTCTGAATTCTTATAAAAATGAGGGTTGTTATTTCCACAAAGATCTCTGTTTGGAAGTACCGTCACAAAGTTATTTCTCAATAAGAAAACAGGCGGAGGAGGGTCGGCCGGTCGTCATGCCATTAACAAGGGTGCTTGACATAATGGTGGGAATATTGTGCAGTGCAGCACAAACCGAAAGAGTACGAAAATCATTCAAGTGTGAAAGCAGGCAGGAAAACAAAAAAAAAGAAAACACTACAGTTACGGAAACAAAAGCTAATGGAAATGCGTTTTCAAAAAACAACAAAAAATCCAACCACTTTGGAAATTTTCTTTTTTCTTCAATTGTGGCAAATAGAAGAAAATGCTATCCAGACATACAAAAGAAAACATTGGAAAACTAAAGAAAACCAAAAACAGATCACCAAATCCATCTACCTACCTGGGCGGTTTCGTCGGCCTGCTGTGAATTTGTAGTTTTTCAACTGCTGCTGCACCCAAGGTTGAGTGGTGGTGATGAGGATGGATGATTGTTGAGTCAACAACAGCAATAGAAAAAACAAATAACATTTTCCACAGTAGTTTTCGCCTGCATTAAAAAAATAGGGCCATATGTTTTTTGTTTTCATTGCCACCATGAGAATGGCAAATAAGAACAACAACAAAAACTTCGAATCAAGACAATGTTTTAATTTTCTTATGAATTCTTAAAAAGAATCTAATAATAAGGAAAATGTTGCGGTTTTACAATTGTTGTTTGCTTTTATAAGTATGCGTCACACATTATGGAACTCCCCGTGATATTTAAATACACTTCCCCGATTTCTCAGTGGGGTCACCATTGTGTTGACCACATGACAAAGTAAACAAAGAGCTACTATTTGCTTTTAAAGAAAAACTAATGGACATACATATCAAGAGTTCTTAGTAGAGATTGGAATTGCTCATAAAGCATGTAGGTTTAGGATGTATATAATTTTTATAACCTCAACTTTCAGGATAAAAAGGATATACGGTCTAGGGATAGGTAATGGAAAGCAATAATCGATTTTCGACTTTTCGATTTTGGTCTAAAACCAAAAATGCGATTTTCGGTCTGGCGATTATTTCAGTTGTCCTAAAACTCGACTTTTGACTTTTTCATAACCGCAGCAAATCTATAATTCGTCGAGTTTCGAGTTTTCTTTTGAAACTGTAAAACCGACAAGTCAGCAATCTACGGGCAAACTCGAAAATCGTTTACAAGGAAATCGATTATGCGATTTTCCCTCCAGACAAAATACAATTAATTGAAAGTCGACTTACCTATCCATAATACGGTAAAAAATGTGCCTCATCGAAATAATGGTTTTAAAGACCCCAAGTGTGTTTGGACGTTTCAACAGCATTTAGCATTATCCGTCCATCGAATTTTTGGACGGATCAACAGATTTGTAACCAAATTTGTCTCGCGGATTATTTTCGTTGTTTTCTGGGACAAAAAACAAAGCTTTAAAAAACTGCCTGCGCCAACTAAAATAAGAGTGCTCGTTAGTGCTGCATTAGAGTGCTTTTCTCCAAGGAAATCTTTAGTAAAAGGCGAACGATTTATTCGACAACTGATGAGAAGGCATATTGGCAGCCCGTTTTTTGTACCGGATTGACACGAAACCCTGTAGGTTAGGATACCTTACGAACTGAGTATCCAATTTGACAGAAACTTTCCACATCCCAAACTTTCTCCCAAAGAAAAAAATCAAATTCTTTTGGGTACTTGCCGCACAAAATTTCAAAATGTTTAAGGGCTCTTCGAGGAAATTTTGAAATTTTTTAATGCAGGTACTCCTTGTTGTCAAATCCTTCCGATACCCCTCTATCACGAAAATTTAAAAAACTTTCGCTTAAGTGCAGTTTGCTGAGGGCTGTTCGACGATGATTTTGACATTTTTATCCTTGCGATTTTGATTACAACAATATAATGTTTATAGGCTAAAGCTCTTAAAAACTCGGACAGTCACGAAAAAATGGACTGCTGAAAAGCACCCACCATAACTCTCAAGGAAGTAGATGACTAAATCTGAAAGTTATAAAGTTATAAGCAACAAATTCGGTCTTCTATAGACTGAAGACCTTTTGAAGTGTTTCTATAAATAGAAGCACGAGGTCTACGAATCACGGGAGGAATGCTAAAAGTTTTTGAGCGGCAATTTTCTTTCTATTTTTGCGTGAACAGGATCATACTGCGTTTGAGAAGAACTAATCCATAATCATTCCAAAAAAAGGTATTGAAATTTAGGATTATTTGAATTTAGAACCCAATATCAGAGTTACGAAGTCTGAGTTTATGAATCGGAGGCAAGCAACTTTGATGGAGTTTGTGTCAATGTTTCTTATTGTAATTTCCCTCAATAATTTTTTGAAAATTTGGAAATCTATTCAAAATAATAAAATTACTGAAGGTCTTCTACAGGCAGAAGATCATCTAAAGCTTTAACATAAATAGAAACACCCTCCTCGAAGTCTTCTGTGGACAGAAGGAACCCAAAAGATTTTCAAGGTGTCGTAACATTCGGATTTTTCTTTCTGTTTTTGCGGGAACGTGATCTTACTACGTTTAATAAAGAATATATCAGGTGTTTATCTTAGAGATGATCTTTAAAGGCTTTCCTACAAGTTTTTGTGGGATTCGTGCCTTTGGAATTTAGTTTTGTGCGTGAACGGGATCATGCACGTCTAACGATGGCTCAAAACTAGAATTCGGTCTACTATAGATAGAGTTTGGGAATTCTCATTCCCGGGACTATGGGAAATCGAATCCGTGGGGCATAGACGTGACAGCGAGTAAGCAAACATGAAGTACTTACTCCCTTTGTGTGTAGTTGTGTCATTAGTTATCTCTTTGGAACAATATTAAGGGTAAAATAGCAATAGGGTCAAAAAGCAATAGCAAACATCCTAAACGACGCTGTGTCAAAATCTTGAAAGAACCAATAAATCATATGTGACATATGGTTCAAGAATATCTATATGTATGCGATCAAAATCCAATTATTCCTGACTAATTTGCGGAGGTTATATAAAATATATGTTTTGCACTACCATCCTAGCAAAGCTTCCTTGATATCAAATAGTGCTGTCCGATTATATTTTTAAAGTCAACGATATGGTATGTTGTTCTTATGGTTCGAAGAGCGTGTTAATCATAGAACAAATCCGTTTATAGCGAATTTTTGTACGGCTGACCTTTTGAGTACACGACTAATAACTATGGTATGAACATTCATACCATAGTTATTACTGGCTTCCAATCCTAATATACTCCATTTGCCACTTATACATTATATGGTCTGTTCCAGTACTGCAAGGTTCTACTAATTTTTACTATTTTTTCGATAACATAAAGGAAAAAATGTTATCGTAGTAAAAAGCAGTAGCTTCTTGCAGGTTCTTGAACAGAGCAATAAAATTTTTAATATTGCATAAAATAATTTTGGAGAATACAAAAATTCGAATAGATCACAGCTTTTATATCTTAGCAAATTAGTAGTATCCTTCAAGAACGCCATCAATAAAAATATAGACTAGAACAACAAGGAAATGGCTTCAAATTAATTAACTAAAAATATAGAATTATGTTAGGTTCGAATTCCAGAGAAAAACACCAATTATCGAGAGGACCAAAATGTATATATTTTATATGAATTACCGCGATTTTCACAATGGACCCGCAATTACTAATAATCGGGGCACGAATTATCGGGCCCTCCACTATATTGCCGAAATTAAATAACTATAAGGCAAACAAGTAAGAACGGCGTTAAGTTCGGCTGGGCCGAACTTGTTATACCATCCACCATTGAAGTAAAATGGAACAATTAGTTTCCTTTCGTTTACGAAGAAGACAAATACCAATATTTCTGTAAGATAATGTGGCTAAAACCTAAAAAATACCAAAAATCAAGAGGTATGCTTCCATGGGGAATATAGGAAGACATGGACCTATACTAATACATAATTCTTTTCTGGAATATTTTATAACCCCATAGAAGACTAAATAACAAATTTCAGCCATTTCGGAGGAATATTGAGGTCACAACCTTAAAAATACCGAAATTCGGGAGATACCGTTCTATGGGGGCTATATTAAGGCGTGGACCTGTACCGACAAATTTCTGGGGGAAAGTCTTATAGCACCAACGAAGACCAAATACCAAATTTCAGCCATTTCGGAGGAATATTGAGGTCACAACCTTAAAAATACCGAAATTCGGGAGATACCGTTCTATGGGGGCTATATTAAGGCATGGACCTGTACCGACAAATTTCTGGGGGTAAGTTTTATAACATTAACGAAGATTAAATATCATTTTCAGTTATTTCGGAGGAATATTGAGGCAACAACCTTCAACATATTGCGAGCTGTATTTTGATTTCAACAGACGGGCGGACAAACGGACATGGTTATTTCGACACTGAATTTTACCCTGATCAAGAATATATACTTTATAGGGTCCCCGATGAATATTTCGATGTGTTACAAACGGAATGACAAATTTAATTATACCCTCCATATTTTGGTGGAGGGTATAAAAATATGCATGACTTATACATGAAAATACAAATACCGGTATTCCCGGGAATTTCAAAAAAAAAATTTCCGAGAAATTCCGTTAAAAAAATTCGGGAAATTCCGGGCCGGGAATTCTCGACCATAAACTCTAACTATAGACAAAGGACCTTTTAAAGCTCTTATATAAAAAAGAAGGCGCCATTGAGATCTTTTATAGTTGTAAGGTATCCATCCTAAAGTTGTTCGTCGGTGTCGTGCCCTTGGCAAGAATACCCGGATTATTCGAGTTGGCATCCCATATCATGATTACATAGTCGAGCAGAAGGTATCTTAAGAGGTTTCGTGGGGGTCGTGCCTCCGGTAATTTTATTTCATGTTTTTGCGTCAACCGAATCATACAGCATCTGAGGGTATAAACCAGTTTAGGGTATTTTAAAGACAGAATACTTACTTACTTACTTAGCTGGCCCATTACAGAACATTTGTTCTATAGGCCGAACTAAGAAGAGATCTCCATTCCTCTCTATTTGTTGCTTTGCTCTCTGGAATACCGCGCCTTGTCATCTCATCATCCACTTGTTTGCGCCATCTATTCCTTGGCCTGCCAATTCTGCGTGCACCGCCATGTGGCATGTATTCATACGCCTTTTTAGTGGGTTCATCATCGCTCATTCTTTTGATATGGCCTAGCCAACGCAATCGCTGCATCTCGATACGTTTAACAATATTGATGTCGTTGTATAGCAGATACAGCTCGTGGTTCATGCGACGTCGATATTCACCGTCAACGCAGATTGGTCCGTAGATCTTTCGAAGAATTTTTCTCTCAAACACACCAAGCACTGCCATGTCTGCTTGCGCAAGTACCCAGGCTTCGGAGCCATACATCAGCACGGGTAGTATCAGTGTTTTGTAGAGCGTTATTTTTGTTTGACGAGATGTGGCTTTGTTTTTAAACTGCTTACTTAATCCAAAGTAGCATCTGTTGGCCAATACAATTCTTCTTTTTATTTCACAACTGATGTCGTTTGTTGTGTTGACGGAGGTGCCGAGGTAGACGAAGTCTTTTACTACCTCAATATTATAGGAACCAACTTCCACAGTCGGTCCGAGCTCAATGGACGCATTGCGCGTCGACACCATCAACTTGGTCTTCTCACCGTTTACCGCCAGACCCACTTTAGCAGATTCTCCTTCGACTTTTATAAAGGTATCAGTTACTTCTTTTACTGATCGACCCATGATGTCTATATCATCAGCATAAGCAAGTAACATGTGACTATTGGTGTAGATTGTGCCACTTCTTTTGACGTTTGCCTCTCGTATAACCTTTTCTAGCAGGATGTTGAAGAGGTCACACGAAAGGCTGTCTCCTTGTCTGAAACCTCTTTTGGTACCAAACTCTTCGGAGAGGTTCTTTCCTATTTTAACTGAGGACCTCGTGTCAGTTAAAGTCATTTTACAAAGCCGAATGAGCTTTGCGGGAATACCAAATTCAGACATGGCTTGGAATACCTTTGAGCGCAGCGGACTGTCGAAGGCTGCTTTATAATCGACAAAAAGGTGGTAGGTGTCGATCTGCATCTCTTGGGTCTTCTCCAGGATTTGCCGCAGGGTAAATATCTGGTCAATGGTGGACTTGCCAGGTCTAAAGCCGCATTGGTATGGTCCAATAATCTCGTTGACCATTGGCTTTAGTCGTTCGCACAATATCCCTGACACGATCTTGTAGGCAATAGGGAGTAGACTTATGCCCCTATAGTTAGAGCATACAGTCTTATCTCCCTTCTTGTGGACGGGGCACAGGATACTCAGGTTCCAATCGTCGGGTACTCGTTCTTCCTGCCAGATGGTGCTAACTAGCTGATGAATACACCTTATCAGCGTGTCGCCTCCGGTTTTGAACAGCTCGGCTGGTAAGCCATCGGCCCCTGCTGCCTTATTATTCTTCAGCCGATTTATTGCTGTCTTTACCTCATCTTGGCTGGGCGGTATACATTCAATACCATCTTCTGGGATTGGGACTGTGGTATCTTCGTCGTCTTCGCTGCTATTGGATAACAAAAATTTGAAAAATGTTCTTTCCATATCCTGAGTACACTATCTGTATCAGTTACCAAATTACCTTGCTGGTCTCTACAGGAGGATGTGCCTGTACCAAAGCCATCAGTTTGATGCTTGACTCTTTGGTAGAATTTTCGGACTTCATTCTCGCTCCTGTACATCTCGATTTTTTCACGCTCCCGCCTTTCCATTTCTCTCTTTTTCTTGCGGAAAAGACGTTTCTCTTTTCTCCTTTTCTCCCGATATCTCTCTCGTGCGCTACGCTTTGCTACTGATTGTAAAGTAGCTCTATATGCCGCATTTTTCTCTTCGGTAGCAGCACGACACTCCTGGTCATACCATGAATTCCTATGTGGAGGTCTCTGGTATCCAAGTATGGATTTTACGGCTGTTTGCATGGAGTGGGCAATATTTTGCTATTGTGTTGTTATGTTATCGGGACAAGGAGTGCTCTCATTAAGCAATTGGGCTTGTTGAGTGGAATATGCTGTGGCTATCTGTTGTGTTTGCAGCCTATCTATGTCCAACTTCCGTGTTGTGTCTGTTCGTGCTTTATTTGCAACGTTTAGACGGGTACGTACCTTTGCTGCAACAAGGTAGTGGTCCGAATCAATGTTTGCGCCTCGGAACTATCGAACATCCAGCACGCTCGATGAGTGTCTTCCATCTATCACAACATGATCAATTTGATTACTTGTTCTTTGATCTGGAGACAGCCAGGTGCCCTTATCAATATCGAGATGATTAAATCTGGTACTGCTAACTACCATGTTTTTTTGCAGCTGCAAAGTCTATCAGCCTCATACCATTGTCAGATGTTTCACTGTGGAGACTGAATTTCACGAATGTTGGGCCAAAGGTATTCTCCCTTCCAATTTTGGAATTAAAATCGCCTAGAATAATTTTAATGTCATGGGCAGGGCAACGGTCATATGTTTCTTCTAAGCGCTCGTAAAATATATCTTTGGTCTGTTCGTCCTTTTCTTCATTGGGAGCATGGGCGCAAATAAAGCTGATGTTGAAGAATTTTGCTTTTAATCGAATTGTAGCAAGTCTTTCATTCACTGGGGTGAAGCTGGATACCAGATGTTTTAGTCTCCGACTAACTACGAATCCGCAACCAAACTCATGCTTTACGTCATGACAGCTCACGGTGTGCCTTAACCAAATTTAAATGGAAGGTGTTTACACCTGGGAAGTTTTTGCAGATTGTGAAACTACAATGCTCATAGATGAGAAATATCAAGAAACAAAAAAAAAAAAAAATCGCCGGATGGACTTTCAAATAAATCGCGATTTAAGTTCACATTTTTAGGGGTTCTTTAGGTTTTCACGCTTTTGCTTGGAAACCGCGAGTCCTATGTAAATGAGCCTAAAGAAAATGTTGTAGCTGGGAAAATTCTCCACAAGATTGACCTTTATGATATTTTAGTCGGTTTTACCGTTTTTGAGATATAGAAGTTCAAATTGAGACAATGCACTGACTATATCGCCCCTTTATAAAACAATATAATGAAGGGTGCGCCTTAACTAACTTTTAATGAAAAACGCTTACACAGGGGACGTTTTTGTGAATTCTGAAACAGCAATGTTCATAGATGAGAAAAATCATAAAACTAGAAACAAATTTTACATAGGACTCGCGGTTTCCAAGCAAAATCGTGAAAACCTAAAGAACCCCTAAAAATGTGAACTTAAATCGCGATTTATTTGAAAATCCCTCCGGCGATTTTTTTGTTTCTTGATATTTCTCATCTATGAGCATTGTAGTTTCAGAATCTGCAAAAACTTTCCAGGTGTAAGCCCATTCCATTTAAAATTAGTTAAGGCGCACCGTGAGCTATAATACAGTGCGTCACCTTTAAGTGTTGTTGTGACGCCTTTCCCAATCCATCGTATTTCCTGTATGGCAGTAATATCGGCCTTGTACTTTTCAAGTACGTCTGCCAATGCGAAGACTGCACCTTCTCTATAAGGAGTGCGAACATTTCTGGTGCAGATTCGCAGATCATGGTCCTTAAAACGTTTGCGGAGTTCGTCAACTTTAGAGGGGTTCGTTTTTTCATAGTAGGCTGTTTTTTTTTCTAGGGGAGGGTTACTAACCCGACGCCCAAACCCAAGTTGTTAACGTTCTTATGGGTGAACGCGCGGCACATGTTAGCTCGCTAACGGGTGTTAAAGGCAGTTCCCCAGGTGACACCACGGGGAGGTCAGTGTCCACTTGAGATGAAAGACGGACCAAGATAAATCCTGGGCTTTGCCATGTTAAAACCGGTCAGGACCGTTCCTTGGTATCATCCATCATCTATGTCACCCACCTTTGACAATTTTACATCGTGTTTTTGCGTTAAGCGGGATCAACTACGACTGCGGAGCATGAGTCATTTATTAATCTCAGATATACACGTTTTAATAATATTTACGATTATTTTGATTTAGAGCCCAATATCAGGGCTATGGAGTCACAGCCTTTAAATCGGTGTCTAGTAACATTACTGAAATTGGTAGTGCCTGAGTTAGTGAATTAGTTAATTTTTTAAATACGGAGCTCCCTTCAAAATATTAAAAATGCAGAATATTCTTTATTGAAATTTGCTAAAGAGAATTTTAACAGCCACTTCAGATTTTTGACGATATTGTAGATCACAGCAGGTTCCATAGTTGAGTAGAAAGTTTGACACCGTGGAAAGTAAACATCTACTAACCAATGTCGTCTACGAGCCAGGTCTGGACGACGACACAGGATGTGCTCGATCGTCTCCAACTCCTCCTCATCCTCACAGAGATCTGTAGTCTACGATCTTCGTCTAGCTAATTAATCTGATCTTTCATCACCCAGATAGTCGCGGTGTCCTGGTACCCAGCATAGCCGAAAGCCGTTAGTTAGCGTTCCCAAGGCTGATCTACACTTAAGGACGACATCGGATTTGATGTTGCAGGATTTGATGGCTTTAAGAGCCGCTTGACTATCCACAAAGATAGTCACCGGTTTAAAGATGACTGCATCCAAACATTTTATCAATTCCGCTGCCTTCCAAATCGCGAAGATTTCAGCCTGGAAGACACTACAGTTGCTGTCTAGTCTGTATGTGTACTCAAGAGATAGCCTTTCACAGTAGATGCCAGCCCCGGTACCTTCCTCCATCTTGGAACCGTCTTTATAAAAAGCCAGACCGTCCAGAGGGGGGTTACTGCGGTTCCAGTCGCCTCTACTAGGTATAACGACGTCTATATCGTCAAATCTCAGGACTGGTGATATATAGTCGCTCAGTTTCCCGCGTTGGTTTACATTTTTACTTGATTCGTTCAGGATACATCCATGCCCATAGGCACAACCGCGCCATAGATCCTGTTCATGCAGCCTTAGGGCACTGCGAGTTGCCTGACGCTTAATGCTGAGTTTCAGTGGTTTTAAGTTCAGCGTTGCGTTCAGAGCAGCCTGTGGTGTTCTCCTGGTGGCTCCAGTTATGGGAATCGCGGCAGCTCTTTGCACCTTGTCAAGCCTACTGGATGTCGATTTTTGGCGCAGTGCCACCAAACAAGAGAACCATAGGATAAGATGGGTCTAACCACGGTGTTATACAACCTGTGTATAATCGATGGGTTTAGATCCCAACTTTTCCCAATAGAATTCTTACATGAATAAAGCGCAATCAATCCTCTCTTCGCCCGCTCCTCAGCATTCCTGTTCCATCGCAATTGGCAGTCCAGGATTGTGCCAAGGTACTTTGCCTCGCGCGAGATCTGAAGCTGCACTCCATCCAGTGTTGGTGGTACAAAAACGCCGAGCTTACGCTTTCTCGTGAACATTACCAGATCTGTCTTGGTTGGGTTTACTCCAAGGTCATTGGCCTTAGCCCAGCGCGACAGCGTCGATAATGCTCCCTGCATAAGCTCCGAAATGGTTTACGGAAACTTACCGGAAATCAGTAGTACTACGTCGTCCGCATAAGCAACAACTTTTATACCTTGATTGTCCAGATCAGTCAAAATATTGTTTATAACAAGTGCCTCTAGTTACTGTTTTCCTAATTTTTGTCTCCCCTATGCTGGAGTTTATAATTCTGCTTTCTAGCATATTATTTATCCAACAAGTTAGAGGTTCAGGTGTGTTAACTTTCTTAAGTGAGAGTTTTATGGACTCAGGTTCTACGTTGTTAAAAGCTCCTTCTATGTCCAGAAAGGCAGCCAAGGTAAAGTTTGAGTTTTCCATATTCCTCTCAATGAAGCCAACCACCTCATGCAAGGCAGACTCCACAGATTTGCCTTTGATATAGGCGTGTTGTGAGTTGCTTATAGAGGCGGTGTCTACATGGCTCCTTATCTCCAGATCGATCAGTCTTTCGAGAGTCTTAAGGAGAAAGGATGATAAACTGATGGGTCTGTAGTCCTTTGGTGCAGAGTGACTAGGTTTTCCCGCTTTGGAAATGTAAGTAACTTTTACCTCTTTCCACAGACCCGGTACCCGGTATTAAGAAAGCATAAAAAAAGGGAAAAAAATATATTTAAATAAAATAAACCTTGTATGAAGTTCGCTGTCATTTAAAAATGCAAATAGACACTATAGCTGATAACCCAAAAAACATTATTTTAATTCTTCAAATCGTTCCTATGAATTTTCGAATCGACGTTTTTATGACGTTATCATTAGTTTAACCCAATGACCCAACTCTACGCCCCTACTTTCGATTATTGTTATTATTTTTTTTTTATTTCATTTCAAATTCTTATCAATATTTTGGACCATAATTTCTGTTCCAAACCATATGGATTGAGTAACAAATTATTATTGATTTCGTTTTTATTTTCGATTTTTATTAATTTTTTATGGTCCCAAAGAGAGAAGAGAATGCATAGCTGTGTATGTTGTAATAATAATTGAAATTGCTACCTCCCATTTCTGATTGCATTCCAAAGTATTGAGGCTGATAAGCCAACCACACAAAAATACTTGGTATTAACAAAAAAAAAAGTTCCCCAGAAAAAAAAATGTGTCTATATTTCACCCAGTTTTTAGCAGCCCGTTTTACACTACGACAGCCGCATTCCAACTTATTCTCTCTCCAACGTCCATCGTTGAAAGATTACCCATTTATCATTTTCATATTTTAAGTTTGTTTATATGAAAAAAGACAACAAAATCCAGATACCGTTAATGTAGATTTTATTGGCGTTTTTTTTTTTCAAACTTGCCGATAAAAAAATTTAACACATTAATTTATATTCTTTGTTATCAGTTGTAGCACACCATTTTTTTGTTGTTCTTGTTCTAGTAGGGGTATTTATAGTTTTTGAGTGGAGCTATGCATAAATTACTGATATTGGAAATTGTCTACTTTTAGATTTTTCAGAAGTAGAAGAACAAAACTTTGCCAATTTGTTGGAGAGCAAAAGAAATGGTGTGAAGATGTAAAAAGAACATCATAAATTGGAGTGCCATACAATTTACATCTTAGCTTTTTACATCTCTGCCAGACAGCATCTTATAAATTAGTTCACAAAAGAAGAGAGTAACTCAAGCTTCGGACATGTGCTGCCACAAGGAGATAACAATAGTTCATTTTGGTCGCCATTGATCATGACATCGACATGGAATAATGATGCCGACGGCTTGTTGTATGGTAGTAAATGGTTGGACCATGCCTTTGAAATACATATGTATTTCATTTTAATTGTTGTTTTCTGTCTGTCGAATTCTTCTCTTAAATATGTTTGTTTGCCGTTGTTGTTGGGGTATTTTAGCTAATCATCCTCCATTTTTCGTCTTGTTAAGCCTTTGGTGTTTATGTGGAGTTTATGGCCATTATTAAAAAAACAGCAGCTGGATGATGAATGATTGTTTCTAAAAACAATAGCGGTTTACAGCGGCAGCAGAAGCAGCCACAGCATCATCAGCATTATCATTGACCTTAACCACAAATTTTGTAATAAAAAATAAATCAAATCTTATCAGAAATATTTTGTAAGTTTTTTTCGCTAAGCTGATTAACATGACATTTATAGCAAAAAAAATAGACAATGATAGGCCCTCAAGATTTGTTGAAATGCCACCAATCAATGGGGCTACTTGTCATGCAAATAAATATTAATTCATAACTATTACTAAAATATTTGCCAATCAACAATGGGGTTTACCTTAAATGGTGGTCTTTAACTTTTTCTTCTTTGCTTTATTTGCAATTTAATTTAATTTTCAATTTTTTTTAGCTTTGCTTTTGTTGGTAGTTGTTGTTGTTGCTCGTTATAAATTTGATTACTTTCACTTCATGGGTGTTATTACATTATATGTTTGTATTATTGTTATTGTTAATATTTTTCACTATTATTATAAATAGTTTTTGTTGTGTCTAGGGCATTGCAGACCAGCTTTACTGCAATAATTTTTAATAGCATTATCGTTTAATTGGAGTAAGAGGTATATTTGTTGTTGCTAAGAGATGAACTGGAGAGAGTGTAAGCTTTTCTTATTTGTTGCTGCATTGATGCCAAGTAGCTGTAGAAGTGAATGTCAACTGGCAATTAATGCATTGAGGCGGTTATTTCCACTGCTTTGTATAAATTAAAGAGTGCTTAGTTAGGGCAATGAATATTCAATTTGTTCTACAATAATGTCATGCGTTTATGAAAGTTTATTTTCTTCTGGCAATTTGTGAGGAATATTCCAATAAAGAAGTAACAAAGTATCAGTCGGCTTTAACGACAGAAATATACCCTCAGCCTATATGAATTGCAACTTTCATCTACACACAGAAAAAAATGTCCTCTCTAACATATGTCCCAAACATATTTTGCAGCAAACATATATTTGTTTGCAAGCAGTTCCAAACATAACATATGTTTGGGTCCTGCAAACAAATATATGTTTGGGTGCAAACAAATATATGTTTGGGTGCAAACAAATACAAACCCAAAAGCCACAAAAAAACACATGCTCCAGTGGGCGCTTTCTGAGAGCAAGGGAGCGTAAATGTCAATGTGAAACACAGGCGTACTTGAAAAGTACAAGGCCGATATTACTGCCATACAGGAAATACGATGGATTGGGAAAGGCGTCACAACGACACCTAAAGGTGACGCACTGTATTATAGCTGCCATGACGTAAAGCATGAGTTTGGTTGCTGATTCGTAGGTAGTCGGAGACTAAAACATCTGGTATCCAGCTTCACCCCAGTGAATGAAAGACTTGCTGCAATTCGAATAAAAGCTAAATTCTTCAACATCAGCTTTATTTGCGCTCATGCTCCCACTGAAGAAAAGGGCGAACAGACCAAAGAGATTTTTTACGAGCGCTTAGAAGAAACATATGACCGTTGCCCTGCCCATGACATTAAAATTATACTAGGCGATTTTAATGTAAAAAATTAGAAAGGATAATATCTTTGGTACAACAGTCGGGAATTTCAGTCTCCACAGTGAAATATCTGACAATGAATGGTATGAGGCTGATAGACTCTGCAGCTGCAAAAAACATGGTAGTTAGCAGCAGGGACGTACGCAGGGGGGGGGGGCACGGGGGGCCCGGCCCCCCCCCCCTAAATGGTTTGATCGAACAAAATTTATTAAGCTAATGTAACCAATTATTAAATTTTTTCTTTGTCATAAACATTTTTTATGTTAGGAGATTTCAAATGAAAACTTATATATCTATCTTATATATATGAAGTGTCAGTACAGAAAATGTACATCGAGTCAAGTTATGCAAGATTTTTTTTTCAAATTTTTTGTTTGTATACTCCTTTTGGGAGAAACTTCCAATGAAATATGAATTACGTCTTCATGCCACAACATTCCACTATTAAATACGAATTCCGCAATGAATATACTCCATATTTGTATGTCTTATTCAAGCTATATTGAGGTCTCGAGGCTTTACACTCATCCTGAATCCAAAATAATTCAGTATTCTGGGAATGGAAGTGCATGAAAAATGTCTATTGGACAAAATGTATGAAGCGTTCTTCGTGGACTATATATTGAAAGCCAATTAGAAATTTGTTTCGCTGCCTTCACCAACATTTTTTTTACTTGTTGCTAAACAAGAGGAGAAAGTTATAAAAACTGCTAAAATCTGCTATATGTAGCATACTCACTTGCATTTTTTCCCTATAATTGCACATATCGTTCATTTATATTTCAAAAAATCAAATTTCGAGAAAAACGCGTTTTAAGTTGCGGAATGAAATTTGACTTCCCAAATTAAAAAGGTTAATACACAAAAAATAAAATAACTATTGGGATCATCTTTTATACAGATCTTGCAGGATATTCGTGCTAAATTTCTGTGCAAGATCAAGCATGATTCGAATTGTTTTTGTTGATTTATGCCAAACTCCTAGAAAACAAAGGTGTAACTCGTTCATTTTTAGAGATATCAACATGAAAAGTTGACACAAGATAAAATAGAAGTCGTAGAAAAAATAGAAATTGCTAACTCAAAAAACCCGTTTTTTTGAATTATGCCACTCTTTGAGTAAATGAGCGATATGTTTGGACGGACAGCCCGTCCGTCTGTATCTCAGTTGTCTGGCAGGCTGGAGCGCATGATACCTTTCGAACGGATCCACCGATTTGGTCAAAGTTTTGGATCTCGCAAAGAAAAAAATTTCGCTAAAATGGTAGTAATCGATTCGATTTGAACTTTGCACATCGCAGTATTTTTTCCAGAAATATATCGAACCCAAAATTGATTATATCGGTCCAGTTCTTCAAATAAAATTTTTTTCCAAATGTACAACAAGTTCCCAGAGAATATGTGTGGCCAACATCTTCATGTACGTCCCTCTCAAAATCCAACATAAGTGCAGCTTAAGACTGATCCTTTGGACTTGTAGTCTTGTTTAGTGCGATCAAATTTTGAGGGAGAAAGTCCATGCTTCAAAACTCTAAATACTAAGGAGACCAACTAAAATGGCTTGTGGGCGCAGTAACTACCCAGCAAACCAATCGTACCGATATCGTAACGAAATCGGAACAAAATTCGGACGTTACGTCCGATATCTGATCCGAAATCGTAACGATATCTTAACGAAAGTTGTATGAAGTGGTTGACATAATTTCGGAACGAAATGTCGGAGCGAAATCGGATCGATTTCGGTCAGAATTCGCAACGAAATCGGAAGAAAATCCTTGGGAAATTCGGAATGCGAATTTTTTCCTCCGAATTTTCGTACAGATTTCTGAACGATTTCGGAATAATGTCGTATGAAAATCGGAGGTACCTTCCGAACTTTCGTAATGATTTCTGAACGATTTTGGAATAATTTCGTGTGATTATTGAAGAAAAAAATTTTTCTCTGATGCCTCGTTTTTTTTGGTCAATTTTCTTTGTTATGTTTTTTATTGGAAGATTATAATTTCAAAGATATCTAATTATTTTTACTGTTGTTATCATTTTGTAGTTATAGTAGAACAATGTTAACTTTGTGTACGAATAAGTTGAGTCTATCAGCACTAGTTTGAATTATTATATGTTGCATTTATATTTAAAATATTTAAAAAATGTATATGCGAATTTTATAATCAACCATTTTGTTTTTCGACAACAAACTAAAATGTTGCTTGTTAGATATATACAAAAGGTGGTTGTTGTGCGAAGGGAAATTTGTTTCCGACATATCGATCCGAATTCGTAACGAAATCGGAAGAAAAACATTAGCATATTCGAAGGGAAATTTACTTCCGACATTTTCTCCGAAATCGGAACGAAATCCCCTACGAAAAATCCTATAGAAATCGATACGAAATCTAAACGACTTTGCATCCGAAATTGTTCCGATATGTCGGACATCCGACATTTGGTTTGCTGGGTATTCATAGATGAAAAAAAAAAAACAAAAAAAAATTGCCGGAGGAATTTTCAAATAAATCGCGATCAATGTTCACATTTTTTGGGTTATTTTAGGTTTTCACGATTTTGCGTGGGAACGACAAGTCCTATCGAAATGGGACTAAAGAAAATGTTAAAGAGGATTTTCATTGCTACAACATTTTTCTTAGTTGCCTTTCGATAGGACTTGCCGCTTCCAGCAAAATCCTGAAAATCTCAAATGAACCTTAAAATGCGAATTTTGACCGCGATTTATTTAAAAATCCCTCTATCTATTTTCCCAGATGTAAGCCGTTTTCAACTAAAGTTAGTTAAGGACACCATACATGACATTTTGTTATAAGGAGGAGATACAGTCAGTGCATTGTCCCAATTTGAACTTCTATATCTCAAAAATGGTAAAACTTAGGAAAAAGTAGTAAAGGCCAATCTTGTAGAGAATTTTTACAGCTACGATTACAATAGGACTTGCAATTTCCAAGCAAAACCGTGAAAACCTAAAAAGACACCTGAAGATGTGAACTTTGACCGCGATTTATTTAAAAATCCATCCAGCGATTTTTTTCTTGTTTTTGGATGTTGTAGTTTCAGAAACTGCAAAAACTTCCCAAGTGTAAGCACCTTTCAATTAAAGTTAGTTAAGGCGTTCTTTAACATTATACCAAAAGAAAAGAATGCAGCCGGAACAACAATCATGAAAATTTTCGACTTATATTGTTTTGTCACGACTTAGCTAGAGTTTGCCAATTGGTTTCTGACATATTTGATCGACCATGCTGTGGCTTAGTCCAAACATGAGTTTTGTAGTCTCAAACTGTACTCTGAGAAGGATTTGGAGTCTATGAATCGTAGTCTGTATCGTCCGTTTTTAAATTTCTAAAGTTTTTAATTAATCAAATTTGGCGTTTTTATGGCATTAAAGAATAGTTTATAGTCTTAGGTTATCGACACAATAGCTAGAAGTCCAATCTGTGCTCGCAGATTCGTGTTATTCTTCTTTTTAAAGGTAATTAATTTATAGAAGAAATACCCATACGATTTCGATATGTAATTAAAAAAATGAGGCGTTATGTTCGGGTCGAACTATACCCCTATACCCTATAACTCCTGTATAACTCAATTCGTCTTACTCGCGAATATAGTTAAGTAGGGATTGAATTAAAACGTGGATATATTTTAACCACTTTCTGCATGGAGGCTCTTTCACAAAAAGGAATCTCAAAATACGTATTACAGCTGATATTCTAAAAATTAGATTAAGAGCTTTGAAATACTGAAAATCTTGCGATAGCAGAAATAATGGCAATTCTCTGTACTTTTAAAATTTTGGGATATACCATAACGTTGACCTATATTTTTTAATCATATAGGTCCAAAATTCTGAAAACGGGACGCAACATTTATATGGCGACTATACCAAACGTGGTTTCAATTTCAATTCTAAATGTCTTATATTTAACTTATATTTAATACTCTGTAAAAAGTTAAAATGGTATCCTAAATATTGTGATCTTTCTCTACTGAATTTTTATACTTTGTGTCAATATTTCATATAAAATCAACAGCAAAACCTTAAAAAAGCTGTACATAACCCTACAAACCATTTTCAATTTTCATGATTTTTGGTCAAGTTGGGCCCCCCCGAAATGAAATCCTGCGTACGTCCCTGGTTAGCAGTACCAGATTTAAGTATCTCGAGATTCATAAGGGCACCTGGCTGTCGCCAGATCAAAGAACAAGAAATCAAATTGATCACGTTGTGATAGATGGAAGACATGCATCAAGCGTGTTGGATGTACGATCGTTCCGAGGTGAAAACATAGACTCGGACCACTACCTTGTTGCAGCAAAGGTACGTACCAGATTAAACGTAGCAAACAAAGTGCGAACAGACACAACGCTAAATTGGACATCGATAGGCTGCAAACACAACAGATAGCCACAGCATATTCCACTCAACTAGCCTAATTGCTTAATGAGAGCACTACAGCCGCAAAATCCATACTTGGTTTCCAGAGACCTCCACAAAGGAATTCATGGTATGACCAGGAGTGTCGTGCTGCTACCGAAGAGAAAAATGCGGCATATAGAGCTACTTTACAATCAGTAGCAACGCGTAGCGCACGAGAGAGATATCGGGAGAAAAGGAGAGAAGAGAAACGTCTTTTCCACAAGAAAAAGAGAGAAATGGAAAAGCAGGAGTGTGAAAAAATCGAGATGTACAGGAGTCAGAATGAAGCCCGAAAATTCTACCAAAGAGTGAAACATCAAACAGATGGCTTTGGTACAGGCACATCCTCCTGAAGAGACCAGCAAGGTAATCCGGTAACAGTACCGATAGCGTGCTCAGGATATGGAAGGAGCATTTTTCCAATCTGCTGGTATCCAATAGTAGCGAAGACGATGATACCACAGATCCAATCCCAGAAGATGGTATAGAATGTATACCGCCCGGCCAAGATGAGGTAAAAACAGCAATCAACCGGCTGAAGAATAATAAAGCAGCAGGAGCCGATGGCATACCAGCCGAGCTGTTTAAAACCGGATACGACGCGCTGATAAGGTGTATGCATCAGCTAGTTAGCATCATCTGGCAGAAAGAACGCGTACCCGACGATTGGAACCTGAGCATCCTGTGCCCCGTCCACAAGAAAGGAGATAAGACTGTATGCTCCAACTATAGGGGCATAAGTCTTCTCCCTATTGCCTATAAGATAGTGGCAGGGATATTGTGCGAACGACTAAAGCCAATGGTCAACGAAATAATTGGACCATACCAATGCGGCTTTAGACCTGACAAGTCCACCATTGACCAGATATTTACCCTGCGGCAAATCCTGGAGAAGACCCAAGACATGCGCAAACCTACCACCTTTTTGTCGATTATAAAGCAGCCTTCGACAGCCCGCTACGTTCAAAGGTATTCCAAGCAATGTCTGAATTTGGTATCGCCGCTAAGCTCATTCGGCTTTTTAAAATGACTCTAACTGACACAAGATCTTCAGTTAAAATAGGAAAGAACCTCTCCGAAGTGTTTTGTACCAAAAGAGGTTTCAGACAAGGAGACAGCCTTTCGTGTGATCTCTTTAACATCCTGCTGGAAAAGGTTATACGAGCGGCAAACGTCAAAAGAAGTGGCACAATCTACACCAATAGTCACATGTTACTTGCTTATGCTGATGATATAGACATCATAGGCCGATCAGTAAAAGAAGTAACTGATACCTTTATGAAGGTCGAAGGAGAATCTGCGAAAGTGGGTCTGGCGATAAACGGCGAGAAGACCAAGCTGATGGTGTCGACGCGCAATGCGTCCATTGAGCTCGGACCGACTGTGGAAATTGGTTCCTATAATATTGAGGCAGTAAAAGACTTTGTCTACCTCGGCACCTCCGTAAACACAACAAACGACATCAGTTGTGAAATAAAAAGAAGAATTGTATTGGCCAACAGATGCTACTTTGGTTTAAGTAAGCAGTTTAAAAACAAAGCCACATCTCCGCTCCGCAGCCTGGGTACTTGCGCAAGCAGACATGGCAGTGCTTGGTGTGTTTGAGAGAAAAATTCTTCGAAAGATCTACGGACCAATCTGCGTTGACAGTGAATATCGACGTCGCATGAACCACGAGCTGTATCTGCTGTACAACGACATCAATATTGTTAAACGTTCGACATGCAGCGGTTGCGTTGGCTAGGCCATATCATAAGAATGAGCGATGATGACCCCGGTGTATAAACACGGACCGCTTGGCGGTGCACGCAGAATTGGCAGGCCAAGGAATAGATGGCGCAAACAAGTGGATGATGAGATGAAAAGGCGCGGTATTCCAGAAAGCGAAGCAACAAATAGAGAGAATTGGAGATCTTTTCTTAGTTCGGCCTATAGAACAAATGTTCTGTAATGGGCCAGCTAAGTAAGTAAGTAATATTATAAATAGAGGGCCTTCTTGAGGTCTTCTATAGATAGAAGTCATACTTAAGGCTTTCGTGGGGCTCCTGCCTTTGGTAATTTTATTTCGTGTTTTTGCGTGAATCGAATCATATTACGCATAAGAGCATAAATCGAGTATAGGTTTTCTGAAGGTCTTATCAAGGTCTTTTATAGACACAATGTATAAAACAATTAGACAGGAGGTCTATATATAGAATACCTCCTAGGGGTCTTCTATAGATAGAAGACCTCCTGAAGGTCTTCGATATAGAAGACCTCCTGAAGGTCTAAGGGCTCGTCTATAGATAGAAGTCCTCCTAAGCTCTTCTATAGAAAGGATACCCCTAAGTCTTCTATAGATAAAATGCCTCTGTGGACAGAAGACCTCCTCCTCAGTAAATTAAGTACCTCCTAAACGTATTCTATAGATAGGAATTCTCCAAAAGGTAGACCTCATTAGGGTATTTTATACATAGAAGACGCTAATAAGATTTTCTTTCTATCTATAGATACCTTTTGTTAAGGTACTCTTCCTATCTATAGAAGATCTCCTAAGGACCAACTTGGGGCCTTAAGAGCCCTTCCTTAGGAGATCTGTCGTAAGGAAGGGCTCCTAAGGGTATTCTAAAGATATAAGATCTCCGAAGGGTCTTATGTATACAGAGTACCTCTTAAGGATATTCTATAAATAGAACACCTTCTAAAAGTATTCTATAGATAGTTGACTTCCGAAAGGTCCTCTGGTTTTCGTGTTTGGTTCGTATGGATTTCGTAACCACTGTGACCACTGTGAATAATTTCACTTTAATTATTATTGATTCATGACAAGTGTTTTAAGCTATTGTAGCTCTGCTATCAATTTAACATTTCCAGCTATTTGTTAAATGCTCACACGTCTCGGTTGTCGGTCGTTAATGTCGTGTTGGTCGTCGTCGGCGGCGTTTATTGTCATCGTCATGTTGCACTTGCACTTACTACACTCATTGCTCAGGTATCAGTTATTGACCATATACATATGTAATTGCTGGCAAGCACAAAAGTTTCAATTGCATTTTTTGCAGCTTAGCTTAACACATTCCTACAGGTGCTTGATATACATACATACATATAGAGCTATGTGTAGTGGTGTTGTAAACGCTGATTTTTTAATAGCCTTACCTCATTGGATTTATTAGCTTGTATTGCCTTATTTTAACTGTTTGTGCAAAATTATTAAAAATAATAAAAACAATATTTTTTTCACTTTTGTTAATAATGTTGTTCCTAACAATTGTACGTTACCATAAACATAAAGCCAAAGAAACAAAAATAAAAAAGAAAAAAAAAACAATAATTATTAACGTGTGTGCCACGATGGGAGTACCACACTTTCGGCTCTAACTTTTGTGCTTTTTTTGATGTTTGTTGCCTGTTTTTTTTTGCCTTACAGCACAGCTCGGCGAAGTGAACAGCATTGCTTTGAGGTTTTGAATAATAATTATGAGCCACTGCCATAAAAAGAAATGCAAAACATACAACAGAAACAAAATCGGCATATAACCCATTGAAACCGAAAAATATACAAGTGTACAGGGACGGCGGATAAACGTACATAGCGATACATTATCACCACACTATTTTAATTTAATCAAATCACAATAAAAAAAATAGCCTCCAGCCTCGAAACTACACACCGGCCGGCAGCACTTTCTTGCCCACAAAACCTGTCGCAACAAATTTGCCAGAACAGGAATGGTGCCAAGATTTTTATGAATTTCTAAAATATGAATTTAAGCATTTTGAGTAGTTGGAAATTCATACTTCTGCTTCTGGAAAATCCAGTTTTTGTATTAGAGGATGAAGAGAAAAAAACTTATTAGAATCATAAAAATATGACACAAATAATCATCATCATCTTCACTTCAAGCTTCTTCTTCTTCTTGCAGATGAGGAAAAAATCTAAGGCAACAGTTAAACTGCACAACAAACTCATTTAAGAAACTGTAAAATTTCTATATAGAAAAACCTAAACTGCAACATAAGGGTATTTGCTATTCTTATTAGAATATTACATTATGGGTTTCGGTCAAACCTATTTAGACCCTATAACCCTTCTCCTATTAGATCATCTTGAAATGATTGATTATGTTTAGATTTTGTTTTGGTTTAATTTGCAGATTTTTTTTAGAAATTGCACTTATTCTAATACTCTTCCCCCTCTCTTGACAATCTTGCTGACTAGCTGCATGACCAGCTTCTCTCGGCCATGTGATTCATTCAATTAATTCTACGACATTGGTCGGGGTGGTTTGTTATTGTTTGTCATGATCATGATCTTTCTTTTCAAACTGAAATTAACTGCATCAGCCACCGCCGCATCTTGTTTCGTTTTCTAACACAGAGTTTTGATGACAAAGAAACACGCCATCGCCCATTTCGCATTCATTCATTCATTCATTGATGTCACTGCTACATGAACTCGTTACTGGCTGAGACGAGCTTTTTTTTCATTTTTGCTTTCTTAATTACCAAATAAATTCAATTTAGATGGATGAATGAATGAATTGAAATCTTCCACCCATACTTTCTGATATCACATTAAGAATACTCGCTAAGGTCTTGGAACTAAAGAGAACTTAATGAAGACCTTTTGAGGTCTTAGGTCATAGAAGACCTCCGGAACACCTATTCATAGAAGACTTTAAAAATTTCTCTTAGGAGGTATTCTATCTATAGACAAGATGAGGTTTCCTATCCCTAGAGTACCGGTATTATATATCTATGACATTTAGAAGGTCCACATAAGACCTTTAGTAGGTCCACTACCCATAGAAGAACTTTAGGAGGTCTTCTACCTATTGGAGACCTTTAAGAGGCCTTCTATCCGTAGAAAATCTTTAGGGGGTCCTCCATCTATAGAAAACATTTGACAGGTCTTCCATATTTAAACGACTACAAAACACCTTTTATCCATAGACCTACCTACCTATAGAAGACCTTTAGGAGGTCAATAAGAATACCTTCAGAAAGTCGTCCATTTATTGAAGCTTTTTAGGAAAAAACTTTAGAAGTTCTTCTATGTATATATGACCTTTAGGAGGTCCATGGAAGATCTTTTGAAGGTATTTCTTTGGGAGATCTTCTATTCCCTGAAGACAGTTAGGTGGTACTCTTTCTATAGAACACTACAGGAGGTATTCTATCTATAGAAGACCTTTAGAAAGTGTATTGAAGACCTTCAGAAGGTCTTTTAACCATAGACGACCTTTATTAGGTCTTTTGTCTAAAGAATACCTGTTGGCATTCTTTAGACATACCTTAAGGAGGTCTATGGACGAGCTTTAGAAGGTTTTCTATACATTTTTAAATCTTTTGGAGGTCTTCTTATAGGCGATCCTATATCCATAGAAGAAACTTTAGTAGGTCTTCTATCTAAAGAAGGTCTGCAGAAGGTTTTTATAAGGTCTTTATAAGGTTAGACCTTTAGAATGTCTATTGAAGACCTTTAGAAGATCTTTTATCCATAGAATACCTTTTTTGAGGTCTTCTGTCTAAAGAATACCTGTAGTAGTTCTTCTATGTAGGGGGCCTATGGAAGAGCTTTAGAGTTTTTAAATTTATTGAAGATCTTCTTTAAGAGATCTTCTCTCCATAGAAGACCTTTAAGAGATCTATAGAAGATTTTCCTAAGGTCTTCCATCTGTGGAAGACTTTTAGGAGATCTTCCTTTAGGAGATCTTCCATCCATAGAAGGCCTTTAGGATGTCTTTTGGTTCTTAAGGTGGTATTCTCTATAGAAGACCTTTGGGAGGTCTAATGAAGACCTTATCTATTGAAGACATTTAGCAGGTCTTCCTTTACGAGATCTTCTATCGACAGAAGACCTTCTTCTGTCTAAAGAAACCTGTAGGAAGTCTTCTATCTGTAGAAAACCTTTAGGATAACTTCTATCCATAGAAGACCTTTGGATCTATAGAAGACCTTTAGGAAGCCTTTGGAGACCTTAGAAGTTCTTTAGGGGACTTTTAGGAGGTCTCCTGCCTATGGACGAAGTTCAAAAAGCCTTCTATGTAAAGAAGATTTTCAGGAGAAGATCTTCTATCCATAGAAGACCTTTGGATCTATAGAAGACCCTTAGGAAGCCTTTAATGACCTTCAAAGGTCTTTTGGAAATTTTTAGGAGGTTTTCTGCCTATGGACGAAGTTCAAAAAGTCTTCTATGTAAAGAAGGTTTTCAGGAGCTATTCTATCCATAGAAGACATTTTAGAGGTCTTCTATCGATAGAAGAGCTTTAGAAGTTCTATAGAAGACACTCAGAAGGTCTTCTATTTATTGAAGATCTTTAGGAGGTTTGACTTTAGTAGATCTATCCATTGTAGGTCTTCTGTCTAAGGACAGAAGGTCTTTAGAAGGTTTTCTACATATTGCAGATCTTTTGGAGGTCTTTTTAGGAAATCTTCTATCTATAGAAGACCCTTAGAAGGTCTTTGGAGGCCTTAGAAAGTCTTTAGGGGACTTTTAGGAGGTCTTCTGCCTATGAACGAAGTTCAAAAGGTCTTCTTTTGGAGGTCTTCTATGAAACGAAGAGCTTTAGGAGGTCTATAGAAGACCCTCAGAAGGTCTTCTATTTATTGAAGATCTTTAGGAGGTCTTTCTTTAGTAGATCTTCTATCCATTGTAGGTCTTCTGTCTAAATAAGACCTTTAGAAGGTTTTCTACCCATTGCAAATCTCGTCCTTGAGGTCGTCCTTTAGGAGATCTATCCATAGAAGAGCTTTGGATCTTTAGAAGACGTTACGGAGACCTTTGGGAGACTTTAAGGAGGTCTTTAGGGGACTTGGTCGAAGTTCAACAGGTTTTAAGGAGAAGAAGGAAGACCTTTTGGAGGCCTTCTAAAAAGAGCTTTAGGAGTTCTATAGAAAACCTCTAGGTAGTCTATAGGAGACCCTCAGAAGGTCTTCTATTTATTGAAGATCTTTAGCAGGTCTTCCTTTAGTAGATCATCTATCCATTGCAGGTCTTCTGTTTAAAAAATACCTTTAGAAGGTTTTCTACTTATTGCAGATCTGTTGGAGTTCTTCCTTTAGGGGATCTTCTATCCATAAAAGACCTTTGGATCTTTAGGAGGCCTTTAAAGACCTTAGCAGATCTTTAGGGGAATTTTAGGAGTTGTTCTGCCCTGGACGAAGTTCAAAAGGTCTTCTATGTAAAGAAGGTTTTCGTGAGAAGATATTCTATCCATAGAAGACCTTTTAGAGGTCTTCTATCGATAGAAGAGCTTTAGGAGGTCTATGGAAGACCTTTAGGAGGTCTATGGAAGACCCTCAGTAGGTCTTCCTTTAGTAGATCTTCTATCCATTGTATTTCTTCTGTCTAAATAAGATCTTTAGAAGGTTTTCTATCTATTGCAGATCGTTTGGAGGTCTTACTTTATTAGATCTTCTATCCGTAGAAGACCTTTAGGAGGTTTTTGGGAGACTTTAAGTAGGGCTTTGGGAGACTTTTTTGAGGTCTTTAGGAACGTTTAGGAGATCTTCTACCTGTGGACGAAGTTCAAAAGGTCTTCTATGTAAAGAAGGTTTTTGTGAGAAGATACTATATCCATAGAAGACCTTTTAGAGGTCTTCTATCGAAAAAAGAGCTTTAGGAGGTCTATGGAAGACCTTTAGGGGGTCTTTAGAAGACCCTCAGGAGGTCTTCCTTTAGTAGATCTTCTATCCATTGTATTTCTTCTGTCTAAGTAAGATCTTTAGAAGGTTTTTCTATCTATTGCAGGTCTTTTGGAGGTCTTACTTTATTAGATCTTCTATCCATAGAAGACCTTTAGGAGGTTTTTGGGAGACTTTAAGTAGGTCTTTGGGAGACTTTTTGGAGGTCTTTAGGGACGTTTAGGAGATCTTCTACCTATGGACGAAGTTCAAAAGGTCTTCTATGTAAAGAAGGTTTCCATATGTCTTTAAAACCATATAGGAGATCTTCTATCCATCTGCAGAAAACCTTTAGGAGGTCTACCTACTATAGAAGTCCTTTAGGTCTACTTTCTACTCTCTACAGACGTCTTAAATGGTATTCTATGTGAAGAAGGATTTTTTATGAGGTCACCTATCCATAGAAGACGTTCAGGAGGTCTTCTATTCGTAGAAGACCTTAAGAAGGTCATGTATCTATTAAAGACCCTTTAGGAGGTGTTCTATCTATAGAAGACCTTTAAGAGTTTCACTGTCCGACTTTACGGTGGACGTCTATCTACCTAAGACTTCTACGAGGTCTTATATATATACAATACCTTTAGGAGGTATTCAGTCTTGAGCCCTTCAAAATACCCCATATCTATAGAACTTAGTTGATCTCCAGTAGTAATGCACGTAACTAGTAACATGCACCCATTGTCACTTTCTATACTAACAAGTTTTAAGATTGGGTGCACTTACTCTTGCGAGTTTTTTTGTGTCGCAGGTCTTTTGAATTATTGTTGTTTTTGGTTGTATTTTCATTCATAAAAATTTGCTTAATTATTTACTACCAGTTTGTGTTTTTTTTTTTTGTTTTTATTTTAATCTTGCTATTATTTTTGCTTCTCTTATTGAAGATGATGAGTAACGCCATTGAAACCTACCTTTCCCAAGTGAAGTGAAGATTTTGCCTATCTGTTTCGTTGCAAAATTAAGACATCATCATTAAGTTTCTGTTTTTCTTTTGCCAGAAATTTCCATTTGAATGGAAACTTTATGGGGTCACCACTACTTGTTTTGTGTTGTCTTAATAATGAAGTTTTTGATATTGAAATTGTCATTTTGTTATTTATCAATATTTACATCAATCCCCAGCTGCAGTTAATTATGACCAAATTTCTTGGGTTTTTTTTAATTTATTTCTTTGATTTCCTTTTGATTTTGGTCTATGCAAATCAAACGTATTATGTCATTCATTATTTTCTTATTTCGTTGCGCTTGACATAAATCATCTTTTTTTTTGGGTGTTTGGACAAAAAAGTGCATTTGTAATTCATAAATTTGATTTTTTTTTTTGTAGTTACTAACCAAATTGAAAGTTACATTTTGTGACAGGTACTTTACTATTTTTTTATTTCAAATAAATCACAATTTTTAATTCAAATTGTAAGGCCATTTGTCTACAAAAGAACAATTAATGCATTTGAGGTGATCTATGGGTTGTCCATTTTTAGCTAAACCAACCTTGCATTCTGTCAAATAATTTAAACCTTTATCCAGTCCTACTTCCTAACTGTATTGCATTGCTTATTATTTATGTATGTATGTATCTATCATTTCTATTGAAGTCGTATTGAATAATTTAGTCATAATTAATGATAGGCTGACTCGCTGATTCCATTTGATTTAATAGTTGTTTATTGTCTTCTGTCTTCCACCGTACACGACAGTCAATTTACTGACCGTATTACTCAATCAATGTATTCTCTTTATCTCAGATCTAAAAGGCATGTGTATTTCTAGCATTTGCTTTACTCTTCTATTCCGCATTAGACTCTACTATTAATTAATGATTACTCACCCATAAATGTACCCACCATCGATAGATGAATGATAACTTATATAGAATTGTTTATTAGCAATGGGGAAGGGTTATTGAATAAGTCAGTCTTTTTGGCTAACGAGGCAATCTATAGAAATGCTTTAGGAGGAGGTCTTGCATTCATAGAATACTTTTATGAGTCTATAGAAGCCGTTTCAGAGTCTTCTATCTATACAAGGAAGTCTTCAGCCTATAGAAAACTTTTAGGAAGCCTTCTGTATAGAATCCCTCTGTTCTATAGAAAATCTTTAGGGGGTCTCCTATCTATAGTTCGTATATAGGGAACCTTTATGTAGAGGAGACCCTTAGGAGGTATTTTACCTTAGAATACTTTTCATGGTCTTTTATCTACAGAAGACCTTTAGGAGGTAATCGATAGGAGATTTTAGGGGGTGTTTTTTTTATAAAAGACCTTAAAGAGGTATTTTTATACTCTCAGCATTTATGCTAACGAGGGTATATACACTTTCATACGAGCAAAATCTGCCTCATCGAAATAATGGTTTTAGACCCCAAGTATGTTTGGACGAAATGTGTTTCAGACAATTTGGAGTCGATTGAGCAATGTCCGTCTGTCTGCCTGGCTGGCTGGAGCGCACGATAACTCTCAAACGGATCAATCTATTCGATCCAAAATTTGGCTTTCGTAATATTTTGTCCAAACTTAGTTTAAATTCGAAGATGGGTTATATCGGTCCACTCCTTCCGGTACCTCCCCCACAAAAGTTCGAAAATGTTCGGAAAATTTGTACGTACGATAACTCTTGAAGGGAGTAACCGATTTGGACTATAATTTGCAAATCGTGAAACGTCTAGCGGACTTAGATGAATTTCGAATATGGACTCAATCGGTCCACTCCTTCGGGTACCTCCCACACAAAATTTGGGATAAGTTCAGTTTAGGACCTGCTCTCGAATCGCTTTGATTTTTGTTTTAGAAACTTGTATTCACTGCCCTCAATACGACGGTACAAGTTTCATCAGGGGCAAGTCCACACTTCCTGAGAAAATAGCCCCAAAGTTGCAAAAAACCCCTATGACACCGTGTGAGGTGGTTGGAGCGCAAGATAACTCTAGAACGGATCTGCCGATTCGGTCCAAAATTTGGCCTTAGTAATATTTTGTCCAAACATAGTTTAAGTTAGAATATAAGCCATATCGGACCACTCCTTCAGGTACCTCCCCCACAAAAGTTAAAAAATGTTCGGAAAAATTGTTCGTACGGTAACTCTTTAAGGGAGTGGCCGAATTGGCCCATACTTTACACATCCTAATATATCTACCAGTAGTGGGATTCTGTAACTCATTTTTGCTGTTACCGACAAAAATCGGTAAAATTAAATCGCAAAATTATGACTAAAAACATAAATAAAAGTTGGCATCACTGATTGTGTCGGTAGAGGCTAGCGACTACTTTTTATTCATCGTTAACTAACCGAAAAATTTCGTTAATTATCGAAATTATAAGCATTTTAATTTTACCGACAATTATCGATAACAGCAAAAATGAGTTACAGAATCCCACTACAGATATAGATCAGGTTCAAATATGTACTATATTTGTCCACTCCATCCGGTACCTCCCACACAAAATTTCGGATAAGTTCACTTTAAGAATCAATCGAATCACTTTGATTTTTGTTGAAGCCACTTGCATTGGCTGCCTCAATTACGATGGTAAAATTTTTTTCAGGGGCAAGTCCATACTTCTTGAGCAAACAGCCCGATGGGTGTAAAAACCCCCTATGGCACCATTCCTTTAAGTGTCTCCTCCGCAAAACTTTTGATCTTTAATCATAATCAACATTTTTGTCGGTCCATACATCCAAAATTTTTAAAACCCAATAAACACATACGTTTTTTGAAAAAAAAAAAAAAAAATTCTAAATATACACAGGCTGAGGGTATATCTCTGTCAGCAAAGCTGACTGATACTTTTTTACTTGTTTATCTATAAATGACCTTTAGGAGGTATTTTTATCTATAATTGAACTTTAGGAGGGCTTTTATCTATAGAAGACCTTTAGGACGTCTTTCATATATAGAATTAGGTCTTCTATTTTATCTATAGAAGGCCTTTGGGAGGTTTTTTAATGTATAGATGACCTTTGGGAGGTCTTTTTCCTATAGAAGACCTTTAGGAGGTCTATCTATAGAAGACCTTTAGGAGATCTTTTATCTATGAAAAACCTTTGGAAGGTCTTTTATCTATGGAAGACTTTTAAGAGGTCTTCCATCTATAGAAGGCCTTTAGGAGATCTTTTATCTATAGGAGAACATTAGTAGATTTTTTTATCTATAGAGGACCTTTAAGAGGTATTTCTATATAAGACCTATAAGAGGTATTTTATCTATAGGAGACCTTTATAAGGTATTTTATCTATAGAAGGCCTTTGGGAGGTTTTTTTAATCCATAGAAAACCTTTGGGAGATCTTTTTTCCTATAGAAGACCTTTAGGAGGTCTTTTATCTATAGAAGACCTTTAGGAGGTCTTTTATCTATAGAAGACCTTTAGAGTATCTTCTCTCTGTAGAAAACCTTTAGGAGACCTTCTATCTATAGAAGACGTTAAGAGAGATATCTATTATCTATGGAAGACCGTTATGAAGTCTTCTACTTATGGAAGATCGTTAGGACGTCTTTGATCTATAGAAGACCTATAGCAGGTCTTCTGTCTATAAAAAACCTGTAGGAGGTCTTCAATGTATGAAAAACAATTAGGAAGTCTTCTATCTAAAGAAGGCTGCTAGAAGGTCCTTTACCTATAAGAAACCCTTAGGAGTTTTCTACCTATATAAGTCCTTTAGAAAGTTTTCAATATATTGAACATTTTAAGGAGGTCTGTTATTTATTAAAGACCTTTTCCTATGGAAATCCATTCGGAGGTCTTCTATCTATAGAGGATGCTTAGGAGCCTATTGTCAATAGAAGGCCTTCTAAAGTTAATATGGTCTTTTATTCAGTAGGTCTTTTATCGGTCAATTCTATCTATAGAAGACCTTTAGGAGATTTTCTGTCTATAGAAGACCTTTAGGACATCTTCAATCTATAGAAGACTTTTAGGAGGTATTCTTACTATAGAAGACCTTGGCGAAGTCTTCTATCTATAGTAGGCTTTTATGAGGTCATCCATTTATAGAAGACATTCTGGAGGTCTGCAATCTGTAGAAGACTTTTGGAGCTCTTCTATCATTAAAATACCTTTAGGAGGTCTTCAATGTATGGAAAACAATTAGGAAGTGTTCTATCTAAAGAAGACTGCTAGAAGGTCCTTTATCTATAAAAAAAACCCCTTAGGAATTTTCTACCAATAGAAGACCTTTAGGAAGTTTTCAGTATATAGAACATTTTAAGGAGGTCTGCTATTTATTGAAGACCTTTTTCTATAGAAGCCCATTCGAAGGACTTCTATCTATAGAGGATGTTTTCGAGCCTATTGTCTATAGAAGACCTTCTAAAGTTAATGAGTCTTTTTATTTAGAAGACCTTCTAAATAAAAAGACTCATTAACTTTTATCGGTCAAAGACCTTCATCAAGTCTTCTATATATAGAAGGCCTTTTGGAGGTATTCAATTTACAGAAGGCATTTAGGAAGTCTTCAATCTATAGAAGACCTTTAGGAGATGTTCTGTCCATAGGAAAACTTTTGGGAGATCTCCAATCTATAGAAGGCTTTTAGGATATATAGAAGCTATAGAAGACCTTGCAAAGTCTTCTATCTATATTAGGCTTTTAGGAGATCTTCCATCCATAGAAGAATATTTTTAGAAGATTTTTGAAGCTCTTCTATCCATAGAATACCTTTAGGAGGTCTTCAATTATTGACGAAATTTAGGAGGTCATCTATCACTAAAATACATTTATGAGGTCTTCAATCTACCTTTGGGAGCTCTTCCATCTAGAAAATCTTCAGGAGATCTATAGAAGACCTCCTACAGATCTTAAGACCCCCATTCTACGGAAGATCTTTAGGATGTCTTCTATGTATGGAAGGTCTTTAGAAGGTCTTCTATCAATAGAAGACCTTTACGAGGCCTCCTATCTGTTGAAGACCTTCTGGTCTGTCGAGCAGGAACCACCACCATTTACAATGTAGGAGGTTATAAATGTCATTAGGACTGCAACATCATCCAAAGCGTTAGGCCCTAACGATATCTCCATGGTAATGCTGAGACAGGTGGATGAGCCGGGAAATAAGTATTCTCGAATGTTCTCAAACTGTCATCACATAGTGTACGAAGACTGTAAAATAGGCAGGGAGGTCTCGCTACTGAAGCCCGTCAGAGATTACTAACTCGCTTCACAACACATTTTAGTCGAGGACTAAACCCGAACATGACCTGCTATAGTACAGTGTTGGTGGCGGTCGAGTAATCAAAAGCCTTTGATACCGTCAATCACTCCACCCTGTTTGAGGACATTGAACAGACTACCCTTCGGCCAAGTTTTAAAAGTTGGATATTCTATAATGGGGGTTATCATGAATGAAATTTCCCCGTGAGTTTCGTCTTTCCGCCGTTGCAACTTAAGGGAGAAAGTGAACAAATTCAATTGCCGTTCATAATAACCTCCAATATGTGTGAACGTCAGTCGTACGTGGAATTCTGAAACAGGGAGTTCCCCAAGGTGGTATGATATCTCCAGAACTGCTTATCTCTACCTATCCTCTATTCCACACCCTTTAGACGACATTGAGATCGTGAGGTAAGCCTATGATTTTATGATATTGGCGTTCTGTTTATCCCATAGACTGCGGATATGAGTAAAGATTTGATTCCCCTGGTCAACTACCCCAAGATTCTAGGGGTAACAATCGAGAGAATATTCACATCGAACGCGCATAGCACAGCAATCTACGAAATGTAGGAACAAGGTCCCCAAGTCCCTAGCCAGCAGCAATTGGCGTGCAGACAAACAAACCTTCTTGACCTTATACATATAGCCACCCTGAGAACTTCAACAGGGTGCCTCCTAATGTCATCATTTGCATGATGAGATGAATAATCTTTCAGTACAGCAACACAATGGCATGTTTTCTTGCAGTACTTGTTCGAGTGTTACCGTGAGAGTTGTTGTTATAGCAGCTTCATTTCATTGATTCAGAAAGGACGCCACCTGGATAGGATTAGTCTAAAGTGAGAGTGGAGTTAGGTGCGTTGTATTGGCTAGGCAGTTAAAAATGTACAGCATAGTATGCGGACCGGGGTTGCATGCTGGGCAGATGCCTTGCCTGCCATTAATTTTGGCCCAGTAAGAATTGAGGCGGCTACATGGACCAGATCTTAGTTGCGCCAGCACCACTCTCGTTTGCCTTGGCAGCTGTTGTTCTTCCGCTGCCACTGGTGGTGGGTGATCTTCGAGGACAACATTCACATTATGGGCTATTAAAGCCTCAGCTACTGCATCAGTGTGAATATCCCTGCCTGCCATCAATCTTGGCCCAGTAAAAATTGAGGCGGCTACATCGTCGAGGACTTAGTTGCGCCAACACCACTCTCGTTTGCCTTGGCAGCTGTTGTTCTTCCGCTGCCACTGGTGGTCGGTGATCTTCGAGGACAACATTCACATTATGGACTGTTAAAGCCTCAGCTACTGCATCAGTGTGAATATCTCTTTCGCATCTCTTGACCACCCTCTTCAGATCACGAAAATCCTCCCTGACTTGCCTGGGCGGTCGGGGCCTATCCATTAGGTGGTGATTTGGATGGTGTTGGTCTGTTGTGTCGAAACACCGGCAGGATCTTGGATTTCTTATGCAAATGGTCCACTGAAGACATGAGGAGGCAGCGGGAACACTCTGTCCATCTTCCAGGTTTCGGAAACTATTAGGACGGCTAGCGCTAGGTTGAGAGGGCATTACCTAAATGATCGACTCCCGGGTCATCCAGCTGTTTTTCGAAATTTCGATGGCATATGTAGGTCCATTTCCCCAGATATCTCCCCCGCAAAATTTCAACTCTTTAACGCTTTAATCCAGTCCTCTAAGCCGGTGGTTACCACTCGTGCTTCCAAAAAAATTAGCATTATTTTTTTTTTGTTTCACACAAGTTCAGTTCGAAGATGGGTTTTATCGGCTTACGTTTTTGTATATACCTCATATAATGGTACCTCGCGTTTTTTTAGTATTTTGATTTTAGCTACATTTTGGGAATTTTAGCTACATTTTCCTGACGAATTGGCTGTAAATTGTCATTTAAGGTTACCAGTGGCTACAAAATGTCCCCACTAAAAAGTATAGATATACAGAGGTCCGCGTTTTCATATAGCTCCTATATAACGTTACCTCCCGATTTCAGAATTTTTAGATACATTTTCTGGCCGAATCAGTTGTAGTTTGTCATTGAATGTTCCCTCCCTGTGGTCACAAAAATGTTCCACCAAAAATTATCGTTATGATGGGTCCTCTTCTTGGAATAGCCCCTAAATAACGGTACCTTCCGATGTTAGGTATCTAAAATTTGCGGCCAAATTAGTCGTAATTTTATATGGAAAGGTCCCAGTGACTACAAAACTTCCCCACCACCAAGTATAGACATAGGTCCACGATTTGATATAGTACACAGGTAACGAAATCGGGAGGTATGATTTGAGTTATAAGGAGGATCTTAGATAAAATTTCTGGTCGGATTAGCTGTAATTTGGCATATAACGTTCCCAGTAATTACAAAACTTCCCCACCAAAACGTTTAGTCATAGGTCCACATTTCTTGTGGGGAGTATAAAAAGTTCAGCCCTGTGGAATTGCCAGATTTTCATTCACCAAATGAAATCTGAAAATGTGAAATGTTAACTATAAACCCAAACTCATATTCTGTATATCCGCCAGGATGTAAACTGCATCTTCTCTGTAAAGACTTCGAGTTTCTCAGATGACACCTCAGGAAAGACATATTTTCTTGATATCAGTATCACTCTAAAGATTGAGTGAAAATACCACTTCTCATCGAACCACTTCTATTGGTTTGCCAATACCATCAACCATGTTTAAAGCATCCCTGTCACAACCTTGTGCACAGTTTTCCCCAAAATAAAGACCTAACGTTACTCGATCTTTTTTGTGTGCGGAAAGCAGGAAATTAATAACCTGAAATTTTAAAATTGGTATTAATTAAAATAACTTCTCGACATTAACAGATCACAAGTTCGATTACATTCCTTGGCATCTCTGGGGATCTGAAATGGTAAATTAAACCACCAGGTCAACAAGATCAATATTACAGTGACAGTCAGTCAGTCATCCACTCACTCAGTCACTCTGCCTATTTACAACTCTTCTCACTTCTAGTAATTAGAGATCTTTGGTGTTGTACGTGTACGTTAGTGTGTGATATGCCTTTAGCTTAGGTTACACCCCGAAAACCACAAACCATGGAATGACTGTTTTTTCTTGCTGTTGTTATTTCGTTTTGTGGCCCTTTAACTCAATTAAGAATGATCCGCATAAGACATAAATTTTAATAATAATTGTCAAAACAAAAAACACTTGAAGCAACAACAAAAAAATAGCAATTTTGGTCTCGCAATGAGCACAGATGCCCGCCGCAACAGCTCACAACGACGGAAGCTTAGCAAATTTTTTTTACAAAACACAAAACTGCTACTGACAAATTAAAAACAACAACAACACACAAACACTTGAAACATTTATTTTGTTTAAAGTGTCATAGAGTGTGTTTTTGTCAGACAAACCGACGGACAGACTGTCGGTCCATCTTCTCTAAGCTTGTCATATTTATTTGTAGCTGTTTCTGCTGAGTTTCCTTGTGAAATTAATCAAGTGAAAGCTGGAATGAATGTTTTGGGACATATACTTTGCTAAATAGCCGGCCGGACGGACAGTCAGACAGACAGGCGTTGGGGTCCAAAAACGGAAATGCCATGTCAAACAATTCTACAAACAAATAATTAAATGCAACCAACAATTTCAAATACATTTATTTTTACTGTTCATTTCATTTGTTGTCGTTGTTGTTGTGTGTGTGGAACGGAACAAAAATTATTCAATTGATTTAAAATGTTAGAAAAATAAATGGTAAAAGAGAGGGGAAAGGGTTAGCTTGGAACAAATTTTTGTTAATTAATATTATTAGCGGAGATGGGTGGGAAGTGTAGAGGTGAATAGTACACACGGTCAAAAGGTGGGATGCTCTTAAATAAGGTATTTATTGCCTTTTTGTATTACCTCAGCCTTGGGACTAAAGTGTGATAAAATTGAAAATGCGCTTCGATTCAAAAGTACATTTCCTCACGTGGAGAAATATTCCTCCCAACCGAAGTCGTTGATAATTCTGCTACCGAAGGAAGATCGTCTTAAAAAATCACAACCTTTGCCGATGTGGACGATAATAAGACTGGCTTAGGCAGGACAGCGATCTGCAAGAGTGTCAAGGTTGTAAATTGTCAGAATGGGGAATCCAAGGATTTCTTCATCCACAGTAAATAACATGAAGCTGCTCCCCGAGCAAATTCGCGGCTTCCCGCCCACTAGTATGAAATGTTTGCTTTAGTTCAGTTTAAGGTCAATTTGAGGAAATTTTTTGGAAAATTCACCGAAGGTATTCCTTGTGGTTCTGACTAAAACTAAAAACTTTCAATTCTTCCTGAGATAATAGCCAAAAACCCAATAAAGGACCCTACTGGCTTCATGACTATGAACTCGGCATCTCTTGAGTTTTGCACCCGAGCAAATCTAAACTTTTCTCTTTGTGATATTTTATCAAACGTACATCAAGATCCAAGACGTCTTCTTCCCCAAGAGATCTTCTGTGCGTGCAAGACCTCAAGAGGTATTCTGTCCATAGAAGACCTCAAGAGGTCTTCCGTCCACAGAAGACCTCAAGAGGTTTTCCGTCCACAGAGGACCTCAAAAAGCCTTCTGTCCATAGAAGACCTCAATAGCTCTTCTTTTCATAGAAGACTTCAGGAGGTCTTCTCTCCATAGAAGACCTCATGAGGTATACTCTCCATGGAAGACCTCAAGAGGTATTCTGTACATAGAAGACCTGAAGAGGTCTTCTGTCCATAGAAGACCTCAAGAGGTCTTCCGTCCACAGAAGACCTCAAGAAGTTTTTCGTCAACAGAGGATCTCAAAAAGCCTTCTGTCCATAGAAGACCTCAAGAGCTCATCTTTTCATAGAAGACTTCAGGAGGTCTTCTCTCCATAGAAGACCTCATGAGGTATTCTTTCCATAGAAGACCTCAAGAGGTATTCTGTACATAGAAGACCTCAAGAGGTCTTCCGTCCATAGAGGACCTCAAGAAGCCTTCTGTCCATAGAAGACCTCAAGAAGCCTTCTGTCCATAGAACACCTCAAGAGGTCTTCTCTCCATAGAAGACCTCAAGAGGTCTTCTCTCTATAGCAGACCTGAAGAGGTCTTCTCTCCATAGAAGACCTTAAGAGGTCTTCTCTCTTTAGAAGACCTCAAGAGGTCTTCTGTACATAGAAGACCTGAAGAGGTCTTCTGTCTATAAACCTCAAGAGGCCTTCTGTCTATTGAAGACCTCAAGAAGACTTTTTGTCTATAGTGGACCTTAAGAGGTCTTCTGTCTATGGAAGACCACAAGAGGTCTTCTGTCTGCATAGAAGACCTCAAAAAGACTTCTGTCTAAAGAAGACCTCAAGAGGACTTCTGTCTGCAGAAGATCTCAAGAGGTCTTCTGCCGCTGGAGATCTCAAGAGGTCTTTCTGCCAATAGGAAATCTCAAAAGAACTTCTGTCTAGAAGACCTAAACAGGTCAAGAGGTATTCGGTCTATAAAAGACCTAATGAGGTCTTCAGTCTATAGAAGACTTCAAGAGGACTTCTTTCTGTCCATAGAAGACCCCAAGAGCTCTTCTCTTCATAGAAGACTTCAAGAGGTTTTCTCTCCATAGAAGACCTCAAGAAGTATTCTCTCCATAGAAGACCTCAAGAGGTATTCTGTACATAGAAGGCCTGAAGAGGTCTTCTGTCCATAGAAGACCTCAAGAGGTCTTCTGTACATAGAAGACCATAGAAGACCTCAAGAGGTCTTCTGTCCATAGAAGACCTCAAGAGGTCTTCTGTCCATAGAAGACCTCAAGAGGTCTTCTGTCTATACACCTCAAGAGGTCTTCTGTCTGTTGAAGACCTCAAGAGGTCTTCTGTCTGTTGAAGACCTCAAGAGGTCTTCTGTCTGTTGAAGACCTCAAGAGGTCTTCCGTCCACAGAGGACCTCAACAAGCCTTCTGTCCATAGAAGACCTCAAGAGGTCTTCTCTCCATAGAAGACCTCAAGAGGTCTTCTCTCCATAGAAGACCTCAAGAGGTCTTCTGTCTATTGAAGACCTCAAGAGGTCTTTTTGTCTATAGTAGACCTTAAGAGGTCTTCTGTCTATGGAAGACCACAAGAGGTCTTCTGTCTGCATAGAAGACCTCAAGAGGTCTTCTGTCTATAGAAGATCTTAAGAGGACTTATGTCTGCAGAAGATCTCAAAAGGTCTTCTGCCTATAGGAGATCTCAAGAGGTCTTTCTGTCTATAGGAAATCTCAAGAGGACTTCTGTCTAGAAAACCTAAGTAGGTCAAGAGGTCTTCGGTCTATAAAAGACCTAATGAGGTCTTCAGAAGAGCTCTTGAGGTCTCCTAAAAACAGAAGATCTCTTGAGATCTTCTATAAACAGAAGATCTCAAGAGATCTTCTATCTATAGAAGATCTCAAGAGATCTTCTATCTATAGAAGATTTCAAGAGATCTTCTGTTTATAGAAGATCTCAAGAGATCTTCTGTTTTTAGGAGACCTCAAGAGCTCTTCTGTCTATAGAAGACCTCAAGAGGTCTTCTCTATATAGACGACCTCAAGAAGTCTTCTGTCTATAGGTGACCTCAAGAGCTCTTCTGTCTATAGAAGACCTCAAGAGCTCTTCTGTCTATAGAAGACCTCAAGAGCTCTTCTGTCTATAGAAGACTTCAAGAGGTCTTCTGTCTGTAGAAGACCTCAAGAGGTCTTCTGTCTAAAGAAGACCTCAAGGGGTATTCTCTCTATAAAAGTCCTTCTGACCTCAAGAAGCGTTCAGTCTATAGCAAATCTCAAGAGGTCATCTGTCTATAGGAGAACCCAAGAAGTCATATTTCCATAGAAGACTCGAACTGTATTCTGTCCATAATAAACCTCGAGTGGTCTTCTGGGAAAAGAAGACTTTAAGAGGTATTCTGTCTGTAGAAGACCTTAAGAGGTCTCAGCAGCTCCATATTTCTCTAGATATTAGCCCGCAAGTTGCAAAATCCCCATCCAAGTAGTGTTCTTGTAAAATACAAAGGATAGGCTATTTTATTCGAGAAAACTGTGTTGTAGAATAGTTAGGCCCACCTTTTTTGATACCAATAAGGCCTAAAAATATTAACATAAATTCAGGTGTTAGACTGATCGTCGGTCGTTTTGAGAATGAGTGTCGTTGTCCTCCTGGAAACTTAAAATCTTTTGTCACTTACAAAAATTCTGATTTTTGTTTAGTCATACGCTGAGGGTATTTATCTGTCGGTCAAGCCTCCTAATTCTTTGTTACTCTTCTCTTATCGAACATAACTTTTCTTCTTTTTATATTTTCCATCAATATTTAACTTTATTCTAATTCCAATTTCCCCTCGTTTCATCCATTTTACAGGTGCTGGTGAATCTGGCAAATCCACAATTGTCAAACAAATGAAAATCATTCATGAATCCGGCTATTCGCAGGAAGAATGTGAAGAATATCGTCGTGTCGTCTATAGCAATACCATACAATCCCTGATGGCAATTATACGTGCAATGGGACATTTAAAAATTGATTTTGCCGATCCATCAAAAACGGAAGTTGCACGTCAATTCTTTACATATGCCTCGGCGGCGGAGGAGGGTATCCTATTGCCCGAACTAGTATTATTGATGAAAAAATTATGGGCAGATGCCGGTGTTCAACAGTCATTTTCGCGTTCACGAGAATATCAATTAAATGATTCCGCAGCCTATTATCTCAATTCATTGGATCGTATATCAGCGCCAAATTATGTACCCACACAGCAGGATGTGTTGCGCACGCGCGTTAAAACCACAGGCATTGTGGAGACACATTTCAAATGTAAAGGTTTATATTTCAAGTGAGTATGATGGAAACAAAACAAACAAACAAGGGGTGATGAAGTAGTTGGGTAATAAGCAAAAAACTCACAATGATGAATGTTTATAGTTGTGGAGTGTTGTATCCCTCTTTTTAATGCTCTCCCCGGTTGTACCATTAAGCCAAGTCCATTTCCATTAAATATTGAGACTTTATGTAAAAGAGGGGGATTTGTTGAAATTATGAAATTCCTTCCTTAACATGTTGTTGTTGCTGTTTTTTGCTTGTTGCTGTTGTTTTCTCTAAATTGATTTGTTGCATTTTATAATTTGTGTTTCTTTTTTTCCAGAATGTTTGATGTTGGCGGCCAGCGTTCGGAACGCAAAAAATGGATTCATTGTTTTGAATGTGTGACAGCAATTATCTTCTGTGTAGCATTATCGGGTATGTATGTCAAGAACATTTTGTGGAATTCAGATTTTTTTCTTCTCGGTCTTCTTGAAAATATGTACAGACGTAGATACATATGTATGTATATCGTGTTGTATATGGAATCAAAAGAACCACCAAGATACATAGGCAAAGTGTAGAGTCTTATCTTTAAAAGCTGGTCATGGATATTTTCCCATTTGTTTTGAAAAGTCAGCTTTGTTTGTGGAGGATTGCACGGCACTAGACTTTATCCAATGACTCATAGTACTGAGTTAGAATCTATCCTTCGCCAGAAAATGGTTAAGAGTTATTATGTCAAAGAGACAATTTTTATGGACAGGGGATGACTTTAAATTACAAGCATAACAAATTTTCTCATAATTTTTTCTTGAAGAGATTTTGAGAAATTATTATGTATGTATGTACAGCTGTGTTCAAAATAATAGGAGTGCCCATTCGGCCGGGGCGATTTGTATGGAAGGAAAAAAGTGTTATCGGGCGCCTGGAGTTTCTGATTCTTGGGATTGTACTGAGCAAAAAAGTCAACTAGACCATATGTCTACGGTGAAAATCGAGCCCCCGGATTTTGACTTGAAGTTTTTTCAAGGACTTTTGGATTGTTTGGCATATAACAACCAAACCACTGATATTTTCGATCCAACACACAGACAACAATTGTAGCCAAGACAATAATAAAGAACTCTCTAGTACATCGCAAAAGCATTGGAACGCTCTTTCAGGCAGTTATGGCCTCGAGAAGGTGCACATTTTTCGGAAAATATCGATAAATGACACTGTGCTACAAAATGGGACTCAAATTCAGTGGGTGGAAAATCCCTTTTGGAGATGAAAGCCCTTGGTGAGTGTACTAAGAACCCAAAAGGAAATTTTCACCATAGGTCAAGTTTCCGAGATATCGCGTGATTAATGGTTTAATTTTGTCCCCTTAATTTGCGAGAAAATAGTTGATTACAACTTCCTTGGATCCGATGCTAGAACAGAAAAACCGCTTTCTTAAACCGATTTTGATGTAAAATATCACTGGGTTGACGTGGTTCAAACTTCTGAGTTATGGCGAAATTAATTCATTCTTGATTAACTTTAATTGCATGATAACAAAACAACATAACACAAATTCATCTCACAATAACTCAGAAGTTTGACCTATGGCATAAGTGTCTTTCCAGATTTATAAAATATCATAATCGACTTTCATCGCCAAAAAGAATTTTTCAACCCAGTGATATTTTACATCAAAATCGGTTTAAGAAAGCGGTTTTTTTGTTCTAGCTTCGGAACCAACAAAGTTGTAATCATGTAATCAGCTACTTGCTGTCATTTGATTGACCATTTTATTAGCTTTCCAATGATATACATATACGATTAATCGGTTACTTAAAACCGGTTCCAAAATCGGTTTTGATATCAGAATATCCGGTTCAAAAATTTAGATACCCGGATCTATCCTTCAATCAAATTTGTTATTAACGTGTTCGTCATTACAAGAGCTATTTATGGTAAGTATTTCAGATGCACCACAGACCAATAACGAATATAAATAAAAACAAAACACAGTTTTCTCAACAAAATACGGGCAAATGTCAAAAAGGACCATGAAAACGGGAAAATATCGATTGGTCATCAATGAGAAGCGTACCTAAAATCTTCTGAACAACATTTTTGTTGAATATTTGGATGCTGTAAAATCTCGTCTTGTGGTACTTTTACTACGGTTCAAAAAATAAAGGACGAAAAGGACATGGAAGGAATTGAGTTAGAGGGATGAAATATTCTACTAAAAGATTCAACATTCGATTTGACTGAAGACATGTAATCTCAAAATGAAGCTACAATAACGCTTAACAGAGATATAAAGCTATTTTCTCGCAAATTAAGGGGCCAAAATTAAACCATTAATCACGCGATATCTCGGAAACTTGACCTATGGTGAAAGTTTCCTTTTGGGTTTTTAGTACACTCACCAAGGGCTTTCATCTCCTAAAGGGATTTTCCACCCACTGAATTTGAGTCCCATTTTGTAGCACAGTGTCATTTATCGATATTTTCCGAAAAATGTGCACCTTCTCGAGGCCATAACTGCCTGAAAGAGCGTTCCAATGCTTTTGTGATGTACTAGAGGGTTCTTTATTATTGTCTTGGCTACAATTGTTGTCTGTGTGTTGGATCGAAAATATTAGTGGTTTGGTTGTTATATGCCAAACAATCCAAAAGTCCTTGAAAAAAACTTCAAGTCAAAATCCGGGGGCTCGATTTTCACCGTAGACATATGGTCTAATTGACTTTTTTGCTCAGTACAATCCCAAGAATCAGAAACACCAGGCGCCCGTGATGGTGTTCAAATCGCCCCACTCTAGTGCCCATACACAAAATGAAATGGCCCAAAAAACATGTTTTAACATCTCCATTTTCGCCAATTCTGCATTTGTTTAACATTGTTGACATCCCAACTGTTAATTCATTAATAGAAATGTGGCAATATGTTTTAAATTATTTACTGTTTACACCCACATTATAAATCGTCTTAAAATTTTTTGTTCAAAAAAATAGGAGTGTGGAAGAAAAAGGAGAATAAAAATATTTTTATTTCTGTTTAGGACCAGAATTGACAATATTTTAGTTGTTAGTAGTAAATTTAATAGATTTGAAGGCTGTTTGAAAACAAAAACGGCTTTTGGATGTGGCCACAATCAGGATATTGTCCTTGCAGTTATTTTCCTATAATTTGAGCATTTATTGGGAAATCGATGGACTTTATAAACAAAACCTTTGTTGATTAGAGTTGTTTAACACTCTAGCTGTTACCTCGAACAATATATAATGGTTGGTTCCCCATAAATTTGTGTATTTTGATCCTTGAGCCAATCTTTAGCCAGTTTCCATTAGACTTTTATGTAAGGACTGGCCAAAAAAGCGTTTCTATAAGGAATTAATTCCTCGACCAAATAATGTTTTAAGGCCCTTAGCATCTTAACTACACCTTTTTCAGATGTAATTCGAATTATTTCATTGTAATTCGAGAATTCTATTTGTAATTCGTAACATTTCATTTGTAATTCGAGAATTCCATTTGTAATTCGAGAATTCCATTTGTAATTCGAATTATTCCACTTGTAATTGGAATTATTTCATTTGTAATTCGAAATATTCCATTTGTAATTCGAATTATTCCTTTTGAAATTTGAATTATTCCATTTGTAATTCGAATTATTCCATTTGTAATTCGAATTATTCCATATGTAATTTGAATTATTCCACTTGAAATTCGAATTATTCCATTTGTAATTCGAATTATTCCATTTGTAAATCGAATGATTTCATGTGTAATTTCAAATAAAATAATTCGAATTACAAATGGAATAATTCGAATTACAAATGAAAAAATTCGAATTACAAATGGAATAATTCGAATTTCAAATGGAATAATTCGAATTAGAAATGGAATAATACGAATTTCAAATGAAATAATTCGAATTACAAATGGAATAATTCGAATTAAAAATAGAATAATTCGAATTACAAATAGAATATTTCGAATAACAAATGGAATAATTCGAATTACAAATGAAATGTTACGAATTACAAATAGAATTCTCGAATTACAAATGAAATGTTACGAATTACAACTAAAATGATTCGAATTACATCTGAAAAAGGTGTAGAAGTGAATTTTAAGGAAATACTTCTGAAGTTGCATTGCGAATATGTTTATTAGGTTTTGCATCGTGTAAAACACGCTTTTCTATGAGAACTAATCTAAATTAAGTACTTTTGAATGAAAAACGTGAATTTATGTAGAAAAATATAGTACGGTGTATACCAACCATAGAGTAGTCAAAGCCGGATTATCACAAAGTGGTGTAAAACTAATTTCAACCGTTCACGCTTTAAAATATTTTTGGAATAGAAGTGAAATTGATTGTTTACATAAAGCTAACATCCTGAGGACCTCATAATTTCATTTGTTCGAGGAATAAATGACTTATAAATGCGCTGCCTTTCATAAAGGATTAATGGAAACTGGCTGAAATTTGGTTCATGGTTCAAAATACACCAATTTATGGGATACCAATCATTATGTTTTGTTTGAGGTAACAGTCAGAGTGTTAAACAACTCTAATCAATAAAGGTTTTGTTTATAAAATCTACTGAATTCCCCAATAAGAGCTTAATTTATTGGAAAAGTCGCCACAAGGACAATAGCCTGTTTTTGGATACTACCAAAGGACTTTTGTTTTCAAAAAAAAAAAAAAAATCAAATATATTGTATTTAGTACTATCAACTAAAATATTTACAGTTTTGGTCGTAAATTCAACTAAAAATATTTTTATTGTCCTTCTTCTTCCACACTCCTATTTTTTTGAACAACACATTTTAAGACGATTTATAATGTTGGTAAACAGTAAATAATTTAATACAAATTGTCACATTTCTGTTAATGAAATAACAGTTGGAATGCCAACAATGTTAACCAAAAACAAAATAAGCCAAAATGGAGAAGTTTAACCATGTGTTTTTGGACTATTCCCTTTTGTGTATGGGCACTCCTATTATTTTGAACGCAACTGTATGTACATTAGGGTTATGACTTTTTTATAACCTCATATCCCTGTATCATAGCGTGATGAGTTTTGCCATAAGATTACATAAAATCTTAATTATAAGGTGATTCGGTGAAAAAACCTCACGCACAAAATGATTTTAAAATTTGAATTTATCAAAATTATGGACAATTTTTTGAAGTCACTGAAAACATATATATAATTGAAAATAAACTTTAGAGCCACATGAGATAATTAAAATGACATAAAATGTATTTATCAATATTTTTCTTCAATTCTCAGAATCGTAAAAATGTCGTAAAAGCTTTTATTCAAAAATATAATTTTTTAACAAAAAACAAAAAATTTAAAATTTTTTCAATGTGACTTATTTCGCGACTTTTTTAATATTTGAATGAAATAAACGTTATTATAGTTATTAGTAGGCTTATATTTATGCATTCGTGCAACAAAAAATAATTTTTTGAAAAAAAAATTTTTTTCATTTAATATATTTTTTCAAATTATTATTTTTTAAAAATCGATTTGTGCGTGAACTTTTTTTATATTTCAATGGAATAAACGATAGCATAGTAATTAACTGCTATGCCTAAATACGACCGTATTCCCAGGGCGTGTGTGGTGAAAAAAGTAGAACACATGTATTCTTATGAGAACTACCGAAATACGTCGAGCGTATACTTTTTGTAAGTTGAATATTTTCAACTTTGACAGAACGTACGATATGTTATTGAATGTATGTATGTGTGTGTTTTGTATTTTGAAAACAAAATCCCAACAAAACATGATATACGATTTATTGCCAAGGAAAAATGTTTGTTTTACGAATGAAAACATTTAATAAAGTTTCAGTCGCGGTTTTTGTGTTTTAAATGGGATTTCGGATTCAACGTATTTGGGTAATACGGACGCTCAGAGAGCGTTGTTGTTATAGGTAGGTGAATATTTTTTGTACGTCACGACTTCAATTAGGTATAGCTGTTATAGGCAAAAGTTCATTCATCCCTGCTACAGGAAATCATTTTTGAGGAAAAATGTCAAAAAGTCATAACCCTAATGTACATATATGGTTCGATCTGGGCCTTGGAATTAACTAAACTGCCAGATAGTTTATGCTTAGTACATACCTTCATAAAAACTATATACATATTTATGTACATATTACGTAATATTCGTAGTCTTCTTCAATGTTGAAAAAACGAAAATTGGCATAGAAGGGAAAATCCAGAGTGACTGGAAGGAGAGTAAGTTATGGAGAAATGATCCTTGTAGTTAGGAAGACAACGCATTTTCAGGTCTTAAGTCTTTATATTTAATACAAAAAACTTTGAGCATATTTTCCGCTTCAAACCCGTTCTTTTGGGTGCCACAGTGGGCTCGACTCACAGGCCAGACAACATCACATGGCATTCAGTCTTAGCTTATGAATAGAGGGGTAAAGCGCCGGCCGAGCAAATTGATAGCTCCACATATTGCACGGTGAATAAAGACGCTCCTACTTGATAAGAGGAGATTGTCATGGCAACCCGTTATTTCCCTTGGGAGCAACGGTTAAATCAATCTCGGATTCGGGAACGAAGGATTATAGAACGGCTTCTTTTGAATGGCATGATAGTGATAGATTCGAAGAGGTGCGCGTGATATTTATAAGGCAATTTATAGAGCTATAAATCTATGCGTCTGGTTATAGTTTAAATTTCTACAGAGCTGACATAGCGCAGTTCTTCCATCAGAGGAATATGACCGACCGACACACTGTTCACCGCCTGGTCGGTTGAAATGAGGCTCCACATGAACGAACATATTGGTCGATGGTGTCCTGATTCCGACCACTATCTACCCCAGATATTAGGTGTAACGTTCGACAGCATGTTTAAGTTGTCCGTACAAACCACAACTATTTACGACAAGATCAGAAGAAGGAACAAAGTTCCCAAGTCGACCGTGTTGAGTGAAAATCTTAGGTCAGGTTAAAAGATGTGCAGCCAAATGTCATCACTCATGCGCAACTCCTGTTGCTTGTGAGAAGTATTTCACTTGGAAACCACCGGTCCATTGTGCTCATCCTGAGAAGAGATAAAAAGGTGTTGGAAAGGAGAACGACAGGAAAAAGATATGGGGATAGTAGATATAACAGAGCCGCTGTTGCTTGTTAGCATGTACTTCATTTGGAGACCAAAGCCCCATTGTGCTAATCCTAAAAAGAGACTAAAAGGTGTTGGAAGGAGGAAGGGCAGGAAAAAGTTATCGGGAGAGTACATAGAACAGAGGAGTGCCACCGTGGTACAATGGTATGCACACCCGCCTTGCACTCAGAAGGTCGGGGGTTCGATTCCCCGGCCAGGCAACATCAAAATTTTCAACGGTGGCAAACACCCCTCGGTAATGTTGGCGACATTTCCTGAGTATTTCAGTCATGTAAAACTTCTCTATAAAGTGATGTCGTAAGACACGCCGTTCGTACTCGGCGATAAACAGTAGGTCCCATATCATTGAGCTAATATGAATCGGGGTGCACTCATTGATATGAGAGAAGTGTCCCCCGTCCCGTCTGGGATGTTTGTGGAACAATTATATTACATTACATATATTACAGGATGGGGAGAAAGGGTGTAATTGAACTTCTTAAGTCTAGGATGGATCGCCCTCCCATAGCCACTTAGGGATCCTGCAATAAGTTAACAGGACCGCGAGTTCTATGGAGGAGAATAATAATTTATATACAATCTTATGGACAACAAACAACTTCTGTCTTGATGGTCAGTATAGAACATTGGCAGGGAAGGTGCTCAATTGCTTCAGTATCGTTCACATCTTGACATAGCCTGCCTTACTCAATGTTTTTGTGTTCTCACTTAATTGTCATAGAGTTAATGCTGCAATCAGCAGTAATGACCCATACAACGATTCTGATCAATCCCATGGCAGCGAGTTCTTTGGTACCGAATTGACCCGAAACCATAGTGTTTCGGCTAGCATCTGCCAACCCAGCATCAAACTTATGCTTCTACGTATGTTTTCATGCTGCTACAACAACAATTCTGATCACTGATTTACGTAGAGTGAGAACAGGAGCAGTTCTACGCCCTAAGATTGGCGGCCAGATTGACTTTGATACCATGCAACCAGGACTACAACTTTGAAGCCTTGAATTTAATAGTGAAGTATCCTAACGACTTTAGAGCAGTCTGGCTATTCACGTACACCGTGACTGTCCTATATTCAAAGTCTGTCAATCTCATTATTAGTTCTAAGGCGCTCAGTACTGCGAATATGTAATATCGAAGATTTAAACACGGTTTTCTCGATATGGCATTTTTGAAAGCAGTACCCAGCGTAGCTCGAAAACGGATGATCCGATCTTCATATGTTTGTGTGAGATTATTATACACATAAAAAGCCAAGACCTTAAGCGAGAGACTTAAAAAAAATTGGACGAATTTTTGGTGAAAGTACTACCAATTTTTTAGTTAAAATTGAAATTTTGATTGTCAAACTGTTGACAATTTTTTAAAAAACTGACATTTTTAATTCCGCTTAAAGACAAGCTTATTAGGTTCATAATGATCCAACAAAAAAAAAACGTATGCTGATCGGTTTATTTGATTTCGAGCTACAGTGGGCACCGCAAACTGCTTTAGTAAAAACAGTGTTTTGTAGGCGGCCATTTGTCAGAACACTGTGCAATATGTTTCAACAAAAAAAATCCAATAGTACATAGCTCAAGATGTGTCCTTTCAGATGAAAATAAAATCTTCTGAAAAAGTTTGGAAGATTTCTTGTAAAAAATGTACGAAACATTGTTATTTTCGTGCTCAATAAGTGGCCTAACATGATTCATAGGTCATAGTTTCCAAGAGAGGAAACGTTGCTCACGATCGCGAAATGGCGACGTGGCTTAACTAACTCATGATCAGAACAAAGAAATTTAACGATCTGCTTTAATTAGTACTTGCATTTCCTAATGCCTCGGACTTCTGCTTCTTATAATATTACAACATCAAAGGTGGAATAATAAAATGTTTTTTTAACCTCTCTTTTCAGGCTACGATTTAGTTTTAGCTGAGGATGAAGAAATGAATCGCATGATTGAATCATTAAAACTTTTCGATTCGATTTGCAATTCAAAATGGTTTGTGGAAACCTCAATAATACTTTTCTTAAACAAAAAGGATTTGTTTGAAGAGAAAATCAAAAGATCTCCATTGACAATATGTTTTCCTGAGTATACAGGTAAGGTTAATAGTAATATTATTAAATTTTTACTAATCGAATTCCCTGTGTGTGTTTTTGTTTCAGGACCCAATACATTTGAAGATGCTGCCTGCTATATTCGAATGAAATTCGAAAGTCTAAACAAACGTAAAGATCAAAAGGAAATCTATACACATTTTACCTGTGCCACAGATACAAATAATGTACAATTTGTATTCGATGCCGTCACCGATGTCATAATTAAAAACAATCTCAAAGATTGTGGTTTATTCTAGATACTACTATTATTATTATTAAAATAATTATTAATTCTATATATATGTGTGTGTAATTAAAAGAAACAAAAACTAGTATGTTTAGAACTAATTTTTTAATAATTTCATTCATGCAGAGTCAAAGTCATTCCATGTTTATTTTTTTGATTAAGAAAAAAAAGGAGAAAAGAAGTAGCATATGAACTGAATTATGAACAAAAAAGTATGAATATAAAGAAACTTTTCAATAGAATGCCGCCACTACATTCTACTCCAGTTTCGTCACGTCATCATCAATATAATTTCCATGACGAGAACTAAAGAAAACTAGAAGAAACAAACAGTTCCATTTATTGAGAATCATTTGTATTACCTTCCTAACACAAACCATTCATTCACTCACCACATTTTGCGACAACGATTTTGTGAAAAACAAGCAAACAAATATTCCATATTTGATCTAAATGAATATTATGTTCTAATATTTAATGTGTTTATAAACCTACTATAGTGTATTATTTATACCATTTATACTGTATCCATATTGAAAAACTCTTGAATTTGTTTCTTAAAAGGCCTTCTTGTTAGAACTATAAAATTTAACAATTAGTTACGCCACTAAAGGGACTAAGACTAAAATTGCTTATAAATTAAACAGTTGTTGAGGTCATGACCTCTACAACGGTTAATTTAAAAGTTTTGTTTGGACAACAGCACCATTGTAGCCATATTTTGGTGTTTTTGTAGTCTAAAAATAAGGCCTTTTCTTTCTTTTTCCACAAAACTATTTTTCTTCATATAAATTATTCTAGTAATAGAAGACCCCATTTCTTCTTTTTCTTCAACCTATAAAAATCGCATCTCCTACAACAAACTATGAATACACTTTTTCCATAACTAGCATTAATATAAATATTATTATTTTAAACAAATATTCTAATTTTATTACTAAACAAATGTGTGTTTTTAAGTTGAAATTTATGACAAATTTAACGAATTTCTTTAAGTTATATAAACAAAAAACCCCACCCCAATTAATCTAATAATTATGTCCACTTGTGAATATACAAAATCTAGACATGACAAATAACAATAAAAATGAAATTGAAAATATTTGTTCTCATCACAGCATAGAATATTTTCCATTTCCTTTTTTATTTATAATCGCAAATATACCTTATAAAAATGTTACAATTTGTTCTCTATAACAGAAACAGAAACTGCCTGCAAAAACATAATTTTTCTTAGCAGCTGATTTGTTTTAATTTTGTGCATTTTTTATAAAAAAAAAGTTAAAGTTAAATTTACATCCTCTCTCTCTATACATGAAGTAACAACATTAAATGAAAATATTTTGTTTTTAAATTTTTACAATATTTTTTTACAAACATAAGTAAACAAAGTGATTATTAGTCTTAACAACAACAAAAAGCGCAAAACGAATTTTGTCATAAAAGAAAATAAATAAAAAAAATTTACATTTTGGACAAATAAATTAATGTTGGTTTTCAATTTATTAGCTAAGAAAATTCTTTCCCTAGTTGCATAGATGACTATATAACAGAATGTTTCTTCTTGAAGGCCAATGACTATGGTTATATTTTCGGCACTACTTCAACCTTTTGTTTTTAAGAGCTTATACTTCATTTATACCCTTCCCATATCGTGTTATATGGTATATAATAAAGATTAACTTTATTGGTCAAATTTGTATATCCTCCGCCTTTAGGTTGCAGACCAAAAAAAAATCATTTTTCATGAATTTTTCCAAAGAAACTACCAATATTTTTAAGTAGATATTTCTTTCAACTAAGGGGTCGATTATGCATTGCCACAAACTTGAGTTGCTTTGCCAGCGCGACTGAGATGAAATGTTGTATTATTGATGTCAACCGAACTGGGTGGTCGATAAACGTGTTATCGATCAGTGTTTTTTCAAACTTGTGAACTCTATATTCAAGCCAAAATACACAATTCGTCAAAAAAAAACTATTTTAAACAAATAAGTTCAGTGGAAGAAAGTGTACAGAACAACAAAAAACAAACTATCAAAAGAAATTTGTGTTGATGCTCATATTAGAAAGATCTGTATAATCAGTAAATTATTTTAGGTTTAAGGCGTATTTTCGATTGCCAAAGGATGTCGATTAAAATCCCACTGAAGTCAAGTCAAGAAGAAACTTATGACCGTTGCCCTGCCCATGACATTAAAATTATACTGGGCTATTTTAATGCCAAAATTGGAAGGGAGAATATCTTTGGCCCAACAGTCGGAAAATTCAGTCTCCATAGTGCTTGGATACCAGAGACCTCCACCAAGGAATCCATGGTAGGTATGACCAGGAGTGTCGTGCTGCTAACGAACAGAAAAATGCGGCATATAGGGCTACTTTACAATCAGTAGCAACGCATAGCGCACGATAGTGGTATCGGGAGAAAAGGAGAGAGGAATAACGTCTTTTCCGCAGGAAAAAAAAAGAGAGATTGAAAAGCGGGAGTGTGAACAAATCGAGATGTACAGGAGACAGAATGAAGTCCGAAAATTCTACCAAAGAGTGAAACATCAAACTGATGGCTTTGGAACTGGCACATCCTCCTGTAGAGACCAGCAAGGTAATCTAATACAGATAGTGTGCTAAGGATATGGAAAGAGCATTTTTCCAAACTGTTGGTATCCAATAGTAGCGAAGTCGACGAAGATACCACAGATCCAATCCCAGAAGATGGTATTGAATGTATACCAACCGGCCAAGATGAGGTAAAGACAGCAATAAACCGGCTGAAGAATAAGAAGGCAGCAGGAGCTGATGGCCTACCTACCAGCCGAGCTGTTTAAAACCGGAGGCGACACGTGTATGCATCAGCTAGTTAGCTCCATCTGGCAGGAAGAACGCGTACCCGACGATTGGAACCTGAGCATCCTGTGTCCCGTCCATAAGAAAGGAGATAAGACTGTATGCTCCAACTATAGTGGCATAAGTCTTCTCCCTATCGCCTACAAGATAGTGGCAGGAATATTGTGCGAACGACTAAAGCCCATGATCAACGAAATAATTGGACCATACCAATGCGGCTTTAGACCTGGCAAGTCCACCGTTGACCAGATATTTACCCTGCGGCACCCTGCGGCAAATCTTGAAGAAGACCCAAGAGATGCAGATCGACACTTACCACCTTTTTGTCGATTATAAAGCAGCCTTCGACAGCCCACTACGTTCAAAGGTATTCCAGGCCATGTCTGAATTTGGTATGACTCTAATTGACACAAGATCTTCAGTTAAAATAGGAAAAAACGTCTGCGAAGAGTTTTGTATCAGGCAAGGAGCCGCATGTCACGCTTATGCTGATGATATAGACATCATGGGACGATCAGTAAAAAAAGTAACCGATACCTTTATGAAAGTCGAAGGAGAATCTGCTAAAGTGGGTCTGGCGGTAAACGGCGAGAAGACCAAGCTGATGGCGTCGACGCGCAATGCGTCCATTGAGATCGGACCAACTGTTGAAGTTGGTTCCTATAATTTTGAGGTAGTAAAAGACTTCGTATACCTCGGCACCGCCGTAAACACAACAAACGACATCAGTTGTGAAATAAGAAGAATTGTATGGGCCAACAGATGCTAATTGGCTTAAGTAAGCACTTTAAAAACAAAGCCACAACTCGTCAAACAAAAATAGCGCTTTACAAAACACTGATACTACCTGTGCTGATGTATGGTTCCGAAGCCTGGGTACTTGTGCAAGCAGATAAGGCAGTGCTTGGCGTGTTTGAGAGAAAAAATCTTCGAAAGATCTACGAACCGATCTGCTGCTATACAACGACATAAATATAGTTAAACGTATTGAGATGCAGTGATTGCTTGACTTGGCCATATAATAATAATGGGCGATGATGAACCCGCTAAAAAGGCGTATAAATTCGAGCCACATGGCTGCACGCAGAATTGGCAGGCAAAGAATAGATGGCGCAAACAAGTGAATGGTGAGATGACAAGGCGCGGTATTCCAAAAAGCGAAGCACGAAACAGAGAGAATTGGAGATCTTTTCTTAGTTCGGTCTATGGAACAAATGTTCTGTAATGGGCCAGCTAAGTAAGTAATCTTATCTTTAAGCGAAACATAATTTTAAAAATCTATTTTAAGAAGTAATTTTCAATTTTAATGAAAAATTGACCTTTTTTGTCCAAAAAGACAAGATTTGGATGTATTTAACAAGCTCACCAAAATATATGAAGATCGGTCCATTCCATCTTAAGGGCGCTTTGTATTGAGCAAAAAAGTCAACTAGACCATATGTTTTCATGGTCAAAAAGTCGAAAATTTTCACTATCATATCTGCCTGAAGGAGCGTTCCAGTGCTTTGGCGATGTACTAGAGAGTTCTTAACTATTGTCTTGGCTACAATTTTTGTCTTAGTATTGGATCAAAAATCTCAATGGCTTGGCTGTTATAGGTGAAAATATGAAAAAGAAAACAAAACGTAAAAAATTTTGCATTTTTACATTTTCGAGTTTTTGACCATGAAAACGAAGTCTTTTCTAATAAGTCAAAATTTCAAACAGTTTACGAAATATGAGCAGAAGAAAATTTGCCAACTTAAAAAAAAAAAAAAGAAAAAACTGCAAGTCATAATGTGGAAGCTCGATTTTCACCGTAGACGCGTATGGTCTAGTGGACTTTTTTGCCCAGTACAATCACAAGAATCAGAAACGTGAAGCACCCCTTAAGATTTTTCCTTCCATAGTAATCGTCCCACCCTAGTGTATATACATTCAAGTTGATACAATCAATAATGTTCCTCATTGAAATAATGGTTTAAAACCCCAATTATGTTTGGACGAAATCTGTTTCAGACTATCTGGATGGCTGGAGCGCACGATAAATCTCGAACGGAACTACCGATTTGGAACAAAATTTGGTCCTAGTAATATTTTGTCCAAACGTTACTTCTTCTGGTACCTCCGCACCCCCCACAAAAGTTTTATATTTTTCGCTAAAATTGTGTACACGATAACAACAATGTTGGACCAAACATTTGTTTCTAGTAATATTTCTTCCAGACATAGATCAGGTTACAATATAGACAATATCGGTCCACTCAATCGGATACCATCTACACAAATTTTCAATGAACCTTGTAAGGGAGGAGCCAGAGGCAAGTTCACTTCAAATTTTTTCGCAACAGGTTTTCTTCGAATCCCCTATTTCGGCGGTGTATTTTTCGGTGAGCAAGTCCATACTTCCTGAGATAATGGCCCAAAAACTTGAAAAACTCTGCCGATACCAAATGACTAACTGTTTCAGGTGGTCTAGCCACCTTTTCCGCTTGTGCTCGTCTACTAGCCTGTTGACTTCAAAAGTGAGTTTCCTAACTTTTGAGTCTTCAGGGTTCGTGAGACAAAGCTCATTAGCTAGTCCTGTCGCTTCTGCTGGGGTTTAATTTCGGGTATTCGAACAGCAGGTATGTAGCGAGAGTCTGCAGCTGTGGTGATGTCCCGGCAAATTTTCTCAGCAGTTTCACAGTTGCCCAACATCAGCATGGATTCCGATTTCCCAGTACCACAGCAGCAATACACGCTATATCCACACATAACAGTTGAGGACTTAACCAGATAGGTCGTGCCAACGAACAGTCTTGGTGCTTTTTGTTATGGAAGACTTCCCTCCATGATGGTTATGTCTGGCGAGCTGTGGCGATCTCATATTATCCTCGTAGGAGCGCCTACATTTACCATGCAACATGTGGAGCTATCAATTTGCTCGGCCACCACTATATCTCTCTGGTCATTGCCTAGGATGGAATGCTCGAGCTTTACTGCTACCCTCATACATTCCATGCCAAGCTCAAGTGAGATAGGTCTGTGACGGACAGACAGGTGTGCAAGGAAGGCAGGTCCTCCTACTCCACTTCTTGTATAATCCTTACTCAAAACTTTGTTAATATCCCAACGTTGCAAGCTACAGGTGACGGTGAGCTCTGTTTCCTGGATCGAAAAGCAGGTACCATGCATTTCCGGGGTGCTGAACAACAAAGCTGCTGAGTTTGTTGTTGTTAGAGAGTTTTTGGAAGACTGCGGTGGAGTCAAATAATCCAACAACGACGACAAATCCGACGAAGAAGTTGAAGATGGTCTGGAGCAGCAATATAACTCCTATCGCAGAATTCCTAGAGTCGGCTAAGGCCAGAGCATCCTCGGAAGTGCACTCATGTCCTACATCTCACCGATGTTGACATGTGCTGGATGCGGATTTGGCAAACGAAACAGATGTATGGACCAAGTTTCATCCCGGACTGGGACCAAAAAATCTCGGGCAGGCATTCCGGCATAAATTTCCGCTCCCATTGTGAAAAGATACACGAACACATATGTACTTCTTGAGGTCGAAGAAGATTGCTTCGAGTCAATCCGGTGCATAGAACCGGACGCCGTGGGATTTTATTATCTCGTGGGTAAACGTTGTTTTGGTTGTGCCACACACTCGTTCCGCCGTCTTTCCGATATTATAGGCATTACGCCCATTACCTACTGATCATTGCACTATCGCCAACATATGGACTCTTCAAATAACACTTAACTATGGTTCCCTCCTATAGCGGTTGCTTTAAACCGTTATAGCATGTTTATATTAGACCTTTTTTCTGGGGTAATCTTCTTTATGGGGATTTATTTGATGTATGTATATTGAATGGAATTGACATTTGAAATCCAGTGGGTTTATTAAAACCGGTTATATGTAAACGTACTATATATAAATTCGCTTCTAGTATAATAGCCTGTTTATATTATGACTTTTTGTCGAGATAACCTTCTTTATGAGGATTTATTTGACGCAATTTAATTGACATTTGAAATCCAGTGGGTTTATTAGGGCGAAACCTATAGCTCTGCGTGTTGCGTGTGCGTTCAAAAATACAAAAACAAAATACATGTATTTCAAATTGAAAACAACAACAAATACATGTATTTTGTTTTTGTATTTTTGAACGCACACGCAACACGCAGAGCTATAGGTTTCGCCCTTAAATCCGGTTATATGTAAACGTACTATAACAGTTATAGAAAACAAAAATAAGTAGGCTCCGTTCCAAATTTCATTGATATTTGAATTTTCTACCGAATAACGTTCAACACCGACACATCGTCGAATGTCATTGTTTTCTATAAAAATCAAAAAATTTTATAAAAGCTTGCAATCTACTACGCCATTCATTTATCGCGAAAGCTTTAGTATTTTAAAAAAATAAAACAAATAGAAAGCTTTTGCATAGAGCAGTTGCGTTTGGCATTTGCTCCCCGACAAGTATACTAACAAGAACAACATTTATAGTGATCTCATTGTGGTGCAGCAGAGGTAAGAATGACACAAATGGAAATCGAAATACATATTAATTACCCATATTTGTTATCTAAACTAAAGAGTTTTATTTTTATTATTTTAATCTGTAAAAATATAGCAAAAAAGATGGCACAAAACATGTTGGCGTGCCGGGGACTACGTTGCCTAATGGCTCGTTGTCGACCGGCACCATTGTGTACATGGTCTATGAAGACAACTCCTCCGACGATGACAACACCTACAACCACAACTTGGTATATAAAACCAATACAAGCACCAATGACGGCAGCCTATTCAAAGGATACAAAAAACAGTAAGTATTCGTTAGGTGCATCAGCCACTGGCTGAAGGGTGTATTGATTTTTTCAAAACCCTATGAAGTTCTTAAAAATGTGCAAAGAAATCGATTCTTTTATTGAAAATGTAAATATGTGATATAGTGTTAAATTTTTTTTCTAAACCTGACCTTTCCCAGTTCATTTTTAGTAGAGAGAGATGGTGAAAGTGAAAAATTCTCAACCTCATAAGTTGAAAATCGGGCAGAATTAAGCAAACTCTTTGAATCCAAAACCATACATTTATTATTTATAATGACCACAAAGCTATTTGCAAAAATAAAATTCCAAATTTTAATAATTATTTAGCAATATTTTCATATGTGGTAATGCAAAAACATTTTGGTTCAAATGCGGCTCCACAGCCAACACCCATTAATAATACTGAAATCACTTCTCAACCATCAAGTCCACCTACTAATCCATTGTCATTAACGGAATCACAAAGCAAATCAATAACTGAAAAAACAATAACTGTAGCATCATCAACTAAGCCACCTTCTCCATCCACTTCTAACACAGAAGTGAAATCATCGCCCCCATCATGTCCCAACAACTCAAATGATCCATGCAAACCTCCAAAATCTCCACCCGGTAAGATCAAACAAAATAATGTTAATTAATTTTTCTTCATTCTATTGTCTTCCTTCATAGATACACCAATCCAACCACCCAACATTAAACTACCCAACCGGGATCAAGTGGAAAAGTACTTTTTCACCGCATTGGTCTATGTTTGGGATTTCTGTTATTATATGTTCTGTTTGACTATTCGTCTAATCGATACATACATTCTGAAAAATCCCACATTGCAACAGTATTGGAAAAAACTGATTCAACGTTTGGATCAGCAACGTGAAGCCATGAAATCTAAGAAATAAACACTGCACTGAACAACAAATATCAAGTACCTACTGTAATAAGGATGTACCTCTTTCAACAAAACAGACTATTTCAGAATTATAATTGCACACCACGAATGAATTAATTATATTATTTATTACTTCAAATATTTATTTATTAATTAATATGTTAATTTTTGCTATTCTTTTTTAATTCTTTTATGGAATAAAATATTTGGGAGAAAAACAATGGAAAATAATCAGCGCAATCATGAATAAAAATTCCGTGCGGAATTTGTTTCCTTTCCCCAATTTCACAATTTATGTCCAAAGATGTAAAATTTTTTCAATTCGGTGAGAATGACCCTTAACTAATCTCTTAGTCATTAGCAGTAGTTTTCAACGTTTTAAAAAATTGATTTTTAAAGAATTTCACTTTTAAAAATTATTTGCGGTGCGAAAAATTTCGATAAAAATATTCATGATTGCCCTGAATAATTCAGAAATTTTTGAATAAGATTTGCAATACATACATATGACTGCGGCTGATGTAGGGGGTGATAGGTACCTAGCAAACTACTCGTAATAGGCTTTCAAACTTTGCATTTGAAATGGAAACTGGGTGCATATTCTGTAACTGTCTGCCCTGGGTAACACTTCTAGTTATATTTGAAGTGTTCGACGTCTAATGAATTGGTGTAGTGAAAGAAATCTAAAAATGATCGCAATTCATATTTATACCCTCAGCCTTTCGGCTAGAAAGGGTATATCGTCACCATAAATGCCCGAAGACGTAACCGAATTGAAACTCGAAATTCGTTCTTTGACGTAATCTGGATACATAAAGCTAAAATACAAAAAAATTTCAAGCTTCTATGATCAAAAAAAAAAACGATGCTATTCAAGAAATGGCATTTCGGAAAATGGGATAATATTGCGGATTTTGTTGTAATGGAGGATCTCAAAACTGAGCACTTCGGCGGTTTTGGTTTCACTACTAATTCCCCTTCGTATATGATCGATAATCTATACTTATAAAAGAGTTCAGTAATGATGACTCACTGATTCACTGACTCACTGACTCGCCCAGACTAAACGGCTAAAGCTAGAATCTTGAAATTTTGGGTGAGGGTCACTCTTGGTCCGAAGGTGTCAGAAAAGGCTGGATTTTTGGAAATTCGAACTAGAACTGTACTAAAAGTACTAAAAGGTACTAAATATGGTACCCTTTGTATTAGGCAAACGCGAAGAGCTAGAATTCTGAAATTTGGAATGAGGTCCACTGATGGTGATTTAGAAAGGTGTACCAAATGGTTTTTGGAAATTCGAACTATAAGTGTACGAAAAGTACTAAAAGTTACTAAATTTAGTACTATTTGGTATTACGTGAACGGATAGAGCTAAAATCTTGAAATTTGGAATGCAAATCAAGGTTAGAAAGATGAGTTGATACAAGGATGTGGTTTTGAAAATGTGCACTCATGTGTACGAATAGTACTAAATGGTACTAAATTTGGTACAATTTGAATTAGGACGAACCGATAAAGTTGAAATTCTGAAATTTGTGAATTACTATTACTGTTGGAGTGTAGGTTAGAGATATGGAGGTAGTTTTCGAAGTTCGTACATATGGGTACGAAAGGTACTAAATAGTACCAAATAAGGTGCAATTTGGATTTGGGGGAACGGATGGAGCTGGAATCCTGAAATTTAGAATTAGGATTACTGTCGGGGTGTAGGATAGAAGTATTTTGGAAATTCGTACTTTTGGGTACGAAAAGTACTAAATGGTACCAAATTTGGTACAATATGAATTTAAGTGATCGGATAGAGCTGGAATAGTGAAATTTTGAATTAAGATTACTATTGGAGTGTGGGATTGGGATACTTTTGGAAATTCGTACTTATGGCAACGAAAAATACTAAATGGTACCAAATTTTGTACAGTTTGGATTTGGGTAATCAGATACATTTGGAATCCTGAAATTCGAAAGTAAGATTACTTTTGGAGTGTTGGATAGAAGTATGTTTGGAAATTCGGACCTATGGGAACAAAAAGTACTAAATGGTACTAAATTAGGTACAATTTGGAATACGGTGATCTGATGCAGCTGTAATTCTGAAATTTGGAATTAAGATTATTGTTCGCGTGTAGGATTGAGGTAGTTGTGGATATTGGTACTCTTGGGTACGAATAGCACTAAATAGTACCAAATTTGGTACAATTTGGATTTGGGTGAACGGATATAGCTGAAATTCCGAGATTTGGAATAAGGAGTACTATTGGAGTGTGGATAGATAAAGTTTTGGAAATTTTTAGTTATGGGTAGGAAAAGTACTAAATAGTACTAAATTTGGAAATTAGATTTCAAGGATGGGATACATTTGGAATCGTGAAATTCGGAATTAAAATTGTTGTTGGAGTGTTGATAGAGGTAGGTTTGGAAATTCGTACTTTGGATACGAATAGTACTAAATGGTACCAAATTTGGATTTGAGTTATCGTTTGAACATAGCACTGAGGTAGTTTTGAAAATTTGTACTTATGGGTACGAAAAGTACTAAATGATACTAAATTTGGTACAATTTGGATTTTGGTGATCTGATGTAGCTGCCATCCCCAATTTTGAATTTAAAATACCTGTTGAATTGTAGGATTGATAAAATTTTGGAAATTTTTAGTTATGGGTAGGAGAAGTACTAAATAGTACTAAATTTGGTACAATTTGGATTTGAGCGAACGGATAGAGTTGGAATCAAGAAATTTGGAATTAAGATTATTGTTGGAGTGTAGGATTGAGATATAGAAGTAGTTTTTGAAATTCGTACTTATGAGCGCGAAAAGTACTAAATTTGGTACAATTTGGATTTGAGCAAACGGCTAGAGCTGTAATCTTGAAGTTTGGAATTAAGATTACTGTTGGGGTGTAGGATTGATGAAGTTTTGGAAATTCGTACTTATATGTACGAAAAGTACTAAACGGTACTAAATTTGGTACAACTTGGATTTGAGCGAACGGGTAGAGCTGGAATCAAGAAATTTGGAATTAATATTACTGTTGGAGTGTAGGATTGAGATATGCTACAACTTGGATTTGAGCGAACGGTTAGAGCTGGAATCTTGAATTTTGGTGTTAATATTATTGTTGGGGTTAGTTTTGGAAATGCGTACTTAGTTTTAGAAATGCGTACTTATGCTTACAAAAAGTACTACATTTTGTACAATTAGGATTTAGGTGAAATTATAGCGCTTGAATCCTAAAATGTGGAATTAGGTACACTTAGGGGTACGAAATGATTCCATGTATGGTACAATTTTGTATTGGATGAACGGATAGATCTGGATTCGTGAGATTTGGAATTAAGATTATTGTTATCATTTGCTTATAACGTCCGATTTAAGAAATATGTGCCATAAATATATGTAAAAAGTTGTAAATGGCACAGGATTTGGTACAATTTGTTATTGTGTAATGCGAATTTTGAAATAATAGGAGGAGGTTCGTATGTATATATTTACATGTAAAGTACTAAATAGTTCTATAATTGGGGGAACAGATAGAGCTAGAAATAAGGATGGCGGTTGTTGGGTTAGGCCGTATTTGCGCTGAGAACCTCAATTAAAATATCTCAAAAAATGTGGATTGCTCTTGATGTGTAGGCGTGACAAAAATCGAACTAAAGTGGTACGTATTAGTACACAAAATGTTTCCACCATTCTATATTATATATTGTTCATTTGTTTTATATATTTAACGCATACGAAGTAGCGGGCACTTTGCTAGTATCCCATATACTAATTTTATAACGTTTTTTGTTTCTCCTGTAAAGTTTTGGTTTTGTGGCTTACGTCTTCGGGCATTTATGCTAACGAGGGTATATACACTTTCATACGGGCAAAATGTGCCTCATCGAAATAATGGTTTTAGACCCCAAGTATGTTTGGACGAAATGTGTTTCAGACAATTTGGAGTTGATTTAGCAAAGTCCGTCCGTCTGTCTGTCTGGCTGGCTGGTGCGCACGATAACTCTCGAACGGATAAACCGATTCGGTTCAAATTTTGGCTTTCGTAATATTTTGTCCAAACTTAGTTTAAGTTTTGTCCAAACTTAGTTTATATCGGTACCTCCCCCACAAAAGTTCGAAAATGTTCGGAAAATTTGTGAGCATGATAACTCTTGACGGGAGTAACCGAATTGGTCCATACATTGCACATCGTGAAATTTCTACAATACTTAGATGAGGTTCCAATATGGACTCAATCGGCCCACTCCTTCAGGTACCTCCCACACAAAATTTCGGATAAGTTCAGTTTAGGACCTGCTCTCGAATCGTTTTGATTTTTGTTGCAACAACTTGTATTCATTGCCCCCATACGACGGTACAAGTTTCATCAGGGGCAAGTCCATACTTCCTGAGAAAATAGCCTGAAAGATGCTAAAAGCCCCTGTGACACCGTGTGTAGTAGATGGATCGCATAACAACTCTCGAACGGATCTGCCGATTCGGCCCAAAATTTGGCCTTCGTAATATTTTGTCCAAAGATAGTTTAAATTCGAAGATAAGCCATATCGGTCCATTTCTTCAGGTACCTCCCCTACAAAAGTTCAAAAATGTTCGGAATAATTGTGCGCACGATAACTCTTGAAGGGAGTGACCGATGTAATCCATACTTTGCACACCCTAATATATCTACCAGATATAGATCTGGTTCGAATATGGTCTATATTTGTCTACTCCATCTGGTACCTCTCACACAAAATTTCGTATAAGTTCACTTTAAGACCTGCTCTCGAATCACTTTGACTTTTGTTGAAGTGATTTGCATTCGCTACCTCCATTACTCCTCCATTCCTGCTCTCGAATCACTTTGACTTTTGTTGAAGTGATTTGCATTCGCTACCTCCATTACGACGGTAAAAGTTTTTTCAGGGGCAAGTCAATATTTCTTTGGAAAACAGCCCGAAATGTGTAAAAAATCCCTATGTCACCATATGTGGCTGTCGGAGAGCACGATAACTCTCGAGCTCTTCAACCGATTTAGTCCAACATTTGGTCTTCGTCATATTATATCCAAACTTAGTTTCATGGGGCAATACCGGTCCACAACTTCCAGTACTTCTCCCCAATATTTAAAAAAATGTCACTAAAATGCTAGGACGATATCACTTGAATGGGGCAACCAATTTGGTCCAAACTTTGGATCTCCAAATATTTTGTCAAAATTTAGTTTAACTTCTAAAATGGCCTATATCGGTCCACCCTAAGGGTACCTCCCCCACAAAGGTTCAACATTTGTGTCTTAGTTCAGTTAATTCCTAATCCACATTTTTGTCGGCAAAATGTCCAAAAGGGGCCACAAAATTATGAAGAGACCTTAGGGGTCGATCTTCGATAACAATTATCGTTGAGTGGCGTTGCCAGTTGTCAAAATTGATCCACGTATGGCAACTCTCAACTGAAGTTGCGAATCTCAGTTGACGAAGCGGCTGTTTTTCAGCAACCACAAATTTTCAGTTGCAGTGAACATTTTCGAAGAAACAAGAAGTAAAATAGAAGGAAAAATAAACATTTTATTAACAATTATTGATTCTTTGCATCATTAATTAATTTTGTGTATCAATATGGTGAAAATAACGACAAAGCAGCAGTTCGAAATATTAATTGATAAACTGAGTGAAAATCCAAACTTAGCCCGAGGAGTTCGGGAGTTTTGGTGAAACCAAAGCCACAGCGGATGAAGCGTGGAGGTCCATTTCGGACAGTTTAAACAGCCATGAACCTCTAACACGAACACCTGAAGAGTGGCAGAGTCTGGATTCACTTTAAAGCAAAGTTGAAAAAGAAAATGCCTCAAAATAAAATAAACTTCAACGACACTGGTGGTGGTCCATCAAAATAAGTGAATTTATCGCCTTTGGAGCGGACAGCAGCAAATCTTTTGCAAATGAATTTGGTGACAAATACAGTAGGTTCAGTTTAAGTACAAATGACGAACATCCTCCATCTATATAGCCAACTACACCAGAGAATTTCGTTTTTGAATAAAAATGGTTTTTATTTTGATTTTTTTCCTCCTCTGTCAACTTCGAAACGATCCAATTTTGGCACAATTTGCCTCTATCAAGTGGACAACTTCCTTCAATACTCTCGACAATGTAGCCATGCAATTGTTGAAATCATTGCCATGGGACTTTTGGAAACTTCCGTCCTCCAAGAATCGCAACGCTGCGCACACTTTTAAAAGTGGGGGTATTCCTGTTGATCTGTAACTTTCTTTGAAGTCATCCTTTAACGTTTCCACAACGTAAACTACGGCATCCTTTGGCAATCCAAAATACGCCTTAAACCTGAGATAATTTACTGATTATACAGATCTTTCCACATGATCATCAGCTTACAGTGCAGATGGCAATTCCAGTGGATTCGACTTGTCCCTCAAATTTCTTCTAATAGATGCAATGTCCTGTATATTTTCTTCATCATCAAAAAATAATTCCAGCGAACTTATCATTTTTTGGGACAGCAAATAAAACTTGACGATCCGAAGATTCAATGGGCAGGTTATATTCTAATCTTGGGTTGTTTTCCAAATTTGCTCGAAAACTCAGCCAAAATATTAAAATATTGTCCAGAATACACATAAGAGTTATCCAAAGCGCAATTATTTTTAAAATGTTTTTTTTGGCGAATAGAGGTCACAAGTTTGAAAAAACACTGATCGATAACATGTTTATCGACCACCCAGTTGAGTTGACATTAATGGTACAACGCAACTCAAGTTTAGTGGCAATACAAGATAGACCCATTAAATACATTCGATCTGTTCGTAGGTGAAAGCTTCACTTCACATTGGCTGAGGGTATATATCTGTCGGCAAAGCCGACTGGCACTGTTTTACTTGTTTTTTCCTTTATTCATTCCACTTGGCAACATAGGGCATTTACAAGAAAATTCCATTCTATTCTATTGTTACAAATACATTTAACTTCTTCCCACGGGAATGGGAAGACTGTTCTGCGCCATGGAAACTGTTCTGCGCCAAGTGTTCTTCGGCCGACCTGGACGTCTACTGCCTTGGGGGTTCCAGTCTAAAGCAATTCTAGAAATGCTGTCGGGACTTTTTCGCAGGGTGTGGCATATCCACTTCCACTTTCTTGTGATCTGGCGTTTAATGGGTTCTTCATTAGTTTTATTCCATAGTTCTACATTGGAAGTTTTATTTGGCCAAAAGATGCCGCAAATTCTTCTTAAGCATTTGTTAATGAATGCTTGTAGTCTGTTGATATCAACTTCAAACATATAACAACTTCAAACTTTGGTTTAACGACTTAACAAAATTGACGCGTTAATTTGCATTAACTGTCTTAATTCAAATTAATTCGTACATTTCACATTCTTAATGCACAAAATCAAAGGAAATTTAAACTGAATTTAGGTATTTCAATATGGCAATGCTGTAAAAGAGAGCCCATATTCATGTAGGAGAGAGAGCATATTCATGCTCTGTGAAAATCAATTGTCTTTTGTCAAATTTCTATGTTTAAGAAAATAAAAAAGGAAAACAAATCAGAAATTTTCGCGTTTCTTTCAAATAAGTAGTGGTCTTTCTCGAATAGAATAGCAGCTAATCATTTTTCGCACCTTCTATCAAATCTATTTTTAAAATTTTTATTTTCACAAGCATTTCATTACCCAACATACCAATTCTATCGAAAATAATATCTTCTTCAAATGTTTCTTTAGAGTTTTGCGACATTTTTTAATATTAAAAGGACTCAAAAATATCGCGAATAAATTAAATTTATTTTTGCATTATCGTGGTGAAAAAGTCGATGGTAGAAAGTATATTTGTTTCGCATATTTTGGCGAACTTTTGTAAAACTTTATGAAATGGTCTGCTGGGTACAAACAAACAACACAAACAGCTGTTTCATAAATGCAGAAACTATCGTCTGTCAGGGTAAAAAGTTAATTCAAATTAAGGAATTTTTAATGCAAATTAACTCTGCCGTCTGTCTAGGGTAATAGTCCCATGTTTAGTTAGGTACAGACCCAAAATGTTTAACTGTCATACGTCCGACAGATTCGAATATTTTCCATTGCGTTGTACTTATATTCGTGGACCATACTGACGCCGCATAGCTTACCACAGACTGACCTATCTCGTTATATGTGATCAACAAGGTTTCTTTATCTGCTTCCCAAGTGCTGACGGTTAGGGACTTGAAGACCTTGTTTCTGCATTTCAGTTTGTCGCAGATAGCTGCAGCATGCGCGGACGACGTGAAGGTAGTGTAGAATGTGACCCCTAGAATTTTGGGGCAGTTTGAAGACCTTGTTCCTATCGGGTGTGTTCTGAGACACACTTCTCACTTCACGCCTCAAGCATTCTGTTCACCTCATTTACACCTATTTTTTTTTGCGAATTTCTTGGGGCTAAGATTCCTTAGGGTATTTAAAAAGAAGAGTACACCATAGTTCCTCCATAAAATACTCAAAAATAAGGGTAAATGGGGTGAACAAAATGCTTGAGGCGTGAAGTGTCTCAAAACATACACGTATATCCCAACTTGTTGCAGATAGCTGTGGCATGGGTGGACGACATGAACATGCTGTCGACCATGTCATTCTACTCAGTGCTCACTTCTGCAGTTCATGTGGTGAACAGAGTGGCCGTATATTTAGTAGTTGCATATTTCTCGCATGGATAAGTCACAGGGTAAGGACTTGACGCCATGATCCTACAGTTATCCGCATACGGTGTGATCTTAATACCGTTTAGAGTGGGTGGAATACATGAGAGGTATATGTAAAACAGTTCCGGAGATATCACCCCGCAGTCTACGTTTCACTACTGGGCTTGGAGTTCTTGTTCCTGAATTCTTTGTACAACTGGCGTCCAAACATATGTATGTGTAATTGATTATCCAACGTTTCAAACATGGCCGGAGGATAGCCTGGTCAATGTCTTCAAACAGCGTATAGTGCTTAATAGTATCAAAGGCTTTTGTTAATTCCAGCACTACCAACGTGTCCTGTGTCCTATCACATGGCTTGCTACGGTTGTTGTTGTAGCATGAAACCCACGTAGAAGCATAGGTTTGATACTGGGTGGGCAGCCGCTGGCCGAAACACTATGGTTTCGGGTCAATTCGCTGCCGTGGGATTGGGCTTACTCTTGTTGAGTCCTCCACTGATATGCGTGGAGATGACGAGCAGCGTTGTTGTTGTTGTAACAGTGTTTTTATTATGTTTATATGTTCGTTCCTCTGTTCAATCTGGCTCTGGGTCTATCTCCAGTTCCAGAAAAATGGCTGCTTCGATGGGATGTAGCCACAGATCCACTGTGTTGTATGTCGTGCGGGCCCATGCCGCATACTGGGCATATGTCTTGCACAGCGCGATCGATTTCCGGCCAATACGAATTTAGGCGACTGCAATATCCCGAGCGTAGTTGAGCAGCGTTGTTGACGTGTTATGCTGCTTGCGGAACCCATGCTGATTATTGGCAACTGGGTAGCTATTTCTGACGCTGAGGAGGAGTTAAGAGTCTTTGCTACGAACAACAAAAGAGAAATCGGTCTGTACGATTCACCTTTGCTGGCCTAGTTTTCAGACTTCGGGAACGGTGTGGTTGGCTAGCATCAGGTTGAGAACTTTGGAGTCGGGAATCCACTCCCTCATCCAGCTGTTTAGGCATTACCATGGAGATTCCTCAAGGTCCAACGCTTTGACTGATTTAGCGTTCCTGATGACATTCGCAACATCATCCATTGAAAATTGTGGTGGCTAATTCTCGGCAGGAAGAGATCTAATGCGACGCAGTACTCATCTCTTCCACTGTCACTCCCGGGTTGCTTGAAAAACTATCGATTAAAAAAATGTGCGCACCTTTTCGAATCAGTCAGCGTAACTTCACCAACCGTGTTTGGGCACTTATCTTCCATCTTTCAAGGGCTCAAGAGTGACTTCACTTATTCCGTCTCCAATGTTGCAACTCTTCACATGATTTAGCCACTTGTTACGCTTATGCTCACCGAAGAACCTGTTAACTTCTAATGTACGCTCCCTAACCCTGAGTGAATACCCGGGTTGGCTCGACGAAGCTCATTTATAAGGACCCAAAAGCTCTAAAAAATCGTGCAGCCACTATTTAAGGGGTCGATTATCGATGGCAATTATCGTTGAGTGGCGTTGTCATTTGCCAAAATTACTTTATGTATGGCAACTTTCAACTGAAGTTGCGAGTCTCGGTTGACGAAGCGGCTATTTTTCAGCAACCAGTTATTTTTAGTTGCAGTGAATATTTTTGAAGAAACAAGAACTAAAATTGAAAGGAAAAAACATTTTTTTACAGCCTGTTTCTGTATGTCGAAACGAAAAAGTGTCCGAATGAAACACGTCCAAACTTTAGTTTTCGAAATATGTTTACCCTTGCTTTGCATGGTAGAACAAATACAAGGTAAAGTTAATACTACAACAAATACAACTCGAACAACAACCACAAAGGAATTTGTTTTTGTTTGTAAACCTTAGTGTCAACGTAAATGTAAACAAAACAAGGAAATGTCTATAAATTATTGGAATTTAAAAAACTAATAATTTTTCACATTTGATTGAATATTTTGGAAAACATGAATGAAAACTCGTTAGATTTTCAATTTGAATGTTTCCATATCATTCCACTAAATGCATAATTTCTCGCAGAAAGTACAATACTTGCAAAAATGTTTCGGGTCGCTGGTAATTCATTGAAAAAAGAGAAGATGTTTCAATCATTTGCTTTTGAAAACAAAAAAGCACATGTTTATTAGGGCTTTATTCTTTTCAAGTCTAAGAAAATACCACACATATTAACAAATATTGTACCGCCTCTATAAGCGGTGTTTTAGTGTGCGGCATGTCGTTCGGACATGGAGGAGGTTACATGTCAATGATATGAAGCCGTCTTTATGGGAAATAGTTTTTTTTTCTGATGAAGAAATTTGTTCTTCAAAAATATATATCCCTAATATACATCGAACATAGAAATAAATACATAAAATGTCGAATGAAATTTGACACTAACACTACAACCCAGTTCAGTCAGCTGGGTATTGCTGCTACCTTTTCTTGTTCTACCATGCTTGCTTTGCTTCAAAACAAAACAACAAATTTGGAAAATACACAAGAGTTTGGTAGTATTCTCTCGTTCTTTCGACATACAGAAACAGGCAGTTAAAGCTGGGTACAAAGACATAGAGTAATAAAGACCTGACAAAATGCATGCAACAAAAAAATGTTTACGAAACTATGTATAGAAACATTACCCTTAACAGGTTGCAGTTAATTCAAAATCGCAACCAAGGAGGAACATTTCATGTAATGGTATCAGAAACGAAATTTATGAATTCAAGGATATGTTCAAGAATAATTCCATGTCAATTGGATCGGTAAATTCTGTTAAATACGTAAAAATGTATAAAAGAAAAAAATGTTATATCACCATATCGTAACATAACATTATGTTAAGTTCAAAAGCCAGTCACTGAAGAATGATAGCAAAAGAAATGTCTTATCTTGTTGTATTTATGTCTTTGCTGGGTACATATTGTCAGTTTTGAATGACAGCTTTGTTGTTGCTTGCTAGTGTGGCCGTTCATTTTTGTCATTCATCATGCAACCGCAAAATGTTTTGTGGTTGCTGGACGGTTTGGCAGTTATCAATAATTGCGAAATATCGACATTCAAAACTGACAATGTGTACCCAGCATAATAACAATTGTTGATTATTTGCATGATTAATTAATTTTGTGTATCAAAAATATGGTAAAAATAACAACAAAACAACAGTTTGAAATATTAATTGATAAATTGAGTGCAAATCCAATGTGTACATGAGTTCCATCTATACAGCCGACTACACCAGGGAATTTCATTTTTATACCCTACACCACTATGTGGTAAGGGGTATTATGTGTTAGTGCATTTGTATGTAACATACCAAAGGAAGCGAGATAGACCCATAGTTCCTTTTAGGGATATACATAGAATCACTTTCTGAGTCGATTTATGCATGTCCGTCCGTCCGTCCGTTCGCAACATACAGGTCGCATTTGTTGACCGATTTCGCTGAAAATTGGGGAATACCATTTTTTTAGCCGTCGGAAGATCAAGTTCGAAGATGGGCTATATCGGTCCAAGTTTTGGTATAGCCCCCATATAACGGTACCTCCCGATTTAAGGTATTTTAAGGATCTTAGCCGCATTTGTTGCCCAAAGGCCGCGAAATTGCTCCACTAAAAATTGTCAAGATAGGTCCACGGTTCGGTAAAGTCCCCATATAACGATACCTCCCGATTTAAGGTATTTTAGGGATCTTAGCCAAATTTTTTGCTTGAACTAGCTGAAATTTTACATATGTGGTACCCAGTGGCCACGAAATTTCGCCACTTAAAATTGTTAAGATAGGTCCATGTTTTTTTGTAGCCCCCATATAACGGTACCTCCCGATTTTAGGTATTTTGAAGGTTGTGGCCACATTAATCCTCCGAAATGGCTGAAATTTGTGGTGGAGGGTATAAAAAGTTCGGCCCGACCGAACTTAACGCTTTTCTTACTTGTTTTTGAATAAAAATGATTTTTGTTTTGCCTTTTTTTCCTCCTCCGTCAACTTCGAAACAATCCAATTTGTCCTCTATCAAGTGGACAACTTCATTAAATAGTGCAGTTGGCAATTCCAATGGATTCGACTTGTCCCTCAAATTTATTCTAATACAATACAAATTTTTTCTGTACATTTTCTTAATCATCAAAAAATAATTCCACTGAATTTATCATTTTAAAATTGTTTTTTTTTTTTGCGAAATGTGCCTTTTGGATTTAATAGAGTTCACAAGTTTGAAAAAACACTGATCGATAACACGTTTATCGACAACCCAGTTTGGTTGACATCAATAATACAACATTTCATCTCAGTTGTGCTGACAACTGACAACGCAACTCAAGTTTAGTGGCAATGCATAATCGACCCCTAAAGTATTGTTTTCCAAACATGCATCAAGCTAAGGATGTATCAGCCCACTTCTTTGGTTACCTCCACTACAAGAGTTCAAAAAATTGTATTAAGAGCCAGTTTAAGGACCATACGAGGATCGTTTCGAAACTTAGTACACAGTAATATTTGTTTCAAACTTATCCCCAGTTTTTGTAACTAATTTTTGTTCGTTCGTCTATATTCGTAATAATTTAGGCATCCATAGCTCTGCCCCCAGATGACATACAGATCTAATTTTTCGTAGACGCGTTCCATATTTAGTAAAGAATTCCTCATATAAAAATCAGCGCTCTACATTTGCGCTTAGGCGAGTAAATCGATCTACAAAATTTGACAATTCGTGTGAGAAGAAAAAAATTTTTTACAAAAACAGGGGGTTAGATCAAGTTCGAAGATGTACTATATCGGTCCACTCCTACTGGTACCTCCCTCCTAGAAGTTGCTCAACGAACGGCCCGAGAATGGTCTTGAACTTTTTACGGAATGTAGTCCTTGTGATCCTGATTATCAGATGCTCAAGTTTCGCTTAAATGCACTTTAGGAGCTGTTTATGGATCGGTTTGGACCGATGGTAGTCTTGATCACCAGCATATCGTCACATAATCACTTTTTTTGAACGTAGAAGCTTGAAATTTTGCAACAGCATGTACTTTAGCTTTGAGTATCAGATTCAGTAAAAACGAATTTTTATTATTTTGTGTTACGTGACGATATTATTTTTTTTTTTTTTTCTTTAGAAAAATAAAAAAATGGGAAGTGGTGGCTTGAATCGGTCCAAACTTTGAGCATTTAGTTTTTCTCCGTCTGCAATAACTAGAATAGAGCTTTGGCACAGACGTCTCTATTACTCCAAGAGTGTTTGTTATTAATAACGGGTTGCAGACCTCATTATCCCACTGAAATTGCTAATATCTGGTGTCAATATAATTATGGTGGAGGGTAAACAGTTCGAACTTAAAGCCTTTTTAATTTTTTTTTACTCTCATATGCAGAAGGTATTCACTTTGATTCTATCCCAATAAATGATCGTATTGTTCGATGGACTTTATTTTTTTACATATGTATATATTTTACAAAATTATTTAATTTATAAGTAATTTTAAATGAGATTGGAATTTACATTTTCTTAGTAGAATAACCCTCCAATAATTGAGCTAAGAATTTCAAAATCTTGTGACGTGCCTCAACCAGTTGAGGTGGATCAGTTTTAATGGGTTCATACATGTTGGCGCAATGGGCCGTACCTAAAATTATATATTTTGCATTAATATTAGAACAGCATAATTTCAATTGCAAACAAACCTTCAATGTAAATAGTGGGAGTATTTTTATTAATGGGTTTAATCAAACCCAAAGCATGCCAGGGATCTATGGAACCATGAACGTATAAAACGTTAGTGGTTGTGGGTTTCAAACCACCATAATAGGCATTTGTTGATGAGATGACGGCGTTCAAGTAATTCGAGTCCATGCTAAAATGAAACAAATAAATTTGATAAATTTATAAATTTGCCACAAAAATAAAGGGTGTTATTCTGAACGTAAATTCTCCGTGAGTTTTCTTAATTTCTCCTTTAAGTTGAAACGGAGGAAACACAAACTCACGAAGAATTGTCATTAATAACCTCCAAAATTTCTTACTTATCACCATAAATATCCATGCACTGCTTCACAAAGAAGTCCAATTTGAAACGATCACCAAATATATCAGTGGGCTTTTCAGATGTTTGATAGAAACCAAATTCATTACATGTCTGCCAGGTCCATTGTCTTGCTCCATTAGCCACCTCTGACGACCATGATGTGTTTTGCATTTCTTTAATCATTTTATCGTATTTATAATCTAAACACTTTTCGTCGGATTCTTGTAGAATCATACTATTGACCGTAGCCAAACGTGTTACTGGAGGTCCAATTGTGGTATTCAACATAACATCACAAACATCATCAATGGTGATCTTGGCATGAGGACTGTTATCTTTGTTATATTGTACCACACCAGCAAAATCACTGGCAACATTTTCAAAGAAATTCGAAATATCCAAATTGTTTTCAATTGAATCCTTAATGGGGGTACAGGTTCTGAAAGGAAACAATTACTCATTTAAGTGAGATATTTTTTAAAGAAATTGAAAAGTATAGCTATGGACCATACTTGAATTTTTCATCCAAATTACGCTGACCAATCATGTGTTTCAATAGTATTTCAACCTGAGCAAAACCCTTGCCCACAGCATCAACACATTCCGGCTTATAGCTTGCCAGGGATGCTTTCACAACCTCAAAGTATTCTGAGGAATAAAAAACAGATTTTGTAATTTGTTCGTTACGAATATAATTAGACACATGCTTACCTGTGAAATCCAATTTAGCTAGTAGTGGTCCACTGGTGCTAATGGATCCATAAATTAAATCTGGATATTTCTCTCTGGCCCATGCTGCCAATGAACCAGGATAGGAGCCACCAAATGCTATCCATTTTTGTGAGGGTGCCAAATTGTATTGTTCCTTCATGGCCAACACAAATGCTCCCAAGTCGGCCAGCGCTTGCTTTGATGTTAGGTATTGTAGGTTTTGGGTTGAGAGATCGCTGAAAAAGTAACATTAAATTTATTAAAGGAGATGTTGTGGGTATTAGGTAAGGTAAAGTTTAGGTATTTGGATATGCTGGGTGACTGCGAATCAAATAAACTGTCGGGCCTTAAAGAAGAATATCGTAGTAAATATCTGAGTGTCTACTATCCCTAAATTCGTGAGGACAGGCCCAATTATCTTGCCTCTAGGTTCACCCTGGGCAATTCGGATAAAGACTACATTTAATATGTACCTATCCCAAGGCGGCGGGGTCTTCGATACAGGATTGACCCGGTGCCACACAACATCCGTGTCCAGGCCAGGGTCTGCCGCCTCAGTGTACACATGTTTGTATTTATATCGTTTTTCTGTATTGGGAATAGCATCCCGGAATGCCTTCTCTGGATGAAAACCCAGGACCAATTTATTTGTGCTCAGTTTGTCGCATCCACATTCACCGCACTCAAAATTCGGTGAGATGCAATAGATGTCGGAAGTGATTGCATCTCAGGTGTTGTTCTGGACTTGTCCTTCCGACGGACTATAACAGGGACTATATTGCTGCATGCCGCGTGAACACAAGCCAACCTGTGAGTCGTCGTCATCAGGGGGGTTACTCTCTATTGCGATGCGCAAAAAAATGCGATGCGTAAGGAAATTAAATGCGTCTCTAATATGTTTTCGTATCTCCTTTCGCAAGTATTTTTGTTCCTTTTTCCTTTCTCTCACCACCGCAATCTGTAATACAAAAGCATATGTCAAAATCGTGCGTTAACGCAAATATGTATCTTGCGCTAACAAAATACGAAACGCAAACGCATGGCAATACAGAGTAACCCCCCAGAATTCGCAACTCCACCGCAGTCTTCCCAACAGCAGCCTTACACGCAGCATTTAACAACAACTGTTGTTGTTCCAATCCCAGAAATTTCATCCTTTTTGCAATTTAATTGCAATGGACACCGTGGTAAGATCAAGGAATTAGTGGACCTTATGAGTCGGAAGAATATCCCGGTCACGGGGATGCAGGAAACCAAGCTCAACAACAACTGCAGCTTACAGCGTTGTGATGGTTACAACGTACCGAGGAAGGACCGCACCAGAAGTGGAGGGTTTTAGTTTCCCAATTGCACCAGCCTATTCAATACAGACCTATCTCGCTTGAGCCTGAATTTTGTGACCCGTACATGGAATGTGTGAAAATGCTGAGGTATATTTGCTGAACGTATGCATCCAGCCGATTAATAGCTGTACTCCAGGTTATAGGCCTTGGTCTTGGAGAGACTTTAATGCTCATCATGAGTTATGGAATTCGGTCTTCGGAAACAGCGCTGGGTACAGCGCTGGCTGAGCAGATTGACAGCTCTAGGGTTTGCTCAGTTAATGATGACGCCCCTATCAGAATTAGAGGAGAGTGTCACCTGGCAACATGTCATTTCCCTTCGATCAGACTATCTCCCCATAATTGTCTCCATTAGCAGACCACCCGATTTTATCACCTATGAACGCCGCCCATTCGTCAATCATAGGAAAGCTGATTGGCCGAGTTTCAGAGAGTTCACTAATCATCGCTTCAGAGAACTACCCAATGCTTCTGATGTTCGAAAAGGACATACCGAGACATAATCACTGCTGCAGCCGCTCGCCAAATACCTGCAGGTAGAATACCCAAAGTAAGACCAAACTTCCCAGCAGAGGCGACGAGATTAGCAAATGAACGTGATGAGCTACGTCGAGCTAACCTCAGTGACCCCAGAGTCAAAGAGCTGACTCTGGAAGTTAACAGGTTGGTCAGTGAGCATAAGCGGAACAAGTGGATAAATCATCTGAAGAGTTGCAACATTAAAGACGGAATAAATGAATTGTGGGCAACGGTTAAGTCACTGTTGAAGTCTGGAAAGAAGGAATATAAGAGCCCAGTCACGTTTGGCGACGTTACGCTGACTGATTCGAAGAGGTACGCAAGTTATTTTAATCGAATTTTTGTCGAGCACACCGGGTGTGACATGGCGAAGAGAAGAGTACTACGTTGCATTATATCTCTTCCTGCCGAGGATGAACCACCACAATTTGGATCTCCTCATGTCGAGCATGATGTTGCGAACTTCATCAAGAACGCTAAATCATCGAAAGCGTTGTGCCCTGAAAAGTTCTCAACCTCTCGCTAACCACCCACATAGAGCCCGAAGTCTGGAAAATGGGCAGTGGGTGGTCCTGCTACTGAAGTCAGGCAAGAATGCCAGATATGTTGACTCGTACAGGCCGATTTCGGTTTTGCCATGCATAGCAAAGGCTTTAGCTATCCAGTTGCCGATGTTCAGCATTGGCTCCGTAAGCAGCACAGTATGATAAGCAGAGCAGGACTTGTGACTGAACAGTGATGGTGGACTTCGGCTTGTCAAAAGCCTTTCATACTCTCAAGCACACCACACTCTTTGAGTACATTAAGCAGAATCACCTCCGGTCAAGTTTGAAACGTTGGATAATCAATTATATGTGTGGACGCCAGTCGTACGTGGATTTCAGTAACAATAAGTGCAAGTCACGTAGATTAAAAAGGGATTTCAGGAGGGTGGGGTGATATCTTGCGATCTCAGTGCCGTCTGGATAGAGTGGAATACAGGAGAAGTAGAAAATTCAACCGACTGCAGTAGAATCACCTCCGGTCAAGTTTGAAACGTTGGATAATCAATTATATGTGTGGACGCCAGTCGTACGCGGATTTTAGGAACAATAAGTGCAATTCCCGTAGAGTAAGACAGGGATTTCAGTAGGGTAGGGGTGATATCTTACGATCTCAGTGCCGTCTGGAGAGAGTGGAATACATGAGAAGTAGAGTTTTCAACTGACTGCAGTAGCTTTGCGGATACAAACCATCGAGGCAGCCACATTCATAGAACTGGAGATAGAGACAAACTAAAACCTTATATGGGATTTAAGGATTCCTTCTGAACGTTTATGGCCCACAACTTGTAAAGTATATATGTAGCTTCCTCGGCTAAAGAAAAGATATGCCATAATTTTAAACTTTTCCAAGTGAGGTACCTGGAAGGAGATATTAGATTAAAACCTTCTTGGATCTTGATGTACATTTGAAAGAAAAATTACGATTTGCTAAGTTTTAGCCAAATCGGATACTCAACTCGTAAGTTATCATGTTCATCAGTCAGTTAAGTTGGTGCCGCCTCGGATTTTTTGAGCTTCTGTTTCACTACCACTGGACGTTTGGACTTGTCCACGAAAATAATTATATCGTTTTAATCAGGAGCACAAGAACTACCTTCGGCAAAAATTTTGAATTTAAACTGCACTTAATAAATTGAGTAAGCAGATAAGGTAGTACATGGTGTTTTCCAAAAAAATACGGTAACATACATTGGCGGCGTCGGCTATACACCGACATTAACATAGGCCGACTTCCGTATTGTCAGTTGCTTTGTATTCGTGCATGAAACTAGGGGTTCTTAAATCGAGTTCCATACTAGAGTAATTTTATGAAATTGCAGTGGTGGGGAAATCGATTCAAGAACCCCTAGTTTCATGCGCGAATTCAATGCAACTGACAATACGGAAGTCGGCCAGGGTTAAACGTGTCGGGTTACAATGATTTTGTTGGCTAAGTCATGACATTATAATGGATGAGGATGCCCCTACTAGGAAGACATGTAAAAACCATCCTCTTGACAGTAAACGCAGTAAGAGAAGGACAAGTATTCGATGGAATGACCTACGTATAGGTTATATGTCATGTAGGTATATAAAATGAGAAAAAAAATTAAAATAAAGCTACTTCTGGGACAAAGATTCGCGGTCAGGCATCTACAGAAGTACGTAAGTAAATCACCTAAGTAATATAACTCACCTTGTTGGATGTGATTTACCATAGAAACGATGTTCCAATTGAAAACATAACGCTCCAAAGTGTTCGGCATAATGTATCCAGGCACCTTCACGCATCCATTTCTTTGAAGCCTCAGCTTCACCTATAAAATATACAGTAAACATTAAAAACAGAAAAGCTATTTTCATTATGTACTCCCTCAACCCCCTCCAACTTACCACCAATCATTAGAAAAATGGGAGCCGTACTATCATTGCGATAATGTTCATCATTGACAAAATACCTTTGCTTCCAAGTAGCACTATTTGTTTCACTGAAATGATCCAATGGCTGTTCAAACCACAAATCTGGCACTTCACGTTCCGCTTGCAGTGATGGAATTTTACTTGGTTCACCAAGGAAACCATGCCAATAACGTCCCAAATGATAACGTTTACTCAAAGCCGTAACGCCAGCCTTATCATTAGCCAGCAAGTAGAGGATAGAGATGAACAGAAGAATTATGTTCCGCCAGCAGAGATAATGAGGGGCGGCTGTTGAGACAGCCATGATTTTTGCGCTAGTTGTTGTTTTCTGATGTTTAAGCTTGAGTGCAGCAAGTGATATGATTTTTAGATTAGTGGAATGATAAAGCTGCAAAAAAAAGCCGAGTTTTCATTATTTAAGTGAACTAAAATTGGAATACTTTTAATTTAATTAATCATTGATAATTGTTTAATTTGCACAATTTTTTTATTTGTCAGGGGTTTCTTTGTCTATGCTCAAGTTTTGCTTACCTCTGTATTTCTTTATTTTGTTTGTGCTGCCTTTTTTGGTATTGTTCGCGAAATACAATACCATGCGATGGAAATCTAATTGTCTGACCGCTTCTGTTGTCGTTTGACGAATAAATTTCATGTTATGTTTCTCCCCATCATCATTATCCACCACTCAAAACTTTAACTTTGGAATAACAACAAAAGCCCTCCATGAGTGAGTCAATGCGTTTTTTGCATTGCAAATTATTGAGAATAATGAAAGAGAATTCAAATGTTTTCCAATGTTCCCATGAATTAAGCTCTCTTAAGTCACAGTCATGCGAAAGTTTAACTTATTTTGTTTGTCCACAAAGAAACTTATCAAAGTTGAAGCATTTTGGAAGTTAATTTAAATGTGACAAAATATGGTGTTTGGTCTGTAAAAGGTATTATATATGAAGAAGATCTATAAAAGGCCTTATACTTTAAAAAAAAACCTATATTATGTTGTCTAACTACAGAATATGTATTAAAAATGTTCTATCTATAAATGCCCTATAATAGGTCTTTTGTACGTACATAGTAGACCTAAAAAGGAGACTTATATAAGGTACATATTTTATATGTAGAATACCTATGAAAAGTCTTCTTCTTCCAAAGGGCGGGAAAAGGATTGCAGATCAGATAATCAGTATTTTATTTGATATGGTCGGGTGACGTATTGGATGGAAGATACCAAGTAACGGTCCTGACCGGTTTTAACATGGCAAAGCCCAGGATTTATCTTTGTCCCTCTTTCATCTCAAGTGGACACTGACCTCCCCGTGGTGTCACCTGGGGAACTGCCTTTAACACCCGTTAAAGGTAGTGAGCTAACATGTGCCGCGCGTTCACCCATAAGAACGTTAAAAACTTGGGTTTGGGCGTCGGGTTAGTAACCCTCCCCTAGAAAAAACAGCCTACTATGAAAAAACGAAAGATAAGAAAAACAAACCCCTCTAAAGTTGACGAACCCCGCAAACGTTTTAAGGACAATGATCTGCGAATCTGCACCTGGAATGTTCGCACTCTTTATAGAGAAGGTGCAGTCTTCGCATTGGCAGAAGTACTTGAAAAGTACGATATTACTGCCATACAGGAAATACGATGGATTGGGAAAGGCGACACAACAACACCTAAATGTGGCGCACTGTATTATAGCTGCCATGACGTAAAGCATGAGTTTGGTTGCGGATTCGTAGTTAGTCGGAGACTAAAACATCTGGTATTCAGCTTCACCCCACTGAATGAAAGACTTGCTGCAATTCGGATAAAAGCTAAATTCTTCAACATCAGCTTTATTTGCGCTCATGCTCCCACTGAAGAAAAGGACGAACAGACCAAAGATATATTTTACGAGCGCTTAGACGAAGCATATGGCCGTTGCCCTGCCCATGACATTAAAATTATTCTAGGCGATTTAAATACCAAAATTGGAAAGGATAATATCTTTGGCCCAACAGTCGGGAAATTCAGTCTCCACAGTGAAACATCTGACAATGGTATGGGGCTGATAGACTTTGCAGCTGCAAAAAACATGGTAGTTAGCAGTACCAGATTTAATCATCTCAATATTCATAAGGGCACCTGGCTGTCTCCAGATCAAAGAACAAGTAATAAAATTGATCATGTTGTGATAGATGGAAGACATTCATCCAGCGTGTTGGATGTACGATCGTTCCGAGGCGCAAACATTGATTCGGACCACTACCTTGTTGCAGCAAAGGTACGTACCCGTCTAAACGTTGCAAATAAAGCACGAACAGACACAACGCGGAAGTTGGACATCGATAGGCTGCAAACACAACAGATAGCCACAGTATATTCGACTCAACTAGCCCAATTGCTTAACGCGAGCACTCCTTGTCCCGATAACATAACAACACAATGGCAACATATTGCCCACTCCATGCAAACAGCCGCAAAATCCATACTTGGATTCCAGAGACCTCCACAAAGGAATTCATGGTATGACCAGGAGTGTCGTGCTGCTACCGAAGAGAAAAATGCGGCATATAGAGCTACTTTACAATCAGTAGCAACGCGTAGCGCACGAGAGAGATATCGGGAGAAAAGGAGAGAAGAGAAACGTCTTTTCCGCAAGAAAAAGAGAGAAATGGAAAAGCGGGAGTGTGAAAAAAATCGAGATGTACAGGAGCCAGAATGAAGTCCGAAAATTCTACCAAAGAGTGAAACATCAAACAGATGGCTTTTGTACAGGCACATCCTCCTGTAGAGAACAGCAAGGTAATCTGGTAACAGATACAGATAGCGTGCTCAGGATATGGAAGGAACATTTCCCCAATCTGCTGGTATCCAATAGTATCGAAGACGATGATACCACAGATCCAATCCCAGAAGATGGTATAGAACGTATACCACCCGGCCAAGATGAGGTAAAAACAGCAATTAACCGGCTGAAGAATAATAAAGCGGCAGGAGCCGATGGCTTATCACCCGAGCTGTTTAAAACCGGAGGCGACGCGTTGATAAGGTGTATGCATCAGCTAGTTAGCACCATCTGGCAGGAAGAACGCGTACCCGACGATTGGAACCTGAGTATCCTGTGCCCCGTCCACAAGAAAAGAGATAAGACTGTATGCTCTAACTATGGGGGCATAAGACTACTCCCTATTGCCTACAAGATCGTGTCAGGGATATTGTCCGAACGACTAAAGACTATGGTCAACGAGATATTTGAACCATACCAATCCGGCTTTAGACCTGGGAAGTTCACCATTGACCAGATATTTACCCTGCGGCAAATCCTGGAGAAGACCCAAGAGATGCAGATCGACACCTACCGCCTTTTTGTCGATTATAAAGCAGCATTCGACAGTCCCCTCCGATCAAAGGTATTCCATGCTAGGTCTGAATTTGGTATCCCCGCAAAGCTCATCCGGCTTTGTAAGATGACTTTAACTGATACTAGGTCCTCAGTTAAAATTGGAAAGAACCTCTCCGAAGAGATGCAAATGTCAAAAGAAATGGCACAATTTGCACCAATAGCCACATGTTACTTGGCTATGCTGATGACATAGACATCATGGGACGATCAGTAAAGGAAGTAACTGATACCTTTAGGAAGGTCGAAGCAGAATCTGCGAAAGTGGGTCTGGCGGTAAACGGCGAAAAGACCAAATTGATGGTGTCGACGCGCAAAGCGTCCATAGAGCTCGGATCAACTGTGGAAGTTGGTACCTACAATTAAAGTTAAAGACTTCGTCTACCTCGGCACTGCCATAAACACAACAAACAACATCAGTTGTGAAATAAGAAGAATTGTTTTGGCCAACAGATGCTACTATGGTCTAAGTAAGCAATTTAAAAACAAAGCCACATCTCGTCAAACAAAAATAACACTATACAAAACGCTGATACTACCCGTGCTAATGTATGGCTCCGAAGCATGGGTACTTGCGCAAGCAGATAAGGCAGTGCTTGGTGTGTTTGAGAGGAAAATTCTTCGAAAGATCTACGGGCCGATTTGCGTTGACGGTGAATATCGACGTCGTATGAACCACGAGCTATATGAGCTATACTACATAAATATAGTTAAACGTATCGAGATCCAATGATTGCGTTGGCTAGGCCATATCATGAGAATGAACGATGATGAACCCGCTAAAAAGGCGTATGAATACATGCCACATGGCGGTGCACGCAGAATCGGCAGGCCTAAGCTTCGATGGAGCAAACAAGTGGATGAAGAAATGGAAAGGCGCGGTATTCCAAAAAGTCAAGCGAAAAACAGAGAGGAATGGAGATCTTTTCTTAGTTCGGTCTATGGAACAAATGTTCTGTAATGGGCCAAGTAAGTAAGTATTTGGTATGGTCGGAGAAAAACAACGTACACCGGAACGGGAGCTACATAAAAATCAATTCCGAAACACCTTGCATTCAATTTTTTTTTTAACTGCCAGAACAAGATATTGAACTTCAAAACTATTCATTTATATTTTTTAATTCTTTCTAAAGATCTACAAAATGTTTTCTAAATCTCCAGTCTTTAATATTGCAACAAAAAATGTGGAAATCGCAAAGAAGTGCTTACTACACCATTCAATTAAGCGGCCAATGAATACTGGTATGCAAAAACCAAAATTCAAATCTAACTTAAAGGCATCATCTTCTGGCTATCGGGGCCTTGAGCGGCATAATTATTTGCCTTATTGGAATATTATGCGCCAAAAGAGTTCGGATGGAAAGAAAAATGGCGATTTCGAAAAATCACTTGATATTAAGAAAATAAATGAAACCCTAGAGACTATTAATCCAAATTCCTCACATTTTCTCAATCAATCGGTTTCGCATGTTTCCAATGATGAAGAATCTTTGCAAAAAGAAGATAAGCCATCAACCCAGGAACCTCGAACAATTTTGAAAAAGGTTTTCAAGAAACGTTCTCGACAAGAGTCCAGAGGTAAATTTAGTTGGGCGTTTCCGTTTAATTTGCTCATGAATTTAATAAAACTCTTTCAGAGGCCCTCAATGATCCAGCCAATATGCAAACTCGTCGCAGAGGCAGCAAGCGTAGAATTATGATAGTTCAGTTATTGGAGAATAATGAAAGGGACAATAACAACAAATCGATTGGTAAGTAATGTTTATATATAAATGGTTCCAATGAAATTTGCATTCCCCAAAACATACCACAGAATCCCCTGATATTAAATCCAAACAATATAAATTGGAAATACTTGCCGATCATGAGGGAATTGCCAATTCCATATTGACTCCAAAGAAAGGTAAGTATAATAAATAAAACTCTTTTTCTCTTTAAGGCCTTTTTAGTATATTTTCTATTTTCTTACAGTTCACATTGAATATATGGAGGAAGAAAATCGCAAGGATATTGAGTTAGAAAAGAAACCCTCGATTCAAACACCATCCAGTTCGTCCAGCAGTGTTGCCATTAAAAATGATACCAAAAAAGCTATATACAATGCCGAAACAGATCAACTGACAAAACAAAAGGTTTCCAAAGATAATCAAATTAAATCGAAAACAGATTCCAATGGAACACCTGAAAACAGTACAGTGGGTGGCACCACTCCTGCTATAAAGAATAAAGAAAATATTACAAAAAATATCGCGGGTAAGTTTTAAATACCACTCTGCAAAATGTTCCATGACAAATCATGAGTTGAGTTATGTTGTTGTTGTAACAATGTTTTTATTATGTTTATATGTTCGTTCCTCTGTTCAATCTGGCTCTGGGTCTATCTCCAGTTCCAGAAAACTGGCTGCTTCGATGGGATGTAGCCACAGATCCACTGGATAAATGGGTAGGTTTGGCGGGGCAGTTAAAAAGGTGTTGTGTGTCGTGCGGTCCCATGCCGCATACTGGGCATATGTCTTGCACGGCGCGATCAATTCCCGCCCAATACGAATTTAGGCGACTGCAATAGCCCGAGCATAGTTGAGCCAAAACTACTCTGGTTTGTCGTGGCAGCTGACGCTCCTCCGCTGCGATAGAAGGAGGATGTACTCCGAGTACTTTATTCACACTATAATTGCTTAAGGCCTTGGCAACTGCGTCCGTGTGAATGCTATTCAATCCTGCTTGATATGCTTGTTGATCTAGGGGTTCTCTCCTGTATCGTTGGACCTCTCCCTCTAGAGCATGGATATCCTTCCTGATCTGCCTGAATGTGTTAGGCCTACCCACAAGATGGTAATTGGGATGGCTCACACGGTAACATCCAAGCAGGTACTGCAACGAAAGCGTCTCATTGTGTCGCTTCACTTGAAGAATCTTTGCCTCCTCATGTAGATGGTCCACTGAAGATTTGAGGAGGCACCCTGTTGCTGTTATCAGGGCGGCATTCTGGCAAGTTTGAATCTTTTTCCAATTCGTATCACATAACCTCGGGGACCAGACTGGAGCCGCATAGATTACCACAGACCGACCTATCGCTTTATACGTTGTCAACAAGGTTTCTTTATCTGCACCCCAAGTGCTGCCGGCTAGGGACTTGAGGACCTTGTTCATACTTTTCAACTTGTCGCAGATAGCTGTGGCGTGTTCGCACGAAGTGAATGTAGTGTCGAATGTGACCCCTAAAATTTTAGAGCAGTTTGTGGTCGAAATTCTGCTACCGTCGACCACGACATTCAACTCACTGCGCTGTCCATGTGGTGAACAGAGTGGCTGTAAATTTTGTGCGGAAATCTGCATATTCCTCGAATGGAAAAAGGTGGTAAGATGGGTTAAATAGTTGTTCAGTCTCTCACAGATGTCATCAGGATAGGTACCCGACGCCAGGATCGTGCAATCATCCGCATACGTCACGATCTCAATGCCGTCTGGAGGGGGTGGAATACAGGAGAGGTTGAGGTTAAACAGTTCCGGAGATATCACCCCACCTTGGGGGACTCCCTGTTTCACTCTACGGGGTTTGGACTTCTTATTCCTGAATTCCACGTACGACTGGCGTCCACACATATAGTTGACTATCCAACGTTTCAAGCTTGGCCGGAGGATTGTCTGCTCAATGTCCTCAAACAGCGTGGAGTGCCTGACTGTATCAAAGGCTTTTGATAAGTCAAGCGCCACCATCACTGTTCTATCGCGCTGTGCTGCTTACGACAAGTTGTGGCTAGCGACAAGTTGAAGACTTTGGTGAGATACTCGACTTCCGGCTCATCCAGCTGCTTCAACATTACCATGGAGATTCCATCAGGGCCCAACGCTTTGGATGATTTAGCGTTCCTGATGGCATTGGCAACATCATCCATTGTAAATTGTGGTGGTTCATCCTCTGCAGGAAGAGATCTAATGCGACGTAATACTCTTCTATTCGCCCTGTCACTCTCGGGATGCTCGACGAACTGTCGATTGAAATTACTTGCGCACCTCTTCCGGTCAGTCAACGTAACGTCGCCAAACGTGACTGAGGTCCTATCTTCCCTTCTTCCAGGGTTCGAGAGTGACTTAACTGTTGCCCACAATTCACCTATACCGGCTCCAATGTTGCAGCTCTTCAGATGATTTAACCATTTGTTCCGCTTATGCTCGCCGACCAGCCTGTTAACTTCCAGTGTCAACTCCCTGACTCTGGGGTCATTGGGGTTGATACGACGAAGCTCATCACGCTCATTTGCTAATCCCGTCGCCTCTGCTGGGAAATTTGGTCTTACTTCGGGTATTCGACCAGCAGGGATATGGCGAGCGGCTGCAGCAGTGATGATGTCCCGGAACGTCCTTTCCGCTACCCGAACATCAGAAGGATTGGGCAATTCTCTGAAGCGGTGATTGGTGAACTCTCTGAAACTCGGCCAATCAGCTTTTTTATGATTGACGAACGTGCGGCGTTCAGAGGTGATGAAGTCGGGTGGTCTGCTAATGGAGACAATTATGGGGAGATGGTCTGATCCAAGGGAAATGACGGGTTGCCAGGTAACGTCATTTGTCAGACCAGGTGACACGATGGTTATGTCAGGCGAACTGTGACACTCTCCTCTAATTCTGGTAGGGGCGTCCTCATTGACCGTACAAAACGTAGAGCTATAGCTGTACCTCTCTGGTCGGTCATGATGCGCATTAAAATCCCCCAGGACCAGATGATTATGACCTTGCAAGAGCGGGCTAATGTCAGGCCTATAATCAGGGATACAGCTATTTCTCGGCGGGATGTATACATTCAGCAACTCTGCTACCCCCATACATTCCATGTACAAAGATCTAGCTAACCTCAGGAAGGTTAGCAGGAGAGCATACAACAAAGCGAACAGGACCAAACTTAGTACGGATTGGGATCTGTATAAGAACAGTTTCAATAAGTACAAAAGTGAGGTCAGGAAAGCTAAGAGAAACTCCTGGATTAACTTTAGTGAGTCGATAGAGGGAGTAAACGAGGCGGCAAGATTTCGTAAGGTAAACTCAAAGGACCCCAAACCTATTGGGAGCATCAAACGAAATGATGGCACGTGGACGAACTCTGCTCTAGAGACTCTTGATCTATTGGCAGAGACTCATTTCCCGGGATGCAAGGACGCTGTTTCGTATCCGAGCTCGGAAACGAACAGAACCTATACACCCGATGAGAGGTTCTTCGTCAATAGGTTGATAAGTGACTCAAGGATCTCTTGGGCGATCAGCACTTTTCAACCCTACAAATCTCCTGGCCCAGATGGTGTCATTCCGGCGATGCTTCAGAACGCACCTCCGGTATTGATCACCATACTGAAGGTTATTTTTAGGGCTTGTCTATTGCTGTCGCACGTACCGACACTGTGGAAAGAGGTAACAGTCACCATACTGAAGGTTATTTTTTGGGCTTGTCTATTGCTGTCGCACGTACCGGCACTGTGGAAAGAGGTAACAGTGACTTATATCCCCAAGGCTGGGAAGCCAAGCCACGCGTTGCCGAAGGACTACAGACCGATAAGTCTTTCCTCCTTTCTATTAAAAACCTTAGAAAGGCTGCTCGGCTTGGAGATCAGATCGTACATAAATTGTGACCTTATAAGCAGCTCTCAGCATGCTTATATGAAAGGGAAATCGACAGAAACAGCGCTACATGAGGTAGTGAGTTATATAGAGAAGAACATGGATAACTTGGATCACACATTGGCCGCTTTTCTAAACATAGAGGGAGCGTTCAATAATGTGAAGCTTGAATCCATTCATTCTACTCTAGAGCTTCTGAGTGTCCCCTCTATCTTAATCAACTGGATTGACAGAATGCTGGAAAGCAGACTGATCAATTCCAGTATTAGAGAGAGTTCCGTAAGGAAGTCAGTCACTAGGGGCACCCCACAAGGTGGAGTCTTATCTCCACTGCTGTGGCTTCTAGTGGTGAATGGGATACTCAAAGAGTTTGATAGACTAGGGACTAAAGTTGTAGCATACGCTGACGACGTTGTCCTTCTAATCAGTGGAAAATCCTTGTCGACGCTGTCGGAACTGATGCAGGGTGCGCATTGTTAAGCTCTCTCGCTGGGCTCACCACAATGGTCTTGGGGTGAACCCTGCGAAGACTGAGCTGGTACTATTCACCAGAAAAAGAAATATTGCCGAATTTGTGCCGCCAACGCTGGTTCGTGGTGGCGTGTTTCACATCTTGGACATGCTAGTGTTCTACAGCGGATTTGTAGCCAGATTGGACTAAGAGCCAGGGGAGATGAGACTGACTACATCTCATCAAGCCTGGACTTTGACACGGCTGACGTATTAATCCCCGACAGGAGTGAGTGGACACGAGGCAGACCACTTCCCGACAGCCTGTCGATCTTCACCGATGGGTCGAAGATGGAGGAAGGCACGGGATCTGGTGTGTTCTGTGAAGAATTAGACATCAGGAACTCATATAAGCTTAATGACAACTGTAGCGTTTTTCAGGCAGAAGTTTTTGCGGTTTTGAAAGCCTTGGAATTAATAGTGGGAATGACGGACATTATAGATAAGGCAGTCACTGTTTACGTGGACAGTCAGGCTGCCCTAAAAGCGTTAGGGTCATACAGTATTAAATCCAGGATTGTTCAAAGATGCAGGTCTCTCTTAAAAACATGTAACATAGTTGTTAGGTTTTGTTGGGTTCCAGGGCATTGCAATGTTGAGGTAAACGAGATAGTTGATGAACTGGCTAGAAGAGGATCCCAATCCTCGGACCTCACGGTAGAGGATAGTGTCAAGCCACCTCTCTGCTTCTTCCTCGACAAACTCAGTAAGCTCTACGCAGAGGAAACCGTTAAAGTTTGCCAGGATGTGCCTGGTTGTAAGGTATCTAAGTCAATCTGGCCGGTTATCTCACGGCGTAGAACTTCGTCCCTCCTCTCGCTGTGCAAATCTGAAATCAGAACCGCTGTGGGGGTAATAACCGGTCACTGCGGAATAAGATCCATGACTTGCAAGTGGGATGGCAATAACATTGAGTACTGTAGGTTATGTGAGGATGAGGAGGAAACGGAGACAATCGAGCACCTTCTATGTAGATGTCCTAGACTGATGGTCAAAAGACATAGACTATTTGGTGAACATGTGATTGAATCTCTTTCCTACTTCGCCTCTATTGACCCCACAGTGTTGGTGGTTTACTGCAAGAGCCTTAAGATGCTCTGGGGCAGGCCAACACAGACCTAAAACCATTAGTAATTAAATCGTAGTTAGCTACTAAACAATCTTCCCTCTTTAAATAACCTGACTTCTCCAATACAGTCACTAATCATTCTAATTATTCTTATTCTTACTCTTCTCTCTTGTCATACCAACTTCCGCTTCCCTTCCTGTCCAACCTTTCCAACCTAATCACTTTCCTCCCACACAGCACATCACATCAACAGACATATATCATCATCCATAGGCACACAGCACCACACAGCTCTATCCACAACAGGCACCACATCACTTGTCCTCCACATCACCAATAACTTCACATGCACTATCATCATCTAAATATCTCTTTGTCATCACCTGAATGCACAAATCACCATATAGCCATCAGTTACACATCATCACCATCTAGAAGCACAGCACTTCAACAGACTTATATCATCACCCACAGTCACACAGCACCACATAGCTCTATCCACATCAGGCACCACATCAGTTACATATCATCACCATCTACAACTCAACCAACATCAACACACATAGCCATATCCAGCATCTACAATCAAATAGCCCAAACCACAAATCAATACAACATCTTTGACCTCTACAACACACATAATTTAATAGTTTGGATGATCACAATGGACCTCAAGGTCTCCTAGTGGAGTAGCTGCCAACATGGCAGCTGCGCATCCTGAACCTAACCTAACCTAACCTAACCATGTACGGGTCATTAGAGACAGGCTCAAGCGAGATAGGTCTGTATTGGACAGACTGGTGCAATAGGAAAGCCAATCCCCCACCTCCACTTCTGGTGCGATCTTTCCTCAGAACATCGTTACCATCACAATGCTCTAAGCTGTGGTTGTTGTTCAGCTTGGTTTCCTGCACCGCCGCTAGCTTGATGTTCTTCCGACTCATAAAATCTACTATCTCCTCGATCTTACCTCGGAGTCCATTGCATTTCAATTGCAAAAAGGCTGTATTTTCGGGGATTGATACAACAAAGGCTGGTGTTAAAGGCTGCGTGTGCGGTTGTTGTCGAGGGGACTGCGGGGGAGTTTCGTAATCAGACGACGAGGGAGTCTCGTAATCCGACGACGACTCACTGGGGACTGTGTTCACGCAGCATGCAGTCCCTCACGTGGACGAGTCCAGAGCAACCCCTTAGATGCACCCACTCCTGACATCTATTGCATCTCACCGAAGGTTGGATGTGGGTGAAGATGCGGATGTGACAAACTGAGCACAGACATATTGGTCCTGGGTTTTCCTCCGTCCCGGCTCGGACCAATAGAATTCGGGGCAGGCATTCCGGGATATGCTGCTCCAAATACAGAAAAACGAAACAAATACAAACATGTACACACTGAGGTGGCAGCCGCTGGCCGGAACATTGGTTTTGTGTTGTTGCGGGTCAATCCGGTACGAAAGAACCCGCTGCCGTGGGATTGATGAGTTGAGTTATGGGTGCAAGTGGTTTGTCGTGACATATTTTTAGGCGAGCCGACAATGATTTTTAAAAGCCAGAAATGTCATGGCATCATGGAATGTAGTTAACATTGTAGAAGGCCCAACATTTATGCAAAGTTCTTGATGTTAGGTTTGTAACGCAAAAAATTGCACCTTGGTAATTATGTAGTTGATTCAGAACACTTGGCTGAAGATATTCCCGGTGACAGAATTTCAGACAAAGTTCCGCAACAAATATTTTGAAAAAAAAAAAATTTTGTTAAAACAGAAAATACACACCGCCACCATTCCACTGAATACCATATCTATGTATTTGATTATCACCAAACTCTTACAAATTGCGTTTAAATTCTACTCTGAGTTTTAAACTTTTTTAACATTTTTAATTTTGTCTTCGAAATTTTGATTTAAGCTTCGAATTATACCGCGAGTTTTGAATATTTTCTAAAACAAATTGCACATCAATAGAAATTGAAATGTTCTTTCTTCGGAAAAAATTAGAAAACTCGCTTTATTAAAACTGCAAAACTCGAGTTTTTACCTAAAAACCTGTCCAAATTACCTATAGTGCGATGTTGAGATGTGATTTATAACTTATTGTAATATTTTTCCAGATGAAAAAATTCCAAAACAAATCGAAACCTCAAAAAAGTTATTGTCAAATATAAACAAAAACCATCCAAATGAAGGAGAACTTTTAAAAGATGGCGGTAGTCAACTGAAAAATGTTCTTGATGGTTCTTCCATAAAACACCCAACAACAAATATTGAATCCAAAAATATGGCAAAATCATCTACGCCTATAAAAGAAGCTCAAATCAATTTTACTAAAGATGAAATTAAATTGAACAATTCAAATACCAAATCAAATAATAATGGTAAGTATTGCAAATAAAATAATTTGAAATAAAATGTTTTATCTAAGTGAAATATTTATTTTTAGATTCAATATTTCTAATGTCTTTAACATCCAATGCGGAAACAGACAAATTAAAGGATTTGAAAAAGAGTGAATTTCCTCTCAAAATAGCAGAAAAGTTGTCTTCAGCACAAAATGAAAGTGGAAAGGCAAATGTAAAGCCTTTGCCACAACCATCGACAAAACAAGCTTTTACAGAAAATAATTCCAATCTGCCATTAGGTGGGAAATCAAAGAAAGTAATAACAAATACAGGTAAATTTTTGGCTCTGCAATTCATAGCATATATTACTATTATAAAACGTAAACAATATATTTATATTAAAAACTTTGCTATTATTTTTCTTCAGATACATTAATGCCTAATTCTATAGATTCAAGCGGTGCTAACAATAAGTTATCCAAAATGGGTTAGCAGAAATATGTTGACAAATTTTAACATTAATCACTTTATATTTTTATTAATCAATTAATATTTAATTAACCGTGTATGATATTTACAGAGAATAATCCTGCCTACAAAGCCAAAACCCAAGATAATGCAAATATGAACACAATCACTAAACCAAAGGAAAATATAAAAAATCCTCCAAAATCTTCAACTAGTAAGTAGTTTAGAAAACTTTCATTTTATTTTTAAAAACATATTACTACACATTAAATAAAAATGACATAATCTTCTCCTATTTGTTCATTTGGCCTTTAGGCTAAGGGTATATACATTTTTTATACGATAAAAAATCTGACTCATCGAAATAGTGGTTTTGGGCGATATCTGTTTCTGAAAATTTCAAGTCGGTTTAATGTTATTCGTCCGTCTGTCTCGATAAGTCCTTATTTAGATTAGGCAATTTTCCTTGCTGCAATTGTCAGTTTGATGGAGAGAGGGGTGAGGCATATGGTAACCCTTTGCCTCTCAACACCCTCTCTCACCTACAAACTGACAATTGCCGCAAGGAAAAGTGCCTAATGTAAATATGTACTAACTCTCGAAAGGATCAACTGATTTCAAGCAAACTCCTGAAATCAAGTTCGAAGATGGACCATATGGGTCTTCTTCTTTGGTCTTATTCTCACAAAACTTAAATAATGCACAAGATAAATCTCAAAGAAGGTAATTAATTTGGTCCAAACTTTGCAAATCACAATATTGCTTCTATCCCAGTCCATCCCTTCGTTCATTTCCAATTTTTTTCGCAAAAGTACAGTTTAAGGGCAGGGGCCGGATTCTTGTTTTATGAAAGTTTTAAATGAAAAATATTTTCTTTATAATTTTTTCATTGAAATTAATTTTAAAAGTTTTCATTTCAAATTTTCATAAAGCAAGAAGCCGGCCCCAGGTCCCAGATCATTTAGACATTTTACAGTCGCCTATGTTGCTTGTGCTCACTAACTCTAACTATCGAACAAATCAATTGATTTGATTCAAACTGCTCCTAGTAATATTCTGCCTAACCTTAGATCAAGCTAGGTTCTCAATCCCACGGCAGCGGATTCTTTCGTACCGGATTGACCCGGAACTACACAACATCATAGTTCCGGCCAGTGGCTGCCACCTCAGTGTACATATGTTTGTATTTGATCCGTTTTTCTGTGTTGGGAGCAGCATATCCCGGAATGCCTGCTTCGAATTCTTTTGGTCCGTGCCGGAACGGAGGAAAACCCAGGTCCAATATATTTGTGGTCGGTTTGTCACATCCGCATCTTCACCCACATCCAGCCTTCGGTGAGATGCAATAGATGTCAGAAGTCGGTGCAGCAAAGGGGTTACTCTGGACTTGTCCACGTGAGGGACTATATTGCTGCATGCTGCGTGAATACAGTCCCCAATGAGTCGTCATCGGGTTACGAAACTCCCTCGTTGTCTGATTATGATACTCCCCCGCAGTCGCCTAGACAACAACCGCATATGTAGCCTTTAACACCAGCCGTTGTTGTCCCAATCCCGGAAAATGCATCCTTTTTGCAATTTAATTGCAATGGACTCCGAGGTAAGAACGAGGAAATAGTAGATTTCATGAGTCGGAGGAATATCAAGGTCGCTGCGGTGCAAGAAACCAAGAACAACTGTAGATTACAACGTTGTAATGGTTACAACGTGCTAAGGAAGGATCGCACCAGAAGTGGAGGTGGGGGATTAGCTTTCCTCTTGCACCAGTCTGTCCAATACAGACCTATCTCGCTTGAGCCTGTCTCTTATGACTCGTACATGGAATGTATGGGGGTAGCAGTTAGATGTGGTACTGGCGAGATAGAGTTGCTCAACGTGTATATCCCGCCGAGAAATAGCTGTATCTCAGATTACGTGTCTAACATTAGTCCGCTTTTGGAAGGTCATAATCGTCTGGTCTTGGGGGACTTTAATGCGCATCATGAGATGTGGCATTCGGCCCTCGGAAACAACCAGAGAGGTACAGCGCTGGCTGAGCAGATTGACAGCTCTACGTTTTGCACGGCCAATAAGGATGCCCCTACCAGAATTAGAGGAGAGTGTCACAGTTCGCCTGACATAACCATCGTGTCACCTGGTCTGACAAATGTCGTTACCTGGCAACTCGTCATTTCCCTTCGATCAGACCATCTCCCCATTATTGTCTCCATTAGCAGACCACCCGATTTCATTACCTCTGAACGCCTCACATTCGTCAATCATAAGAAAGCTGATTGGCCGGGTTTCAGAGAGTTCACCAATCACCGCTTCAGAGAACTGCCCAATCCTTCTGATGATCGGGTAGCGGAAAGGACGTTCCGAGACATCATCACTGCTGCAGCCGCTCGCCATGCTGGTCGAATACCCCAAGTAAGACCCAACTTCCCAGCAGAGGCGGTGGGATTAGGAAATGAGCGTGATGAGCTTCGTCGAACCAACCCCAATGACCCCAGAGTCAGGGAGCTGACACTGGAAGTTAACAGGCTGGTCGGCGAGCATAAGCGCAACAAGTGGTTAAATCATCTGAAGAGTTGCAACATTGGAGCCGGTATAGGTAAATTGTGGGCAACGGTTAAGACACTCTCGAACCCTGGAAGAAGGGAAGATAGGACCTCAGTCACGTTTGGCGACGTTACGTTGACTGACCCGAAGATGTGCGCAAGTTATTTCAATCGACAGTTTGTCGAGCACCCCGAGAATGACAGGGCGAAGAGAAGAATATTACGTCGCATCAGATCTCTTCCTGCCGAGGAGGAACCACCACAGTTTACAATGGATGATGTTGCCAATGCCATCAGGAACGCTAAATCATCCAAAGCATTGGACCCTGATGGAATCTCCATGGTAATGCTGAAACAGCTGGATGAGCCGGGAGTGGAGTATCTCACTAAAGTTCTCAACTTGTCGCTATCCACCCTCATTGTTCCCGAAGTCTGGAAAATGGGCAGGGTGGTCTCACTAAGGGGCCCGGCAAGGATGCCAGCAAAAGTGAATCGTACAGGCCGATTTCTCTTTCGTCGCCCGTAGCTAAAATCCTTGAGGCCTTAGTCCTCCCCAATATCAGAAATAGCTATCAAGTTGCCGATCATCAGCATGGATTCCGTAAGCAGCACAGCACGACCACTGCGCTGCACGCCATTACCACATATATTTGTCATGGACTCAAACAGAGACGGCCGTGCGATAGAACAGTCAGGCACTCCACGCTGTTTGACAACATCGGGCAGACAACCTTCCGGCCAAGCTTGAAATGTTGGATAGTCAATTATATGTGTGGACGCCAGTAGTACGTGCAATTCAGGAACAAGGAGTCCAAACCCCGTAGAGTGAAACAGGGAGTTCCCCAAGGTGGGGTGATATCTCTGGTACTGTTTAACCTCTACCTCTCCTGTATTCCCCTCCCCCCCCTCGAGATCGTAACGTATGCGGATAATTGCACGACCCTGGCGTCAGGTACCTATCCGTGATGACATCTGTGAGAGACTGAACTCCTATTTAACCGATCTTACCAACTTTTTCCACGCGAGGAATATGCAGATATCCGCCACTAAATCGACGGCCACTCTGTTCACCACATGGACGGCGCAGTACAGAAGAGAGTTGAATGTCATGGTCGATGGTAGCAGAATTCCGAACACAAATTGCCCCAAAATTCTAGGGGTCACATTCGACACCACTTTCACATCGTCCTCGCATGCTACCGCTATCTGCGATAAACTGAAATGTAGGAACGAGGTCCTCAAGTCCCTAGCCGTCAGCACTTAGGGTGCAGATAAAAAACCTTGTTGACTACGTGTAAAGCGATAGGTCGGTCTGGGGTAAGCTATGCGGCGCCAGTTTGGTCCCCGAATTTATGTGACACGCAGTGGGATAAGATTCAAATTTGCCAGAACGCCGCCCTGAGAACAGCAACATGGTGCCTCCTCAAATCTACAGTGGACCATCTACATGATGAGGCAAAGATTCTTCCAGTACGACAACATAATGAGATGCTATAGTACTTGCACGGCTGTTACCGGGAGAGCCATCCCAATCACCATCTTGTGGGTAGGCCCGACACATTCAGGCATATCAGGAAGGATATTCACACCCTAGAGAGGAAGATCCAACAATATAGGTTTAAATAGTATTCACACGGATGCAGTTGCTAAGGCCATAAGCAATTATTGTGTGAATGGAGTCATCGGAGTACATCCCCCATCTATCGCAGCTGAATAGCGTCAGCTGCCACGACAGACCAGAGTAGATTTGGCTCAATTACGCTTGGGATATTGCAGTCGCCTAAATTCCTATTGGGCGGGAATCGATCGCACCGTGCAAGACATCTGCCCAGTATGCGGCATGGGCCCGCACGACACAAAACTCCTTTTCAACAGCCCAGCCAAACAACTTGAGTGGATCTGTGGTTACATCCCATCGAAGCAGCCACTTTCCTGGAACTGGAGACCCAGAGCCAGATTGAACAGAAGAACGAACATACAAACATAATAATAAACACTGTTACAACAACAACAACAACGTGAGCTCAAGCTCATTCTTATGATATGGCCTAGCCAACGCAATCGTTGCATCTCGATACGTTTAACTATATTCATGTCTTTGTATAGCTTATATAGCTCGTGGTTCATACGACGTCGATATTCACCGTCAACGCAAATCGGCCCGTAGATCTTTCGAAGAATTTTCCTCTCAAACACACCAAGCACTGCCTTATCTGCTTGCGCAAGTACCCATGCTTCGGAGCCATACATTAGCACGGGTAGTATCAGCGTTTTGTATAGTGTTATTTTTGTTTGACGAGATGTGGCTTTGTTTTTAAATTGCTTGCTTAAACCATAGTAGCATCTGTTGGCCAATATAATTCTTCTTCTTATTTCACAACTGATGTTGTTTGTTGTGTTTATGGCAGTGCCGAGGTAGACAAAGTCTTTAACTACCTCAAAATTGTAGGTACCAACTTCCACAGTTGGTCCGAGCTCTATGGACGCTTTGCGCGTCGACACCATCAATTTGGTCTTTTCGCCGTTTACCGCCAGACCCACTTTCGCAGATTCTGCTTCGACCTTCCTAAAGGTATCAGTTACTTCCTTTAATGATCGTCCGATGATGTCTATGTCATCAGCATAAGCAAGTAACATGTGGCTATTGGTGTAAATTTTGCCATTTCTTTTGACATTTGCATCTCGTATTACCTTTTCCAGCAAAATGTTGAATAGGTCACACGAAAGGCTGTCTCCTTGTCTGAAATCTCTTTTGGTGCAAAATTCTTCGGAGAGTTCTGTCCAATTTTAACTGAGAACCTAGTATCAGTTAAAGTCATCTTACAAAGCCGGATGAGCTTTGCGGGGATACCAAATTCAGACATTGCATGGAATACCTTTGAACGAGGGGACTGTCGAATGCTGCTTTATAATCGACAAAAAGGTGATATGTGTCGATCTGCATTTCTTGCATCTTCTCCAGGATCTCCAGGATGCAAGGATCTCCAGGATCCAGGATATCTGGTCAATTGAGGACTTGCCAGGTTTAAAGCCACATTAGTATGGTCCAATTATTTCGTTGACCATTGGCTTTAGTCGTTCGCACAATATCCCTGACACTATCTTAAAGGCAATAGGGAGTAGACTTATGCCCCTATAGTTAGAGCATACAGTCTTATCTCCTTTCTTGTGGACGGGACATAGGATGCTGAGGTTCCAATCGTCGGGTACGCGTTCTTCCTGCCAGATGGTGCTAATTAGCTGATGCATACACCTTATCAGCGCTTCGCCTCCGGTTTTAAACAGCTCGGCTGGTAAGCCATCGGCTCCTGCTGCTTTATTATTCTTCAGCCGATTGATTGCTGTTTTTACCTCATCTTGGCCGGGCGGTATACATTCTATACCATCTTCTGGGATTGGATCTGTGGTATCATCGTCTTCGCTACTATTGGATACCAGCAGATTGGAGAAATGTTCCTTCCATATCCTGAGCACGCTATCTCTATCTGTTACCAGATTACCTTGCTGGTCTCTACAGGAGGATGTGCCTGTACCAAAGCCATCTGTTTGATGTTTCACTCTTTGTTAGAATTTTCGGACTTCATTCTGGCTCCTGTACATCCCGATTTTTTCACACTCCCGCTTTTCCATTTCTCTCTTTTTCTTGCGGAAAAGACGTTTCTCTTCTCTACTTTTCTCCCGATATCTCTTTCGTGCACTACGCGTTGCTACTGATTGTAAAGTAGCTCTATATGCCGCATTTTTCTCTTCGGTAGCAGCACGACACTCCTGGTCATACCATGAATTCCTTTGTGGAGGTTTCTGGAATCCAAGTATGGATTTTGCGGCTGTTTGCATGGAGTGGGCAATATTTTGCCATTGTATTGTTATGTTATCGGGACAAGGAGCGCTCGCGTTAAGCAATTGGGCTGGTTGAGTGGAATATGCTGTGGCTATCTGTTGTGTTTGCAGCCTATCGATGTCCAACTTCCGCGTTGTGTCTGTTCGTGCTTTATTTGCAACGTTTAGACGGGTACGTACCTTTGCTGCAACAAGGTAGTGGTCCGAATCAATGTTTGCGCCTTGGATCGATCGTACATCCAACACGCTGGATGAATGTCTTCCATCTATCACAACATGATCAATTTGATTACTTGTTCTTTGATCTGGAGACAGCCAGGCACCCTTATGAATATCGAGATGATTAAATCTGGTACTGCTAACTACCATGTTTTTTGCAGCTGCAAAGCCTATCAGCCTCATACCATTGTCAGATGTTTCACTGTGGAGACTGAATTTCCCGACTGTTGGGCCAAAGATATTCTCCTTTCCGATTTTGGCATTTAAATCGCCTAGAATGATTTTAATGTCATGGGCAGGGCAACGGTCATATGTTTCTTCTAAGCGCTCGTAAAATATGTCTTTGGTCTGTTCGTCCTTTTCTTCAGTGGGAGCATGAGCGGAAATAAAGCTGATGTTGAAGAATTTAGCTTTTATTCGAATTGCAGCAAGTCACTGGGGTGAAGCTGGATACCAGATGTTTTAGTCTCAGACTAACTACAAATCCGCAACCAAACTCATGCTTTACGTCATGGCAGCTATAATACAGTGCGTCACCTTTAAGCGCTCGGCACATACACGCAGAGAAAAAATATGATTCATGCCACCATATTTTGAAACAAAAATATATATTTTAGATATATGGTAACCGCTATCATATTCTAATAATACAATTTTTGAAATATTTTAAAATGGAGTGGTAGCCGCCGAAAACATGTTTTGATTGCCTCTAATAAGTAGTATTTTCTTTGGAATTATACTGCACCCTTGCGATTAATTGCCCATTAAAAGATTTTTCAATATATTTTAAATAAAAGTTTTATTTATTTAAGAACAATTTGGATATAATAGAACAAATAAGTATAATACAACATTAACAAACACTATGCAGTTTTCTCTGTTGTCTCTCCGTTTGTTATGTTTATGTTGGATAACATTATGCAACAACAACAGATGTTTATGTTATACATATGTACATTCTTTTTCTAGTTATTTCGATCACTTGCATACGATATCTATTACTTATTAATTACAAAATGAAATAATGAACAATATTGGCACAAAACATTCGGAGATTCTTTTTATTTAAGAAGTGTCACTGATATCTTTTTGTCACTTTTTGATTTTTCTGTCTACACATGTTCATATCTTCATTCACAAATAAATTGTAGTCATTAATACCGTCAACAAATACTCGAAATTTTTCATTTTTTGTTTGGAATCTGTTATTACCAATTTTGCACAATACTTTTAAATGAAAATTTAACAAAATTTACAACCTTTTCACTCACCCCCCGTTTACACATGCAAGTGACAGTTCGAAAAATACCAATACACTCACACATATTCACTGCCGCACCAACTAACAACCTCACTGCCGGCAAAATTTCCTTGTCAGTAATCAGTGTAAGTGCTTTGAAAGTAACTTCAATTTTTTCCGAACGTTTACCCAATGATTACACATGCAAGTGACAGTTCGAAAAACACCAATACACTCACACATATTCACTGCCACACCAACTAACAACCTCACTGCCGACAAAATTTCCTTGTCAGTAATCAATGTAAGTGCTTTGAAAGTAACATCAACTTTTTTCCGAACGTTTACACATGCAAGTGTCAGTTCGAAAAAATTGAAGTTTCGACTATAATATGTATACACAACTGTCTGCAAGTTACTTGCATGTGTAATCCTTGGGTTACACATACAAGTGTCAGTTCGAAAAAATTGAAGTTTCGACTATAATATGTATACACAACTGTCTGCAAGTTACTTGCATGTGTAATCATTGGGTCAACGACAGAACAACTAATGAGAGAATATTTGCTTTTGACAGTAAACAGCTGTTGTACGTGCATCAGGCAAGGTTCCTAGTTTTTGAAAGATGTTAACCAGATTGTGGTTGGACTGACCATCAGATAATTATGAAAATATTACCACATATCAAGATTATGCGATTTGTTGTTGTTTTATATGGTCAACAGAATCAAAATTGGCAATATACATTATCGCCAAAATAAAATTTTGCCCACCACCAGTTAAAAAAATATTTTTTCTCTGCGTGTACGATGCGATGAGCGTCGCGGTACAACAACCACATGAAAAAAGTGTAAGTGATGCCAAGTTTTTTTGAAAAACAACAATGTGGCTGACTCATTAAAGTTAAACATATGGTCTGTTCCTTTACTTTTGAAAATGGTAAAACCGGCAAAAGTAGTAAAAGTTGTAAACTGCCCCCTTATGAATTGTATGGTGTCTGAAGTAAAGGAACGCTTTTCGAGTAAAAAGTTGTAAAACTTTAAGATTCTTGCACGTAAAGGAACAGACCAATAATTTAACTGTTTTGGGACAACGCGTGTCCCAACGTGTCACTAAACGGACCGTATGTGCCAAGGGCTTTAGGTGTTGTTGTGACGCCTTTCCCAATCCATCGTATTTCCAGTATGGCAGTAATATCGGACTTGTACTTTTCAAGTACGTCTGCCAATGCGAAGACTGCACCTTCTCTATAAAGAGTGCGAACATTCCAGGTGCAGATTCGCAGATCATGGTCCTTAAAACGTTTGCGGGGTTCGTCAGCTTTAGAGGGGTTCCTTTTTCTTTCGTTTTTTCATAGTAGGCTGTTTTTTCTAGGGGAGGGTTACTAACCCGACGCCCAAACCCAAGTTTTTAACGTTCTTATAGGTGAACGCGCGGCACATGTTAGCTCACTACCTTTAACGGGTGTTAAAGGCAGCTCCCCAGGTGACACCACGGGGAGGTCAGTGTCCACTTGAGATGAAAGAGGGACCAAGTTAAATCCTGGGCTTTGCCATGTTAAAACCGGTCAGGACCGTTCCTTGGTATCTTCCATCCCCTAAGTCACGTTAATTATTATTAAATATTTATTATTAATTATTTATTATTTATTGTTTATCTATATATCGACACCTCCAAATAATAGTATGCTAAGTCTAAAAAGTGAGTTTTGAAGGAGAAGCTCTCAAAGTTTGGAAATTTTTTTGAACTTCAGTACTATGCTAAGTCAATATTTGTTTATAACTTCTGTTCGGATTGACCGATCATTACCAAAATTAGACAGAATTTAAGTTAAAGGACGTTCGACACCTCCAAATAATAGTTTGCTAATTCTGAAAAGCGAGTTTTGCAGGGCAAGCTCTAAAAGTTTGGAAATTTTTTTGAACTTCAGTACTATGCTAAGTAAATATTTGTTTATAACTTCTGTTCGGATTGTTCGATCATTACCAACATTTGACAGAATTTAAGTTAAAGGACGTTAAATATAAAAATGTAAAGAACTTGAAAACATGCTAAGTCGACTTAGCATACTATTATTTGGAGGCGTCGATATATAAAAATGGTGTAAAAAATGTATAGTAATTCATAAAATGAGAACGGCTAGGCCGATTTCTGTAAAATTTTTTGTCAGTTATTCGTATTTTCGATGAGAAGGTCTTTACGGAAGAAAATTTTGGAAAATCTCTCTGGAAAAGTCGGAAAATTGGAAAAATCGAAAATTGAGTTTTTGTATGTAATTTTATTCCTTAATAGCGAGACGAAATTCGCCGGGTCCGCTAGTTGTTTAATATTTATTATTTATCATTTGTTAGTTATTTTTTATTATTTCTAATTTATTATTTATTTATTATGTATTATTAATTATTTATTAGTTATTATTTATTATTTGTAATTTCCCAGCAAAATGTTCGATGCCAAAGATGACATTCAATCATGGGTGCAAGTGATCTAGCATGTCATCTTTTTAGCATCTTCATCGATGAATTTTATATGAGCGTGGACCCCAAAAGATGACGTTCTTTTCTGGATCCTAAGCATGTCATTTTAACCAATGCGTTGACATGTCATTTCCACCAATGCTTTGGCATGTCATTTCTACCAATAATTTGACATGTCATTTTCACCAACCCCTTGGCATGAAATTTTCATGTCTTGTTTGGAAAATGGAAATGCTGTATTGAAATATGGTTTTCATGAAAAACAAAACTCTTTATTAATTCAAACGAATTCGTGAAATAGCTACAATTAATTTATCACTTTAGTTTTTCCAAAGTTTACATCCAAAATTGCAATGTAATCACCACCGCTGCAACGCAAAAGATTACTTCCTCCGTTCTCCGCAACTGATATTATTTCATCTTACAAAAGGTTTTTTCAATTATCTTCCCATCACCAGTTCAGATTTCAACATGGACTGCAAATGCACTCCTTTAAGTATTTTTATTTCGTAAATTACTTTTATTTTATAATTTTGTTATTTTATAACAACATTTTGGTAATTTATACTCTTTTGTTTAGTGACGGAAATATGTAGGGATCTACAACCCGGCTTGCTTTAGGGATCTCTAAGAACAAAATGTAACGAACGGGGAGGAGAGACTTTTTATGGAAAATACCATTTATGCATAATTAATTTATTTTTAATTGTTTCTTTCCAAAAGTAGTTTCTTCTTTATTTTCAGATTCTTGTTCCTTTTCGTTTCGGACTTTTTTTCAAATTCCAAGAAGCGAGATTTGATTGATTTCATTCTATGTCAGATTTAGAACAGACAAGGGAACTTTTAAAAACGCAATGTGTGCAGTCCGATTCTATTTTTAGCTCGATGGTTGGGACTTCATATAATACCAATTGTTTAGAAATTTTAGTTGTTTGATATGCAGGAAATGTAAGACAACATCACGACGACAGTTCTAACAACTTTGGTCTGTTCCAGAAACTGCAAGAATCTACTTATTTTTACTACGATAACAATTTTTCCTTTATGTTATCGGAAAAAATAGTAAAAATTAGTAGATTTTTCCAGTACTGGAACATACCAAAATGAAAATAAACAGGTGTGTAAATAAAAACACAAACATCATATCTATTGGATCGATGGAATGGGTACAAATGCTGATGAAAAGATCGGATCTTTCACGACTTCCTTGGCATTGGTTCAAATCCTAATGAAAAGATCGGATCTTTCACGACTTCCTTTGAACCAATGCAAAAGATGACATGAAATCACGTCATCGCAAAGAACCCCTTCCGTCAAATTTTGCTGGGTTATTATTAGTTATTTATTATTTGTTATTTATTAGTTATTATTTCTAATTTATTATTAGTTATTTATTATTCATTATTTAATATTTACTATTTAGTAGTTATTACTCATTATTAAGCCGTTTTTCTTAAAAAAAATAATTTTTTTTCCCATAGAATGTCCCAAAAATATGTTTGGTGAATGCATGACACCGGAGCAATTGCAACAAAATCAGGAAAAATTAAAAATATTTCAACAGAAAAAAGAGATGCTCAAAAAAGGTGAGAGGTGAGATTAAATCTAGGAATTTTATTACATATCACCAATGTACTCGAATGAGTATACCATACCAGCAGTTTGGAAAGTTCCACATTGACGCCGCATAGCCTACCATAGACCTACATATTGTGTATTATGTAGTCAGCAAGGTATATTTATGTATACCCCAAGTGCTACCGGCTAGGAACTTGATGACCTTGATTCTGCATTTTAGCTTGTCACAAATAGCCTTGTCATATAATCGACCTGTAAAATCTTGTGATACTTAAGGCCTGGTTACATAAGCAAACTCCTGGCCTGGCTCTCATGCCTTGTTTCATTTCTGACAAAAAAAATAATTAATTCCTAGCCTATTTCGATCTACAGAATGTCGGTGATATAGCTACACGTTTCAATATATTGGAGGGCATCCCTCAAATTTCCCTGCCTAGTTAAGAATGTCAACACTTACATACATATGTATTTATATTTATTTACAGAAAACAAAATAGCAATGAAGTCAACAACAACAAAAAAGCTGTCTGGTGGCCCCGTTGGTGGAAATCGAAATAATTCGAAAGGTAAAAGTTTTTCAAAATATTCAATTATGTCACTAATTAAAAAATATTAATTATAATAACATATAAATTTTGCCAAGGATCCAATGACAACACCTGGAATACCCTTATAATAACCACTATTTATGTTGGAATAAGTTTACTGCTTTATGGTGTTCTGCAGACAAATTCCACTTTGTGGCAAAATTTGCTCGAATCCTTGAAAGAATATCAAAATCAAGAAAAGTTTCTAATACAAACAACTATCTATCAAAAGGACATGAAGAATACGAAAATCAACAAAGAAGACCATGTAGATAATCCACCACAAAATATGGAGGCAATTGATGCAGAAACCGAAATTGGGACTAATTTAAAGGAGGTCTAAATAAAAAGTACCTTAAAAATTCTAAAATATTTATTACACAAATTTAAAATTTGAAAAATTTATCAAAAAATATAAAATAAATATTTTTGAAAAATCGTATATTTTAAAACTATTACTCAGCTGCCATGTCGAGATATTTTTCAAAATTATTTGTGATAAATCCAAAATCTTTAAATTACAAATTATATGCAAATATAAAGCGGCATTTCACCAGCAAGTTAGCAGCCAATAAAAATAACTTCAATGGTTGTAGTTATCGTACCACCTCCACCAAATGTCCACCTTGTTCGGAAAAGTCTCAGCAAAATTCTGGAAATCATATAAAGGATAAATGTTATATTTTCGATACACCTCATGGGAATAGCAGACCATATCGCATATTATCTTTTTGTATGTTTCCCATAATAATTGCTTTGGCCGTGAATGTATTTGGAACGCCCCACGAAGAAGCTGAACTAGAATATGTACCATATGAATATATGTATCGACGTTTAAAACGTTTTGCCTGGGATGATGGTCAGAAAACATTTTTCCATGGTCCCAATAATATTTTGCCAAACGAAGAGACATATAAACCGGAAAAGAAACGTAATATAGAAGAAGAAAACCTTAAAAGGCGTAAGGAGTTACGTGAACAACATGCCAAAGAAGAATTGGAAAGGCGAAGAGCACGACATGAGGGTAGAGCGTGAGGAGGCAATGTGTAATCAATAGCTATGGGAGAGATTGAGTATTTTATCTAAAATAAAAATTACATACCTGTTCAAAATCTTGAAAATTCTGTTTTTGTTGTTGTAACAGCATATGATATGTTTTGTAAATGCGTTTTTCTGCATAATCTGGCTCTGGGCCTATCGTCAGTTTCAGGAATGAGGATGTTTCTATGGGTTGTAACCACAAAGCTACTGGATTCAGTTAAGTAGGTTTGGCAGGGTAAATGAAAAGGTACTCTGTGTCGGGGGGCTTGCGCCGTATGGGCAGATGTTTTGCACGATATCATAAATCCTTGTCCAATAAGAATTCTGACGGCTGCACCATCCCGAACGTAGTTCAATCAATACTACGTTCGTTTGTCGTGGTAACTGACGCTCCTCAACTGCGATAGTTGGAGCATGAACTGCGAGGACCGCATTCATACGATAGTTGTTTATGGCATCTGCAATTATATCTGTGTGTATGCTGTTTAAACCTGCTTGCTATTGTGTTGCTGTACTGGAAAAATATATGTCCCCTCATGTAGTCCAATGAAGACCTGTTGCAGTTCCCAAGGCGGCATTTTGACAGATTTGTTTATATTCGCGGACCACACTGGTACCGCATAGCTTACCACAGACCGACCTATAGTTCCGCATTGATTTCTTTATCCGCACCAAATGTACTGCCGGCATGGGACTTGAGGACCTTGTTCCTAGTTCTAAGCTTGTCGCAGATAGCTGTAGCATGCGCGGACGACGTGAACATGCTGTCGAATACTACCCCTAGAATCTTGGGATAGCTAGTGGTCAGTAGATTTAGTGGCGGATATTTGCATATTCCTCGATTGGAAACAAGTGGTAATCTTAGTCAAAATAGATTTCAGCCTTTCATCAAATGACATCAGGGAAAGTACCCGACGCCATGATCGTACAATCATCCGCTTACGTTACAATCTCAATGTCTGTCTAGAGGATCTGGAATACAGTTTCGGAGATCATCACACCTTGTTTCACTCTACGGGGCTTGGATTTCTTGTTCCTGAATTCCACATACGACTGGCATCCACACATATAACTGATTATCCAACTTTTCAAACACGGATGGACGGAAGTCTTCTCTATGTCCTCGAACAGCGTGGCAGGATTGATGGTATCGGAGAACTTTGATAGGTAAAGAGCCACGGTTTGTCCTGGTTCAGTCCTCGACTTATATTTATATGTCCAATGTATTTTCCGGAATCCATGTTGATGTTACGCAACTGGAAAACAGCTTCTCATCATGGGGAAGAGTAGTGCCTCTGGAATCTTGGCCTTGCCTGGCTTCAGTAGCTAGATAACCCCACCAACTTGCCAGGTTTCTGGTACAAAATGGTGAGAACCTTTAGTCGATTTCGTCCTATTTACACATTATGACAAATCTGCTATTCTTCGAAAAGACATTTAAAATACCCATCCGAAGACAGGTGTTCTGCTTCTCAACTAACATCAATACCCTGCCCAGATCCATTGAAGTAGGAGGTGCCTATATTGATGAAATTATCCCACACGGAATCTCAGCAACAAGTACGGCCTCCAGATCTACCTGGATATGAAAATCTACCCATTCCCAATTCTCGCAGCAAATGACTTTGAATCCTTTGTATAGGTCTGAATGTCGATCCACAACGTTTGAGGTGCGAATTTACCTGATACGACCCTCAACTAGCAACCAATGACTAACACTGATACACCCATTGGGATTAGGCTTGTTAATGATTGCCAACCTGAGTTCACTCCGAACAATCCGTCGCACGGCATTATCCTCATGCTGTGGGTTAGACGAGCATGGTTTCGGTTAAGAACTAGTTTTTAGGCCGCCCTTTCTCGCCATCGCAGACGTACAAGGTTTCTGCCATAACGTACGGAGTGTACGGAGATTTTGTAGTGATCTTCTCTCCAACCTTCTTCATCACCTAGGCATACGACACAGAAAAATGGACGGACTGTGTGACAGAGGCAACTTCTTCGTGGCGAGTTGCTGTACCTCGGACGGGTAATCCAAAATTACAACCGGTGGTTGTGAAGAGTATAAGGTTGACTAGCAACCTTTGAAGTAGTTGACGCTGTCACAGACCCATCAATGCTCCGTCTGTACGTTGAGGCAGATAAGAGTCCTACCGAAACCGTCTCGAAGAATTTGGTTACAGACTGTGACTTAGCAACCCTGGTTGAGGATGTACCCTGATCTAAACCAGAGGTTCCCTCGTTCATCACCTAGTTAGTAAGTGATAGTAAGTTCCCCCTTAGATATATGAGGATAGTTCCTCTCGAACTTCCTCACAAACTTGAGGTTCGATTTTATCAGCAGAAATTGACTTTCGCTGATTGTATTACGAATAAATTTTTTTTGTTTATTTAGGTGCCGACTGCAGTATGTAATCCCACGGCAGCGGGTTCTTTGTACCGGATTGAACCGGAACCACACAACATCAGCGTTCCAGCCAGCGGATTCCACCTCAGTGTACATGTGTTTGTATTTGTTGCGTTTTTCTGTGCTGGGAGTAGCATATACCGGAATGCCTGCTCCGAATTCTTTTGGTCCGTGCCGGGACGGAGGAAAACCCAGGACCAATATATTTGTGCTCGGTTTTTCTCATCCGTATCTTCAGCCATATCCAATCTTCCGTGAGATGCAACAGATGTTAGTAGTGGGAGCATTTAAGGGGTTGCTCTGGACTTGTCCACGTGAGGGACTACGGTAGGGACTATGTTGTTGCATGCTGCGCGAACACAGTCGTCGTCAGATTACGAAACTCCCCTACAGTCCCCCCTACAGCAGCCGCAGGCGCAGCATTTAACACCAGCCGTTGTTTTTCCAATCCCGGAAAATGCATCCTTTTTGCAATTTAATTGCATTGGACTCCGTGGTAAGATCGATGAAATAGTGGGATTTATGAATCGGAAGAAGATCAAGGTCGCGGCGGTTCAGGAAACCATGCTGAACGACCACAGCTCAGTACGTTGTGATGGTTACAACTTAATAAGGAAGGATCGCACCAGATGTGGAGGTGGGGGATTAGCTTTCCTTTTGCACCAGTCTGTTCAATACAGACCTATCTCGCTTAAGCCTGCCTCTAACGACCCGTACATGGAATGTATGGGGGTAGCAGTCTGGTGTTGAACCGCCTAGATTGAGTTGCTGAACGTATACAACCCGCCGAGAAATAGCTGTATCTCAGATTATAAGCCCGACATTAGCCCGCTTTTGGAAGATCATAATCGTCTGGTCCTGGGGGACTTTAATGCGCATCATGAGATGTGGCATTCTGCCCTCGGAAACGACCAGAGGGGTACAGCGCTGGCTGAGCAGATTGATAGCTCTATGTTTTGCTCGGTCAATGAGGACGCCCCTACCAATATTAGAGACCGTGTCACAGTTCGCCAGACATAACCATCGTGTCACCTGGTCTGACAGATGACTTCACCTGGCAATCCGTAATTTCCCTTGGATCAGACCGTCTCCCCATAATTGTCTCCATCAGCAGACCACCCGATTTCATCACCTCTGAACGCCGCACATTCTTTAATCATGGGAAAGCTGATTGGCCGAGTTTCAGAGAGTTCACCAATCTCCGCTTTAGAGAATTGCCCAATCTTTCCGATGTTCGGGTAGCGGAAAGGACGTTCCGAGACATCATCAATGCTGCAGCCGCTCGCCATATACCTGCTGGTCGAATACCCAAAGTAAGACCAAATTTCCTAGCAGAGGCTACGGGATTAGCAAATGAGCGTGATGAGCTTCGTCGAACCAACCCCTACGACACCAGAGTCAGGGAGCTGACACTGGAAGTTAAGAGGCTGGTCGGCGAACATAAGCGGAACAAGTGGTTAAATCATCTGAAGAGTTGCAACATTGAAGCCGGTTTAAGTAAATTGTGGGCAACGGTTAAGTCACTCTCGAACCCTGCAAGGAGGGATGACAGGACCTCAGTCACGTTTGGCGACGTTACGTTGACTGACCCGAATAGGTGTGCAAGTTACTTCAAACGACAGTTTGTTGAGCACCCCGAGAGTGACAGGGCGAAGAGAAGAGTGTTACGTAGCATTAGATCTCTTCCTGCTGAGGATGAACCACCACAGTTCACAATGGATGATGTTGCGAATGCCATCAGGGACGCTAAATCATCCAAAGCGTTCTTCCCTCTCCGGAATTTCCATGGTAATGTTGAAACAGCTGTATGAGCCGGGAGTGGAGTATCTCACTAAAGTTCTCAATCTGTCGCTAGCCACCCTTATTGTTCCCGAAGTCTGGAATATGGGCAGGGTGGTCCCGCTACTGAAGCCAGGCAAGGATGCCAGCAAAAGTGAATCGTACATGCCAATTTCGCTTTTGTCGTCCGTAGCAAAAACCCTTGAGGCCTTAAGGCCTGCGTACATAAGCTGCTTTGCCTGATTGCCTTGCTTTGCTGCTTCAATAAAAAAATAAAAGAACAAAGAAGGCCGACCCAATTTCCAACTGATGGCAACCCAGTTCGAAATTTCGTCTTTATTCTATTATTTTTATTACGTCAGAAATGAAGCAGGTAAGCAAGGCAATCAGGCAAAGCAGCTTATGTACGCAGGCCTTTAGTCCTCCCCAGCATTAGAAATAGCTATCAATTTGCCGATCATCAGCATGGATTCCGTACGCATCACAGCACGACAACAGCGCTGCACGCCATCTCCACACATATTTGTCGAGAACTCAACCAGGATCGGCCGTGTGATTGAACAGTGATGGTGTCGCTTCACTTATCAAAAGCCTTTGATACTGTCAGGCACTCCACACTGTTAGAGGACTTTGAGCAGACAACCCTCCGGGCAAGTCTGAAATGTTGGATAATCAACTATATGTGTGGAAGCCAGTCGTATGTGGAATTCAGGAACAAGAAATCCAAGTCCCGTAGAGTGAAACAGGGAGTTCTCTAAGGAGGGGTGATATCTCCGGAACTGTTTAACCTCTACTTTTCCTGTATTCCGCTCCCTCCAGACGGCATTGAGATCGTAACGTATACCCTGATGACACTTTGAGAGTCTGAACTCATATTTAACCGATGTTACCACCTTTTTCCACGAGTGGAATATGCAGATATCCGCCACTAAATCGACGGCCACTCTGTTCACCACATCGACGGCGCAGTACAGAAGAAAGTTGAATGTCATGGTCGATGGTAGCAGAATTCCAAAATTCTGGGGGTCACATTCGACACCACGTCGTCCTCGCGTGCCACCGCTATCTGCGATAAACTGAAATGTAGGAACAAGGTCCTCAAGTCCCTTGCCGGCAGCACTTGGGGTGCAGGTAAAGAAACCTTGTTGACTACGTATAAAGCGATAGGTCGGTCTGTGGTAAGCTATGCGGCGCCAGTACGGTCCACGAATGTATGTGACACGCAGTGGGATAAGATTCAAATTTGCCAGAACGCCGCCCTGAGAACAGCAACAGGGTGCCTCCTCAAATCTACAGTAGACCATCTAAATGAGGAGGCAAAGATTCTTCCAGTACGGCAACATAATGAGATGCTATCGTTACAGTACTTGCTCAGGTGTTACCGTGAGAGCCATCCCAATCATCATCTGCTGGCCACCGATAAACCCAGTCATATCAGGAAGGATATTCGTGCTCTTGAGACGGAGTTCCAGCAATTTAGGAGAGAACCTCTAGATCAACAGGCATATCAGGCAGGTTTGAACAGCATTCACACGGACGCAGTTGCCAGGGCCATAAGTAATTATTGTGTGAATGCAGTCATCGGAGTACATCCCCCATCTATCACAGCTGAAGAGCGTCAGCTGCCACGACAGAGCAAAGTAGTTTTGTCTCAATTACGCTCGGGATATTGCAGTCGCCTAAATTCCTATTTGGCGGGAATCAATCGCACCGTGCAAGACATCTGCCCAGTATGCGGCATGGGCCCGCACGATACTAAGCACCTATTCCACTGCACCGCTAAAACTACTCATCTAACTCCAGTGGATCTATGGTTACATCCCATCGAAGTAGCCACTTTCGTGGAATTGGAGATAGACCCAGTGCCAGATTGAACAGGAGAACGAACATACAAACATAATAATAAAACACTGTTACAACAACAACTGCAGTATGTATTTATTTACCCTTCGGTACACTTTTTTGTACATTGCTTCTTTGGCCATTGTATTAGAGAATCATTCGTAATTTTGATTGTTCCTGCCTAAAATGTAATGGTTTGTCGAATTTATCCAGCGCTTAAACGACCGGCCCAATGGGACTGGTGGTTTCAGTATTATGACTGGAAATGGAGACATAATATCACTGTCGTATCCATAGCTCCATTCTCCTCTGTCAATGACAAATTATCCTAAATGTCGTCCGGAATGTTATTCTGCCTGAGACTATGGCGAATTTGTCATCAATGAGATTGAGGAGCACCCGCTGTCTGTTCAGACTGTCATTAATGTCATCCAGTTCCCAGATGTCGTCCCTGTCCATAACTACTGTCCGTTTCATTGTTACACAAGTGTTTGAGCTGCTGTCGATATATTTTTAATAATCAGGGAGAGTGATGTTGATATATTTTTGGGTTCTTTAGGGGTTTTAGGGTCACCATGGCATTGCCTTCTTACCACGTCGGGGACTTGTAAACTAAGCATGTTACTCACTGAAGCGCCCAACTATCAACGGGTCTCCGTTCAAATACAGGTGGTACCCTCGCTTACAATCCAGGTGTCAGGAAATTCCTTTTGAGCTAGGAGGCGGTTACTACTGATTTACCCTTGATATAGGCGTTTCAGATCCAGTAACCTTTCCATCGTTTTTAATAGAAAGGAAGAAGAACTAATTACTCCATAATCTTTGGGAAATGTATGACTCGGTTTTCCCGCTTTGGGGATGTTGGTCACCTTTACCTCTTTCCATAGACCATGTGTTAGAGACGCACTCAAGGCTTAAAAATCACCGCCAGAATCGTTAGAACCGACTCCACAGCATTCTGAAGCATAACCAGTTATACCATCCAGTGTCAGTGATTTATAATGCTGAAGAAACCGTCGCTCCGCTTAATAATAATAATTAATTAACTCCCTATATAGACTCACTAAAACTGACCAAAGACATACGCTTAGCTTTCTTAATTTTACTCTTGAACGTATTGAATTTAACCTTGTAGGCATCCCAATCCGTATCGAGTTCTGTTTTGCAGGCGCTATTTTAGGAATCTTCGTAAAGGCCTGCGTACATAAGCTGCTCTGCCTGATTGCCTTGCTTTCCTGCTTCATTTTTGACATAATAAAAATAAAAGAATAAAGAAGGCCTAGGAAATTTCGAACTGGGTTGCCCTTTTCTTTTTTATTCTTTTATCAGAAGTAAGCAAGGTAAGCAGGCAAGGCAGCTTATGTACGCAGGCCTTAAGGTAGATATTACAAAGATTGTCTAGCAGTTTATGCCACCAAACCGGCTATGATTGTTTTTAAGGCTATTTGCTTGAACAGGAGTCTTCACAGCAAGTCAGGAATCCATAGCTCTCTCACAACTTTTACCATAGTGTGAAAACTATTAATTCCGCACTATTTGATGTCTTCAAGGCTCTTAATTTAGCCCAGTCCGTTCTCCTGGTATTTTTTTGAGGACTATGTATTACTTCATGTATAGAGATTTGATCGGAGAATGAACACTTTTCAAATTCCCTCCAATTCTTTGTATCAGGTAGGCAACGCCTACCTCAAAAGAGATCCACTAACTACGGGGTGTTAAGCAACCGGGTGCCTATCGGTGTTTTTCAAGGTCCTACGGAGCCTCTTGGATAACCGGGCGCTTCAACGAGTATTAGGCTTAGTTGTCAAGTCTTTGCGAGATAAGGAGGCTATGCCGCCGTCGACCTCAGTCCCCTCACAAAGTTAATATCTCATAGATATACGAACTTTTTCCGTGCGGAGTTATTTTTTTTCTTCCTTTTTTTCTCTCCCATCGGACGCCTCCCCAGGTGGTGGATAGGGGAACGCTCATCAGATATGGCGGGTACCGCAGAAATAAAATATGCGGGGCGAACCAAAAGAAAAAAATGGAAAATGGCAGCGTCTGACCAAAGGATTGGCGGCAGCAAACAGCGTCTGAACTCCAGGAGGAGCGGCTGAATACGGAGACGGAAAACTCTAAACCCTTCAGAAGGCCTCGGCAAACCACTGAAGTATAATGCCTAGAAAAATCATACAATTACAATGAATACAGAAAATAACCTACGGCCCTCAGTCTCCGGCAATCAGAGGGTGCTAAGAATCCCCGGAGGTAAAACCAAAACCAGACTTAGAATAGGAACTTGGAATGTTAGAAGTCTTTATGAGCTTGGAAAACTAGACAACACCATAAGCGAAATGGGAAGACTACAAATTGATATCCTGGGTATCAGTGAAACGTGGTGGGTGGAGGATGCGGAATTTATTTCCCAGAACGTAAAAATTTATCATTCCGGAAATAGAGAGGGAATTCATAGAAAGGGCGTTGCTATTATAGTAAAAAGCCACATAGCGACCTGTGTCACTGGATATGTTCCAATTTCTGATAGGGCGATGATGATAAAAATATCTGCAAAACCAATAAACATGAACATAATACAAGTATATGCACCTACAAGTGATAGCGATAATGATGAATTGGAAAAGTTTTATTACGACGTTGAAAATTTATTAAAGATGACAAAACCACACGATATTACAATAATCCAGGGAGATTTTAATGCTAAAGTTGGGCAAGAAGAAACAACCGATATCACCGGAAAATTTGGCTTAGGACAACGGAATGAAAGAGGAGAACGACTAATACAATTCTGTCAAGAACACAGTTTTAAGGTTGCTAATACTATGTTTCGCCTCCATCCAAGACGACTTTACACCTGGAAATCGCCACAAGACAATAACAGAAACATTGTTAGAAACCAAATTGACTACATTTTAATAAATAGGCGATATTCCTCCTGCATAAATAAATGTTCTACGTATCCAGGAGCTGATGTTCCCTCGGACCATAATCTTCTGTTAGGGAAATTACAGATAAAGCTAACTACTATCCGAAAGAAAACACCAAAGCGAAGAGTTAACATTCAAAAATTAAACGATCCTTCCACTAAACAATCCATGAAAGATCACCTTAATGCAGGACTACAACATATTGATGGAGATGATGTCGAGACCTTATGGAACAATGTAAAAAATTCCATAAATACTATAACCAGCAATATCCTTGGAACCACAACATCTAAAAGAGAGGACACATGGATGACCGACGAGATACGCGCACTTCGCATAGAAAGGAGCAAACATAAGAATTCAAACTATGAAAGATATTGGGAAATTAATCAAGAAATAAAAGTCGCAACTCGTGCCGCAAAAAATGCGCAATTAAACAAACAGTGCCAGGAAATTGAAAGACTCCAAATCTTACATGACGATTTCAATCTCCACAAAAAGTTAAAAGAGGCATCTGGAATATATTCAAAAAGATCATCTACATTTATTTTCGATGAGAATAATACAGCCATATATGAAACTGCAGAAAAGAAAAAACACTGGGAAAAATATGTTAGAAGTCTGTTCACAGATACCGCAAGAACCGAAATGCATAGCACTGATGGAGAAGCCAATTTTGGGGGAAGACGCATTACAGAAAGCGAATTAGATGTGGCCATAAATTCAATGAAAAACAACAAAGCTACCGGGCCGGATGAAGTCCCATCTGAATTACTTAAATTACTAGATGGAAGAAATACACAGCTATTGTTGAAGTTATACAACCAAATTTATGAAACAGGACAATACCCTCAAGATTGGCTAAAATCTACGTTTATTATGATTCCCAAGAAAAACAATGCGAAGACGTGCGGAGATTATAGATTGATAAGCCTTATGAGTCATGCCCTAAAAATATTTTTAAAGATAATACATAGGCGCATATACCCAATATGTGAAGCACATATGGGGAAAACTCAATTTGGTTTCAAGGAAGGCATGGGAACTCGAGAGGCCCTACTTAGTTTGAATGTACTCATACAAAACTGCCGCGATGTACAAAAAGATGTCTACGTATGTTTTGTCGACTACGAAAAGGCATTCGACACGGTCAACCACCACAAATTAATGGAAATTTTGATTTCAATTGGGTTAGAGGATAGCGACATAAAATGCATCAGAAACCTATACTGGCAACAGACCGCAAATATTCAAGTAGATGGTGAAATTACTGGAAATGTTCCAATTTCAAAAGGTGTAAGGCAGGGGTGCATACTATCGCCCCTTCTGTTTAATCTGTACTCTCAAAAAATATTTGAGGAGTCAATATGTGGGAAAAATATCGGAATAAGAATAAACAACACAATTATAAACAATATTCGTTATGCCGACGACACCACCCTAATTGCAAGCAGCCTCGCAGGACTACAAAAACTAATAGATGCTCTTGAACATGCAAGTACGTCATATGCCTTAAAAATTAATATAAAAAAGACAAAGTTCATGATTATAAGTAGAAGAGGCGTCGAATCCAACACTCTTTTAAGCATCAATGGTACTCCAATAGAAAGAGTCTCAACATTCAAATATCTCGGAGTTCAAATTAATGAAAACTGGGATCCATCAATGGAAATAAAATGTCGAATTGAAATGGCAAGAAACTCTTTTTTTAAGTATCGAAAAATATTAACGAGCCATGACATAACCCTGGAAACAAAAAAACGATTTGTTAAATGCTACATATGGTCAGTACTATTATACTCGGCAGAAACATGGACACTAAAAGCAGCAGACGAGAGAAGACTGCACTCGTTTGAGATTTGGATATACCGACGGATCTTAAAGATATCCTGGATAGATCACATTTCAAATAATGAAGTACTGAGGCGAATGAATACCGAAAGTCAAATGATCAGAATGATAAAAACGAGAAAAACTGCTTATTTGGGACATCTTATAAGAAACAGAAAATATAATCTCCTCCAAGCTATCATAAGATCCAAAATAGAAGGACGCCGTCCGAGAGGGAGACGAGAAATAACATGGATCAAAAACATTCAGGAATGGACAGGACACCAAGATGAAACAAGCCTTTTAAGCGCCGCCAGAAATAGAGATCTAGCTATAATTGAATGAAATATTTTTTTTATTTTATTATACATATACAATCAAACAACTCTGTAATAATCAACATTGTATGATCGCTAATATCCGAATACGGATTTGCAAATAAAGAAGAAGATACGAACTTTTACTGCAAAAACACAAAAAGCCCGTTGGGACCTCAATCTTCACTTCTACAAGAGATTCATTTTCACCCTCCCTGACTATTACAAATATGGGCATTGGATAGCGAATCCCTCCCTACTGCCGCCAGCAGCTCAGCTCTTGTGTGACAATGAAACGGTAGCTAAGGGTGAGGACAACATCCCGGAACTGGAAATAAACGGCAGTCTAAATAAAGAATGCAAGGTACTCATCAATCTCATTGATGAAAAACTCCCCCAAAGTATCAGGGAGGATAGCATCAAGAACGACATTTGGGATAATGAATCAGTGGGAAAATATGACACGGTAGTTATACATGTCTTCACCTCAAGTCATGATAATGCATCCCAATCTATTGGAAAGGATGCTAAACCTCCAGTTTTTATATCAGATTCGTCCGTGTTGTTGAGGAACATACAGAACTCAAGTTCCAATCACCACTAATGCACCCATCGGATCAGTTATGAGCTTGGTTTTCAAAGAATGTATAAGGTAGACCAATTGATTAATGTATACCCTATGTACCTTGTATATTGCCAAATTTGTTTGACTTTTTTAATACAAATTCAAAAAAAAATATTTAATTTTATTTTATTTTTCCTAGGAGTATCTTTCGTTTTGTTAATAATTCTATAAAATCAAAATGTTTTGTGCAATTTCGAAACCGATATTATCTTTTTTTTTACCTATTATGCGAAATTTTCCATTGAAATTGTATTCCAATGTGGCAAAATGCCCACAGAATGTAGAAAAGGGGCTCTCCACAAATCTCAAACAAAAACCGAAAAAACCAAATAAATGGCAAACAAAAACTAAAAAATTCGCAGGAGGAGCAGGAGGTAACAATAACAAATGCCAAGGATCAACACCCAGCGGAGGCAATAAATCACCAACCAAAGAAGACAAACCATCATCTCATATCATGGACAAATGTGACATTTTTGAAGTTCCCAAAGCCAATAGTAAATGTTTTCGTCTAATATCGTATTGTCTACTACCACTAATTGGTGGTCTCTCGGGGTATGTTCTAACACAACATGAGAAGAAGGAACGTAAATTTGTACCCTATGAATATATGTACAAACGGTTGAAACGTTTTGCTTGGGGTGATGGGAAAACCACATTCTTTCATGGACCAAATAATTTCAGGCCCGAAAAAGAGGAATATGAAGCAAAACCAAAGAATTGGCAAGAGGATTTGGAAGCGAGGAAAATTCTAAGGGATCAACATGCCAAAGAAGAAATGCAAAGGCGGAAAGCAAGAAGAGCCCAAAATAAAAATAGTAATAACAATAATAAAAATAAATAATAAATTATTGTGTATTAGAAATTCTCTGTATATAGATGTAAATGTTTATTAATAAAAAATATATTATTTTTTAATTTATAAAATAAGTCTTTTTAAAATTTCCACGGAATACTTCAGCATTTCCGAACATCTATCTGTGGATTACCACTGCAGTCTATATCGATTTTCTTTTGCATATCCACGGGGGGACACTCAATCAGATTGACATTATTCTTGGGCGTATTTGCCACAAGTTCAGTTATATTTTCACGTCGCTGGCTATTATTACTACGTGCGCTGGCCCTTTGTTCCATTGTATCCGATGATTTCATATTGGAAGATATTTTCAATTCTTTGAAATCCGCGAGAGGATTAGTTGAACTGCAATTCTATTTGAGAAAAAATATTGCATTTATTGTTATTGATTGTAATGAGTTATGTAATAGGTTATACTTACATCTGGCATATCCCATATAATAATACAACCATCCGAACATCCTGTCACAAAGAATTTTCCACATGGACTGAAGGCCACACTTTTCACCGCCGACGCATGTTCATTGCCTTGAGCAATAACTATGCCACGGTTATATTCCCAAAGCTACATAAAAGAGAAAGAATAATAGAGATTAAATTAAAAAAAAACTTTACCATAAACAATTTTATAGGTGAATGAAAGTCCCTACTATTGATTCGAAAACATAAAATATTCTTTATTCTTTCAACTTTAGTTTGGTATTTTTTTTTATTTTATAACAACATTTTAGAAATGTATGCACCCTTTTTTGTCTTGGGAAGAATGAGGTCGGGAGGTAGGGATCCACAAACTGAATTGTTTGTAGGGAATTCTAAGCAACAGCATAAAAAGGTAACGAATGCATCGATCACTAGTAGACCCTACATTGCACAGTTTTTTTTTCTGGGAGGATACTGAAGTTATTCGAGAATCAACTCCGTCGATGCCGTTCCCAAGCCCAATTGAGAATGGAGGAGGGATCTTGTTTCGAGCCAAGGAGGTGGACTTAAGGTCTAGGTACATAAGAAACCTCGCCTGCTTGCCTTGCTTGCTTCTGATAAAAGAATAAAAAAGAAAAGGGCAACCTAGTTCAAAATTGGCTCGGCCATCTTTATTCTTTTATTTTATGTTATCTCAGGCGGGCAAGTAGGCGAGACAGCTTATGTACCCAGACATTTACTTTAGCACAGCACACGTTTGGGACAAGCGACATACATATATCAGTTAGCGATCTCCTACCTCAAAAAAATTCCGTTAACACCGGACCGGGGTATGTGTTTGAACAGAGTCTCGTTCATACTTGGGCGCCATAACAAGTATTAGGCCTAGTTGTCAGTCTCTCCACTAAATAATGGAACTAGACCACATAAACGTCAATCTAAATAGGCAAAAAAGTCCCCCGGACTGATCCGAAAAAGTTCGAAATTTATTTTAATCGATAATTTGACGAGCACCCCACGGGCTCAATTCTATTTCTATGAAAATGTGAAATGAAAACTTTTGTAAAGGAGAAAACTGTCAAATGAAAAAAATTATAAAGGAAATATTTTTCATTTAAAATTTTCATAGAACAAGAATCCAGCCCCAGGAGTGCCCAGGCGAAGAGAAGAGTACTACGTCGAATTAAAAAACGTCGAATCAAAAGCGTTGGATCCTAATGGAATCTCCATGGTAATACTGAAAAGCTTGATGACCCTGGAATTGAACATCTTACAAAAGTTCTAAACGTTTCGTTAGCTATCCATATCGTGTCCGAGATCTGTAAAATGGGCAGGGTAGCCCCGCTTCTGAAGAAATATCTGTCCAGTTGCCGATCATCAGCATGGGTTCCACTGTCCAATCAGTCCCACGGCAGCGAATTCCTTCGGATTGACCCGGAACTACACAACATCATTGTTCCGGCCAGCGGCTGTCACCTCAGTGTACATATGTTTGTATTTGTTTCGTTTTTCTGTGTTGGGAGCAGCATATCCCGGACTGCCTGCTCCGAATTCTTTTGGTCCGTGCCGGGACGGAGGATCCCCCACGACCAATATATTTGTGCTCGGTTTGTCACATCCGCATCTTCACTCACTCTGGACTTGTCGACGTGAGGGACTACGATAGGGACTATGTTGCTGCATCGTCGTCTAATTATGAGACTCCCCCGCAGTCCCCTCGACAACAACCGCATATGCAGCCTTTAACACCAGCCGTTGTTGTCCCAATCCCGGAAAATGCATCCTTTTTGCAATTTAATTGCAATGGACTCCGAGGTAAGATCGAGAAAATAGTAGATTTCATGAGTCGGAGGAATATCAAGGTCGCTGCGGTGCAAGAAACCAAGCTCAACAACAACTGTAGCTTCCAACGTTGCGATGGATACAACGTGCTAAGGAAGGATCGCACCAGAAGTGGAGGTGGGGGATTAGCTTTCCTATTGCACCAGTCTATCCAATACAGACCTATCTCGCTTGAGCCTGTCTCTAGTGACCCGTACATTGAATGTATGGGGGTAGCAGTCAGATGTGGAACTGCCGAGATAGAGTTGCTGAACGTATACATCCCGCCGAGAAATAGCTGTATCTCAGATTATAAGCCCGACATTAGCCCGCTTTTGGAAGATCATAATCGTCTGGTCCTGGGGGACTTTAATGCGCATCATGAGATGTGGCATTCGGCCCTCGGAAACGACCAGAGTGGTACAGCGCTGGCTGAGCAGATTGACAGCTCTACGTTTTGCACGGTCAATGAGGACGCCCCTACCAGAATTAGAGGAGAGTGTCACAGCGCGCCAGACATATCCATCGTGTTACCTGGTCTGACAAATGACGTTACCTGGCAACCCGTCATTTCCCTTGGATCAGACCATCTCCCCATAATTGTCTCCATTAGCAGACCACCCGATTTCATTACCTAGGAACGCCGCACATTCGTCAATTATAAGAAAGCTGATTGGCCGGGTTTCAGAGAGTTCACCAAACACCGCTTCAGAGAACTGCCCAATCCTTCTGATGTTCGGGCAGCGGAAAGGACGTTCCGAGACATCATCACTGCTGCAGCCGCTCGCCATATCCCTGCTGGTCGAATACTCGCAGTAAGACCAAACTTCCCAGCAGAGGCAACGGGATTAGCAAATGAGCGTCGAACCAACCCCAATGACCCCAGAGTCATGGAGCTGACACTGGAAGTTAACAGGCTGATCGGCGTGCATAAGCGGAACAAGTGGTTAAATCATCTGAAGAGTTGCAACATTGGAGCCGGTATAGGTGAATTGTGGGCAACGGTTAAGTCACACTCGAACCCTGGAAGAAGGAAAGATAGGACCTCACTCACGTTTGGCGACGTTACGTTGACTGACCCGAAGAGGTGCATAAGTTATTTCAATCGACAGTTTGTCCAGCACCCCGAGAGTGACAGGGCGAAGAGAAGAGTATTACGTCGCATCAGATCTCTTCCTGCCGAGGAGGAACCACCACAGTTTACAATGCCAATGCCATCAGGAACGCTAAATCATCCAAAGCGTTGGGCCCTGATGGAATCTCCATGGTAATGCTGAAGCAGCTGGATGAGCCGGGAGTGGAGTATCTCACTAAAGTTATCAACTTGTCGCTATCCACCCTCATTGTTCCCGAAGTCTGGAAAATGGGCAGGGTGGTCCCGCTACTGAAGCCAGACAAGGATGCCAGCAAAGGCGAATCGTACAGGCCGATTTCGCTTTTGTAACCTGTAGCGAAGACCCTTGAGGCCTTAGTCGTTCCCAGCATTAGAAATAGCTACCAAGTTGCCGATCATCAGCATGGATTCCGTAAGCAGCACGACGACAGCGTTGCACGCATCTCCACACATATTTGTCGAGGACTCAACCAGGATCGGCCGTGTGATGGAACAGTGATGGTGGCGCTTGACTTATCAAAAGCCTTTGATACTGTCAAGCACTCCACGCTGTTCGAGGATATCGAGCAACCAACCCTCCGGCCAAGTCTGAAACGTGGGATAATCAACTATATGTGTGGAACAAGAAATCCAAACCCCGTAGAGTGAAACAGGGAGTTCCCCAATGTGGGGTGATATCTCCGGAACTGTTTAACCTCTACCTTTCCTGTATTCCGCCCCCTCCAGACGGAATTGAGATCGTAACGTATGCGGATGATTGTACGATCATGGCGTCAGGTACCTACCCTGATGACATCTGTGAGAGACTGAACTCCTATTTAACCGATCTTACCATCTTTTTTCACGCGAGGAATATGCAGACATCCGCCACTAAATCGACGGCCACTCTGTTCACCACATGGACGGCGCAATACAGAAGAGAATTGAATATCATGGTCGATGGTAGTAGAATTCCGACCACAAACTGCCCTAAAATTCTAGGGGTCATATTCGACACCACTTTCACGTCGTCCTCGCATGCCACCGCTATCTGCGATAAACTGAAATGTAGGAACAAGGTCCTCAAGTCCTTAGCCGACAGCACTTGGGGTGCAGATAAAGAAACCTTGTTGACTACGTATAAAGCGAAAGGTCGGTCTGTGGTAAGCTATGCGGAGACAGTTTGGTCCCCGAATTTATGTAACACGCAGTGGGATAAGATTCAAATTTGCCAGAAAGCCGCCCTGAGAACAGCAACAGGGTGCCTCCTCAACTCTACAGTAGACCATCTAAATGAGGAGGCAAAGATTCTTCCAGTAAAGCAACACAATGAGATGCTTTCGTTGCCGTACTTACCAGTACAGTATTACCGTGAGAGCCATCCCAATCACCATCTGCTAGGAAGGATATTCATGCTCTAGAGACGGAGGTCCAACAATATAGGAGAGAGGTTTAAATAGTATTCACACGGATGCAGTGGCTAAGGCCTTAAACAAATATAGTGTGAATATAGTCCTCGAAATACATCCCCCATCTATTGCAGCTGAGAAGCGTCAGCTGCCACGACAAACTACAGTAGTTTTGGCTCAACTACGCTCGGGATACTGCAGTCGCTTAAATTCTTATTGGGCGGAAATCGACCGCGCCGTGCAAGACATCTGCCCAGTATGTGGCATGGGCCCACACGACACAAAACACCTTTTCAAGTGCCCAGCCAAAACCTACTCATCTAACTCCAGTGGATCTGTGGTTACATCCCATCGAAGCAGCCACTTTCTGGAACTGGATCTAGGAAATCTTATAATAAATCCAGTTAGACGAAACTCCGTATTGATTGGGATGCCTACTAGATTACTTTTAATAAGTACGAGAGTGAAATCATGAGAGCTAAGACTAAGTCTTGGGTCAGTTTTAGTAGATCTATAGAGGGAAGTAATGAAGCGGCCAGGATTCGCAAGATACTATCTAAGAATCACAAATCTATTTGTAGCATTAACTAGAACTAGAGACTCTCGATCTACTGTCAGGGATTCACTTCCTCACGGGCCTTGATGGTGTCTACAGCCTGAAGACGATGAACATCTGATGGATAGATTAATTAGTCTCCCAATACTTCCATAGGCGATGAAAAGCTTTCAGCTTTACAAGTCGACGGGACCGGATGGTATAATACAAGCAATGTAGCGGAGCCGTTGTTACGATCTTGGCGGAGATTTTTAAGGCCTCACTGCGTTTCTCGCACATACTTGGTCTTTGGAAAGAGGTAAATGTGACCTATGTATACTAGCATAAAATAAGTGTTGTGCCAAATTCGTTACTTTTTTTGGCTTAAGCCGTATTTACACCAAACATGTTTTATTAAAACGCGTCATTTAATTTGTTAAATGACAAAAACACTTGTTCCTTAAAACCTATGTTAAAATAATGAATGAGAATGGAATACATTTGTTTAAATCCTCAAAAAGTGTCTTCGATCAGACAACCATAACCTTAAAACCTTTTCTTACGTTTCCTACATCCTTAAAAAAATAACATTGTAATGTTGTACATTACTCACCTTCACCATTTGATCACTGCCAACGGTAACAAAATAATCCCCTGTTGCATTGATATCAATGTGATTCACCGACGACTTTCCTGAACCTTGCAATTCTCTTATTAGACTACCATTATAAACAGCCCAATAGCGTATACGACCATCAGTACCACAGGTTAGAATTTGAACACCAGTTGGAAAATATTTTGCGGCCATAAATTGCGTATTTGCTGTAATGACATTTTTACGCGTCATGCGACTAAAACATGAAGAAGAAATGAAATATCGGAAATATAGTAAAAAAGATCCAGTCAACCTACTTGATATCCCATATAACACACGAACCATCACAACTGGCCGAAATAACTTCAGTATCTGTCTTATTAAAATCCAATGATGTAATCGGTCCCGAATGATCTTTCAGAACACCGACAAGACTTTGACGAAATGGTTCAATTTTCCATACACGAACTTGCCCCTCAATGCCACCGGTGACTATTATACGTCCTGTAGATGAAATGGCCAAGGCACTGCAACCTGGAAAAAATGAAAAGGAAGGATAATTTAAAGATAACAATGGCATATTTAAAGGGATGCCGGAAGTGATATACCAGTAGTGAAATTCTGTAATTAATTTTTTGAGTTACCGACAAAAATCGGTAAAATTAAATCGCAAAATTATGAATGAAAATTATCAACAAAAGTTGACAACACTGTTGCTATCGGTAAGACTTAGCGAGAACTTTATTTTGGTTGTTAACTTACCTACAAATTTCGTTAATTACCGAAATTATAAGCATTTTTTAATTTTACAGATTTGTGTCGGTAATTCGAAAAATGAATTACAGAATTCCACTACAGATCTGAAAATAAGACATGCAATGTATGGGGGAGTAGTAAAGTGATGAACTGCCGAGGTAAAGCTGCTTAAAGTGTACATGCAGCAAATTTACAGCTCCACATTTTGTGTGGTAAACGAAGGCGCTGCTACGAGGATAAGAGGAGATTGCCACAGCTTGCCAGACATCACCATTGTGGCCCCCCGGTATGATAAATGGCGTGTCCTGGCAACCCGTTATTTCGCTTGGCCCAGACCACATTCATACCATCTTCTACGTTGGCGATTGGGCGATTCCCGCCCAATAGGAATTTAGGCGACTGCAATATCCCGAGCGTAATTGAGCCAAAACTACTCTGGTTTGTCGCTGACGCTCCTCAGCTGCGATAGATTGGGGATGTACTCCGAGAACTTTATTCGCACTACATTTGCTTATGACCTTAGCAACTGCATCCGGGTGAATACTATTTAAACCGGCTTGATGTTGATCTAGAGGTTCTCTCCTATATTGTTGGACCGTCGTCTCTAGAGCATGAATATCCTTCCTGATATGCCTGGGTGTATCGGTGGCCAGCAGATGGTGATTGGGATGGCTCTCACGGTAACACCCGAGTAAGTACTGCAAATATAGCATCTCATTATGTTGTCGTACTGGAAGAATCTTTGCCTCCTCATGTAGATGGTCCACTGTAGATTTGAGGAGGCACCCCGTTGCTATTCTCAGGGCGGCGTTCTGACAAATTTGAATCTTATCCCACTGCGTGTCACATAAATTCGGGGACCAAACTGGCGCCTCATAGCTTACCACAGACCGACCTATCGCTTTAGACGTGGTCAACAAGGTTTCTTTATCTGCAACCCAAGTGCTGCCGGCTAGGGACTTGAGGACCTTGTTCCTACATTTCAGTTTATCGCAGATAGCGGTGGCATGCGAGGACGACGTGAAAGTGGTGTCGAATGTGAACCCTAGAATTTTGGGGCAGTTTGTGGTCGGAATTATGCTACCATCGACAATGACATTAAACTCTCTTCTGTACTGCGCCATGTGGTGAACAGAGTGGCCGTCGATTCAGTGGCGGATATCTGCATATTCCTCGCGTGGAAAAAGGTGGTAAGAACGGTTAAATAGGAGTTCAGTCTCTCACAGATGTCATCAGGGTATGTACCTGACGCCAGGATCGTACAATCATCCGCGTTCGTTACGATCTCAATGCCATCTGGAGGGGGCGGAATACAGGAAAGGTAGAGGTTAAACAGTTTCGGAGATATCACCCGTCCTTGGGAAACTCCCTGTTTCACTCTACGGGGCTTGGATTTCTTGTCCCTGAATTCCACATACGACTGACGACCACAAATATAGTTGATTATCCAACGTTTCAGACTTAGCCGGAGGGTTGTCTGCTCGATGTCCGCGAACAGCGTGGAGTGCTTGACAGTATAAAAGGCTTTTGATAAGTCAAGCGCCACCATCACTGTTCTATCACACGGCAGATTCTGGTTGAGTCCTCGATGCGTGCAGATGGCGTGCAGCGCTGTTATCGTGCTGTGCTGCTTACGGAATCCATGCTGATGATCGGCAACTAGATAGCTATTTCTAATGCTTGGGAGGACTAAGGCCTCAAGGGTCTTCGCTACAGGTGACAAAAGCGAAATCGGCCTGTACCATTCACCTTTGCTGGCATCCTTGTATGGCTTCAGTAGCGGGACCACCCTGCCCATTTTCCAGACTTCGGGAACAATAAGGGTGACTAGCGACAGGTTGAGAACTTTAGTGAGATACTCCACTCCCGGCTCATCCAGCTGTTTCAACATTACCGCGGAAATTCCGTCAGAGCCCAACGCTTTGGATGATTTAGCGTTCCTGATGGCATTCGCAACATCATCCATTGTAAACTGTGGTGGTAATGCGACGTAACACTCATCTCTTCGTCCTGTCACCCTCAGGGTGCTCGACAAACTGTCGATAGTAACTTGCACACCTCTTCGGGTCAGTCAACGTGACGTCGCCAAACGCGACTGAGGTCCTGTCATCCCTCCTTCCGGGGTCGAGAGTGACTTAACCGTTGCCCACAATTTACTTATACCGGCTCCAATGTTGGAACTCTTCAGATGATTTAACTACTTGTTCCGCTTATGTTCGCCGAATAGCCAGTTAACTTCCAGTGTCAGCTCCCTGACTCTGGGGTCGTCGGGGTTGCTTCGACGAAGCTCATCACGCTCATTTTCTAATCCCGTCGCCTCTGCTGGGAAATTTGGTCTTACTTCGGGTATTCGACCAGCAGGTATATGGCGAGCGGCTGCAGCATTGATGATGTCTCGGCTGTGTCAGCTTTCCCATGATTGACGAATGTGCGGCGTTCAGAGGTGATGAAATTCGGGTGGTCTGCTGATGGAGACAATTATGGGGAGGTGGTCTGATCCAAGGAAAATGACGGGTTGCCAGGTGACACGATAGTTATGTCTGGCAAACTGTGACACGCTCCTCTAATTCTGGTCCTCATTGACCGAGCAAAACGTAGAGCTATCAATCTGCTCAGCCAGCGCTGTACCCCTATGATTGTTTCCGAGGACCGAATGTCACATCTCATGATGCGCATTAAAGTCCCCCCAGGACCAGACGATTATAACCTTCCAAAAGCGGGCTAACATCAGGCTCGTAATCTGGGACACACCTATTTATCGGCGGGAGGTATACGTTCAGCAACTCTACCTCAGCAGTTCCACACCAGACTGCTACTCCCATACATTCCATGCACGGGTCATTAGATACAGGCTCATGCGAGATAGGTCTGTATTGGACAGACTGTTGCAATAGGAAAGCTAATCCCCCACCTCCACTTCTGGTGCGATCCTTCCTTAGCACGTTGTAACCATCGCAACGTTGTATGCTACAGTTGTTGTTGAGCTTGGTTTCTTGCACCGCAGCGACCTTGATATTCCTCCGACTCATGAAATCTACTATTTCCTCGATCTTACCTCGGAGTACATTGCAATTAAATTGCAAAAAGGATGCATTTTCTGGGATTGGGACAACAACGTCTGGTTTTAAATGCTGTGTGTGAGGTTGCTGTCGGGGGGACTGCGGGGGAGTTTCATAATCTGACGACGAGGGAGTTTCGTAATCCGATGACGACTAGAGTTGTACAATCTAGTTCATTTGAAAGATCTAGTTCAATAGTTCAGCTCTTTTAACTGAACTAGTTCAGTAATCTAGTTCATAGTTCACTATCCAGTTCATTCATTCGGATCATAATCGTTCAATCAAACACATACATACACCAAATAGAAACAAACAATAGCAAAAATCTTATCAATGTGAAAAAGCTTTGTGTGTGTGTGTGTTTCTTTTTATTTTTTTTTTCTATCCAGAACAAGGCACATTCAATATGGGAATATGTGGAATTTGTTGTGTTTTTGAAGAAATCTTCACTTTCGAACAGCTATTCATTGTACCTTGATCCAAAACGTAAACAAACTCATCAAATTACGAAGGCATCACTTAACACTGACGACGGCGTAACTTTATGCATATGTGAACGACATGTTGAACTAGATTGTGAATCGTTCGTTCGTTGATCGTACGGTCGCCGACTGATTATAGTTCAGTGAACTATTGAACTATAATGAACTATATCGACTGATCTAGTTCATACGCTCTATTCAATGAATCGTTCAATTGAACTAGTTCGTTCATGAACTATACAACTCTAATGACGACCCACTGGGGACTGTATTCACGAAGCATGCAGCAACATAGTCGTAGTCACTCACGTGGACAAGTCCAGAGCAACCCCTTAGATGCACACACTCCTGACATCTATTGCATCTCACCGAAGGTTGGATAGATGCGCATGTGAAGATGCGCATGTTACAAGCAGAGCACAAATATATTGGTCCTGGGGTTTCCTCCGTCCGCGCACGGAACAAAAGAATCCGGAGCAGGCATTCCAGGGCATACTGCTCCCAACCCGGAAAAACGATTCAAATACAAATATGTGTACCCTGAGGTGGTATCCGTTGGCCAGAACCCGGTTGTTGTTTGCCTCCAAGTCAATCCGGTATCAAAGAACCTACCACCATGAGACTTTATATATGCAATATTATTAGGTTAACATTAATCCTTGCCACCTGAGCGATCTTGTTTGCATAGTAATTTGTATGTAGGCCCTTTCTGAAAGAAAGGGTGCTTCTATAGACCCTTTCTAAAAGAAAGGGTACTTCTATAAACCCTTTCTGAAAGAAAGGGTGCTTCTATATACCCTTTCTGAAAGAAAGAAAACTTCTATATACCCTTTCTGAAAGAAAGAAAGCTTCTATAAATCCTTTCTGAAAGAAAGAAAGCTTCTATAAATCCTTTCTGAAAGAAAGCTTCTATAAATCCTTTCTGAAAGAAAGAAAGCTTCTATAAATCCTTTCTGAAAGAAAGAAAGCTTCTATAAATCCTTTCTGAAAGAAAGAAAGCTTCTATAAATCCTTTTTGAAAGAAAGCTTCTATAAATCCTTTCTGAAAGAAAGGGTGCTTCTATAAACCCTTTCTTTAAGTGATATGTGAGAAGTTTTCCATATCCCTTTGGGAATGTGTGCGTTGTACACCTTACGAATCAAACTTCAGCAATTAACCCAAAAGTGTTTACCTTACCTTTGTTATGAGCATTTGGTATGGCGTAAATTAGCCTTCCCGTTATTGGAGTGAAGGCTCTTATTACGCCATCATTCCATACCGATACCAGACTACTGCCATCATTGGTAAATTCCAGATCAGCACATTGAAAATTGTACACCATTATACGCAGCAATTCCTGCAAACGTTTTGTAGACCAAATACGTATAGTTTCATAGCCAGCTGTGGCAAACACTGATGAAAGATTTCTATAAGAAAATATGTATGTTAATTTAAATATTAATTTAGGAAGCTGTTTGAGAAGTCTACTTTTCCGAAATATTCGTGGGACCTATGAAACTTACTTGGGAAACACAATATTATGTACCGCCTCCCTATGCGAGGTCTTAAGTAATTTCAGTGTAAAAAGTTTTATGTTCAGCAAATATATTTCATTCGATTCTGTGGCAATATAATATTCAATGGGATTAACTTGAACCATGGATGTAATGACACCATTGACCTTGGTTCTTTTCAACTGTTAAGCATAAAAATAATAACTGTTTTTTTGTCTCAAACAAAATTCAAATTTCTTACCGTTTTTAACATAGGCCAAGTGGGACTTGGATAATTTTTAAAATGTGTCTCTTTAATATCTTTACGCTCTTCCACCAGCTCGACCACCCCATCACCGGCACCCATCAGCAGCAGACCATCATCCACAATATAAACAACCCGCAAACCATTAACATAACGATTACAATCTTTGCCAAAAGGTTTTCGGGGATTATGTGTACCATATGCCCCCACCATGGAGGAAAATGTACCTGACCGTGTTACATTAACGGTATCACAACAGTTGAGTATGATTTTAACCACATCACCACTAAAAGTTCCCAAATAGACATATTCATCACAACGATCTATACAAATGCTGGTGTAGCGACGTTGATGTTTGCCCACATAGACATCGTGAACATTAACTTTCTTCATTTCTCGGTGTATACTCCAAATTCGTAGGTGACCTAAGGGGTGAGAGGAGGAGGAGGTTTGAATTTGTCTTAGAGGATATGTATTAGAGTACTAACGATCTCCTGCCGTCAAAAAGAATGATGGATTGTTATGTAAAGCCCTGACAATAATTGCATTGCCATTTATGGACCTTGAAGCAACTGATCTGCAGATGGGTGTACTGGCAAATGAAAAATGAATAGAATTTAAATGAAATAATGCCTTGTTCCCAAATAGACATAATAAACTCACAGTGTTGCAATGTCGAAAACAATCACCGAACCATCATCTCGACCACCAACGGAAACCACGTATTTATCGTGAGCAGTGAAACAAATGGATTGAACGCGAACCTGAAATTTTATAAATATTTCGGTATGAGGATTTATAATAAATAATATTGATACTGGGATAATTTACACATTTTTACACTCTCTAAAGATTGATGGAGATGGATCTCTCGTACTTGCCTTATGTAAATCATGTCTGGCCAATTCCTTGCGTTCTTCAAAATCCCACAAAATTACATAGCCTGGAAAGCCCATATTATTGATTTGACCCGAGGCCATATAGCGACCACTAGAAAATAGATAAAAGTTATTATTAATTCACAATATCCTGCTATAATCCATCACACAATCTACCTTCGACTTATATCTAAACATGATACATTATTGGTATGGCCACCAACAAATTCTTGTTTATTCGTTTTTGTATCATCGATGCCGATCTTAGTACCCAATGGATATATAATATGACGTTTATCCGGATGCAAATGTAAACCAAATTCCACTTTGCCATTTATACCGAATATTGCTCTTGGTTCCAAACGTTTCGTTTCGATCAATTCTGTGGACATATTGCAAAACTAATTTATAAGGCCCGCTTTTTATTATTTATTATTATTTTATTATAAAAAAACAAAATTCAAAATAATTAATGTATTTTTTAAATATTTTGCTCAATTTGTCAGTCTTCTTTGTTCAATAGTGAAACGGAAACGTTATTGTTTTCATTTTAAATTTCCAAACTTAGCGACTTGTTTGTTACCCAGAGTAACAATCAAGTCCAGCGCAAACAACTCTTTTTTTGTTTTGCAAGGATACCATGAAAAGTTGTTGCTATGGTATCATTCCCAAGACCAGCTGGTGTTTTCCGAATTGAGTGGTTGTTATTAAGAAATTGTATTTTGTTCGCTTATTTAAGCGACTCTAACTATGCACTCATATAGCTGGTATAGCTCATGGGTCATACGATGACAATATTCACCGTCGACGCACATTGGTCGTATATCATTCGAAACTTTTTTCTCTTATATACGGTGTATCAGTGACCTGTCGAGTTGTTGTTGTTGTAGGAATGCAAAAATGATCGTTCGTATATCTTTATACCCCACAGCACACTGTGGTAAGGGGTACTACCCAGTCAGCATTTTTTGAAAATTTTAATCAAATTCGAGTCTTTTTTGATCCGACTGCACGATTAAAAAGCTAGAATATGAGCTCATTTTCTGATCATAAATGACTCCTTTGTCGGTAGGAAAACATAACCTCAGGCGACTCTTCTAAACAAATCACAAATGAGTCTTTTTCGAGTCGTATTTCAATCATTTATTGGTGTTTTGTTGATTAGGCCATGTTTATATTATAGCCTTTTGCAGGGTTAACCTTCTTTATGAGGATTTGTTTGACGTATATGTAATGGAATTGACATTTAAAACCCAGTGGGTTTGTTAAATCCGGTTATATATAAACGTACTATTAATTTCGGACCCTTTTTCGAGTCTTTTTAGAGTCATGTTTATAATCATTTATGAGTCTTTAGGGAGTCATTTATGAGTCTTTTTGTTAGACGAAATAAATTAAAAAAATTTTCTTTTTATTCTTCTTTGTTTCTTTCCTTTGTTTTATAGTCTTTTCTGCTTTGTTATGTCTTTTAATTATCCTTTATGTTGCTTGGTGGTTAGTATACTGCTTCTTCATTTCACTTGGCAAAACCTGTTGTGTTGTGTTTGTCTGTACCTTTAATATTATACGTTACATTTATATCAAAATTTTGTAGAAAGTGTATATGAGAATTTTATTTTTTTATTTACAACCAAATAAAAATAAAACAAAGCAATCAGTTTTTAATCACCTAACTGTTCAAAATATGATCAGAAGATACATAATTATAATCACTTTTCAAACACCTGCATGACCCTTTTTTTATTACGCACTTTTCAATCTTCCAGATGATCAAAATGTGACAATAAATAACAAAAAATGGTCACATTTTAAACACTTCAATGACTAATTTGTGATTGCTACACATTTATTGTTGTATTTTAAATTGAACTCTTTTTAATCACTACAGGGAGTCACTTTCGAGTCCCTTTCTGATCATACAAGCGACTTAATCAGTTTTTGATCACCAAAAGGACTCTAAAAAGACTCCTCAATGTGATTTTTGAAAAAACAGTCTTCCAAATGCTATCTGGGTATGTCTTTGTGCATTTGTATATAACATACAAAAGCAAAGAAGATAGACCCGTAGTTCCTTTTGGGCATAGACATAGAATCACTTTCTGAGTCGATTTATACATGTCCGTCCGTTCGCAACATACAGGTCGCATTTATTGTCCGAATAAGCTGAAAATTGGGATATGTCATTTTTTGCCATGTTTCATTCTACGGGTCTTAAACTTCTTATTTCTAAATTCCACAAACGACTGGCGTCCACAGATATAATAGACTATCCAACATTTCAAACACGGCTGGAAGGAAGTCTTTCCTATGTCCTCGAACAGCTTGGCATAGTTGACGGTATCAAAGGGCTTCGATAGGTCAGGAACAATAACAATAATAGTATATTTTTCTCCAAATAGCTGGCCATCGCACTATAGGTAATTTGCCCAGTTTTTGAGGCAAAAAGTCGATTTTGCAACTTTTAATAGTAATAATTTTTTAGTTGGCATTGAAAAAAGAACATGTCAAAATTAATTAATATGAATGACATTTTTGAAATTAGCGCCATTATCGCGGTTTAAATTGCAGTCAAAGTGAGAATTTCGAAGAAAAGCTAAAAAATATAAATTATAAGGTCTATTTCAATGTGTTCAAAATCGTGGAAATTTAAATTTATGTAATATGGAATAGATTGGCCATTGCGAGTGCAATTTATTTAATATATTGTTACGGAATTAGATTTAACTAATCTCCGTGTAGACCTTGTTTTATTCTCCAGTACGATTTGTACCAAATAAAACAGGGTTCGTTTCAGATTACGTTTCTACAATGATTTATTTACTTTATTACACTTATTCGGAACCGACTTTAATTACTAAGCACACAGCTTGTCTCTAGTTAGCACACGGCTATTCTTTAACCGATCTGTTTAGTTCAACGCTTAAAACACAACTAACCCGCCGTTGCTGATTCTACCTGTATTTATCCCAAAATCTCCCTGTTCGAGAGTTATCCAGAACATCTGGTAACACCTCTTAAATAAAGTAACTGCGTAATATAACTTTACGTTACAATTCAAAATTTTAAATTAACGGAAACTGAACTAAATTAACTTAAACCTATCAGTTAGGCCATGCTTATATTATAGCCTTTTGCAGGGTTAACCTTCTTAATGAGGATTTATTTGACGTATACACAAAGGAATTGACATTTGAAACCCAGTGGGTTTGTTAAATCCGGTTATACATAAACGTACTATTACATTCGTAACAATATAAGGTGTGTTCGTTTACTCAATAATTTGTACAAATTTGTACAAGTCCATTAACTTCTTTTAAACCACTAAGGTATTTTGCATTGTACTGAAGAGTAAACGAACAACATCCAGTGACAATTTGTACAAATTTTGAGAAAACGAACACACACATAATAAAGCTTAATTATTTTGTGTGGCGACCAAAAACACTAAAGGCCTGGGTACATAATAAATCCTTAATAAAAGTCGGAAATAAATATTTTATTTTTCTTAAACTTACTTCATATTGACTTTTACTAAATTGGCCGTGTTTGTTTTGGCACCTAGAACACATTACTGAGAGTCTTCTGCATTGGTATTATTACATTTCAAAACCCGCTTTTGCCCGTTTTTTGATATTTATGATTTTTTAGGTTACTTCTTAAAAAAAACTATTAAAATTATGGGCGTTTGGTTTGTGGAAATAAATAACAAATATAATAAAATATAATTAAAAAAAATAAGTTTCAGTGTTTTATTTAGAAATGCACTTAAAACTAGGAAATAATTTGTCGCTTAGCCTCAATAAATATATTCTTTCTCATGATGGAATCTCTTAAATAAAACGATTGCCGTTTAATTTTTCCACCATTTATAATTTAAATGCAAGCGTTTTATTTGAGAGATTCCATCATGAGAAAGAATATATTTATTGAGACTAATACGGCGTTTATATTATAGGTTTTTGCAGGGTTAACCTTCTTTATGAGGATTTATTTGAAGTATACACAATGGAAATGGCATTTGAAACCCAGACCCACTGGGTTAACCCGGTTATATGTAAACGGCCTATAAGCGACAAATTATTTCCTAGTTTTAAGTGCATTTCTGAATAAAACTCTGAAACTTAATTTTTTTTAAATTATATTTTATTTTTAAATATTTAGTAAATACTTTTTTTGACCACTGATAACAAAATTATAGTCAATTTAGGCCGAAAATTTAGATAAAAACTTTAAAATGCCTGAAATCGTGTAGTACCGTTATATAAAGGCTATACCAAAACCTGGACCTGGTGGAGAAGTGTCTGTACCATTGGGGACTTCAAATGCCAAGTTACAGCCAGTTCGGCCTCAAAATGAAGATAAAATCCTCAAAATCCCTGAAATCGGGTGGTACCACTATATGGGGGCTGTAGAAAAAATTGGGCCCATATTCATGTATTTTCATCCAAATCTGAAAAGTGTGCCAAGTTTCAGTTTGATTGGTCAACTGCACTGTGTGGAAAATGAGTTACTAGAGTTGAAATGTTGAAATGCTAAAAAGGCGTATAAATTCGAGCCACATGGCGGTGCACGCAGAATTTGCAGGCCAAAGAATAGATGGCGCAAACAAGTTGATGAAGAGGTGACAAGGCGCGGTATTCCAAAAAGCGAAGCACGAAACAGAGAGAATTCTTTTCTTAGTTCGGCCTATGGAACAAATGGTCTGTAATGGGCCAGCTAAGTAAGTAAGTAACTAAGAGTTGAAATGCAAGTTAAATAAAACACTTTAAAATGTACCAATCATTGTTTTAATATTCATATTCATGTATTGTCATCCAAATGTGAAAAGTGTGCAAAGTTTTAGTCCGATTGGTCAACTGCAACTGTGTCAAAATTGAGTTACCAGATTTGAAATGCAATTTAAATAAAACACCATTAAACACTGTAAAATGGACCAATCTTTGTTTTAATTTCATTTTCATGGATTGGCATTCAAATCTGAAAAGTGTGCAAATTGAGTTACCAGATTTGAAATGCAATTTAAATAAAACACCGTTAAAACATTATTAGTATTGATTACATATTAATGTATTGTCATCTAAATCTGAAAAGTGTGCAGTTCGATTGGTCAACTGCAAGTGTGTTAAAAATGAGTTACCAGATTTGAACTAAAGGGACTAAAGCAAGTTAAATAATGCTAGGTTTATATTTACGAAATCGTCAATTCCATTGCTCAAACGTCAAATGAAATCACATATGTAATCCATTGGATTTCATTTGACGTTTAACCAATGGAATTGACAGTTGAAATCGAGTGGATTTCGTAAATGTAAACCAAGCATAAAACACTGTAAAAATATTATGCCTTTTCCAGAAACTGCAAGAAACTACTATTGGTCTGTTCCAGAACTGCCAGTATCTACTAATTTTGCTATTTTTTCCGATAACATAAAGGAAAAAATGTTATCGTAGTAAAAAATAGTCCCGGTCCACACTAGCAAGAATTTCATTAAAAAAATTCATGAAATTAGGTGTTCTTAAATTGAATTCCCCACTACACCAATTTTATGATTTTACTTTACTATGGAGGTCGGTCTAGAGACGCATAATTTCATGCAATTTTTTCAATGAATTCACTCTAGTGTGGACCGGCACATAGTAGCTTCTTGCATGTTCTGGAACAGAGGATATTTTTTACTACGATAACAAATTTCCTTTATGTTCTCGAAAAAAGTAAAAATTAGTAGATTCTTACAGTACTGGAACAGACCAATTATTGTTTACAATATGTGTGTTCGTTTACTCAAAATTCGTACAAATTGTTACTGGATGTTGTTCGTTTACTCTACAGCACAATGCAAAAGACCTTAGTCGTTTACAAGAAGTTACTGGACTTGTACAAATTTGTACAAATTATTGAGTAAACGAACACACCTAATTTCTTTACAATTAAAATAAGCAATGGCGACAAATTGTACGTTATATCCGTGGTTTTCTTTAAACGGTGCGGTAGTAGTAAGCTTTATTTTATCTGTCCTTTACATATTTGAGACTTTCTAATATGAACAGATGCAAACTTTTACCGAATATCAAAGAAACAGTCACTGAAATTTAACCTTTTATACCCTCCACCATAGGATGGGGGTATATTAAGTTTGTCACTACGTTTGTAACTACTCGAAATAATCATTGTAGACCCCACAAAGTATATATATTCTTGATCAGCGTGCAATTCTACATCGATATAGCCATGTCCGTCCGTCTGTCTGTCTGTCCGTCTGTGGAAATCACTCTAGCGTCCGAACGGATTGACGTAGGTTGATGAAATTTTGGGAAAATATGTTATATTTACTTAGGACTTTTGGTATTGAAAGCGGGCTATGTAGGTCCACGCTTTCGTATAGCCCCCATACAAAATGACGCGTGACGCGTCGTCGTTTTAAGGAATTTTTAAGATATTTGGCCCATTTTACCACCGAATTGGTTGTAATTTGGTACTTTGTGTCTCCAGAGGCCAAAAAATATTCCTACCAAAGTTGGGTTATATAGGTCCACGTTTTGGTATAGCCCCCATATAAAGTACGCGTCATTTTAATATATTTTGAATGTATTAGACCCATTTGACCAAAGAATCGGTTGTAACTTTGTATTTTGTGTTTCCAAAGGCTAAGAAACATTTCTACCATAAAATGTTTATATAGGTCCACGTGTTGATATAGCCCCCATAATACAATACCTCCCGATTTTCGATATTTTGAACGTTTTAGCCTCATTATCACACCGATATGGCTGAAATTTGGTATTTAGTCTTCTTTAGGCGTATAAAACTTCCCCCCAGAAATTTGTAGGTAAAGGTCCACGCCATCATATAGCCCCCATAGAACGGTACCTTCCGAATTTCGGTATTTTGAAGGTTGTGGCCACATTAATCCACCGAAATGGCTGAAATTTGTGGTGGAGGGTATAAAAAGTTCGGCCCGACCGAACTTAACGCTTTTCTTACTTGTTTTATACTAGTACTTAAAACAAGTTTTGGGTAAATATGTCATTTGATAGATATTCGATTGAACTATCAACTGAAATGACGAGTTTTCGGTGCAAATGAAGGATAACAAGCTCAAGTAAGAATTGGTAAATATGTGAATTTTAACTGAAATATATGAAAGCATATATAAGAGGATTTAACAAACCCACTGGGTTTTAAATGTCAATTCCATTGCATATACGTCAAATAAATCCTTCAAAAGGCTATAATATAAACATGCTATAAAACAAATACCATTATTACAATAATAAGCACTGATACCCTTTTTTATTAATTATTAATTACACATTTTTTATTATTCAAATTCATACATTTCTGATAAGAACAAACCGTTAAAACATCGAATAAACAATCGATAACATAAAAAACGACTTCTGACTTTTTTGTTTCACCACTAAAAAGTCGATTCTCGATAAGTCCAAAAGTCAATTTACATACCCCTGGCTGGCAGTCACACATTTTTATTTGTGTCTGAGAAGAGGGAGAGTAAAGTTGGGTTCGCGGAAAATAATAAGTGTTAAAATCCCAGATAAATAAAAGAAAAAGGAAATTTTTAATGAAAATTCAAACAATTGATTATAAATATTCATCAGATTGATAAAGGTTTATAAATAAAACACAATTGAAAGCTGCCTGCAAAAAGAAACCAAACAAGAGAACCGCCACCAGAGAATCCCTTCAAATTCTCCTGTGAAAAGTGTTTTACTCCCCCCCTTTTTTTACCCCTTTACAAAAACTCATGTTATAGCAAAACAACAACGAGAAGAAAAAAAAACAAATTAAAAGAACAACTTCCTATCTTCTAAGAAATTTCAAGATAACACCAAACGAACGATATAGTTCCAAATTAAAACACATCAAAAAAGAAGTTCAAGTAACCACTAAAAGCAAAAAAATTCATTGGTTTCCAAATTAAAAAAACTACACAACAATGAGTGCTATGAAAGTTTGTTGTATCGGCGCGGGCTATGTTGGTGGACCCACTTGTTCTGTGATGGCTTTGAAATGCCCAGATATCACTGTCACTGTTGTGGATAAGAGTTCTGAACGTATAGCTCAATGGAATTCTGATAAATTACCCATTTATGAGGTAAGTTGGTTTATTTGCTTTCTAAAGCTTATTCATGATTTGCTCTTTTTGGCCTTAGGTGTTGGGTAAATGAAGATAAATTAGTGTTGAATGGGTGATTAACCGTGAGGTCTTTTACTTTTTTTTTCGCTTACAAGGAAGGAGAAAATTCTCAACACCTGTAGCAAACTGGTTTTGATTTAAGAAATTTTTGGCTGAAGTTATTGGGTGGCTCTGGGAGAATGGTGGGAACGAATGAAATAACATAATGAAATTCCGAAATTCCATTCCTCCTGGTTGTTTGTTTAGATTTTGCGTTCATTGACATTGATACTGACAATGCAAATGAACATTCTGTGGTATTAAGGCCACAACAATAACAAATGTCAACATCTTGACCATCAATGGGTTTTTAATGTAATTATCCAAATGAAAAAGCACTAAAAACAAAATGTAATGGTAAATGTTGGTTGCGGCTTAGTTTTGAATGCATTGATTGATATATGAATGGATAGATGATGCCCAAACCACTTAAATGCTTAACTTATTAAAGTGTTTACCCCTCGCAACTTATTTATTTATTTTTTTTTTATTTTGAAAGAATGCCTGTTCTCTAAGACAGGCCTGTTTATACATACCAACATAAATATAAAATGCATAAAAGTGTTTTGCGCTTGTGTTCTGCACACAAGGTCAATGTAATATAAGAGGGACTCTTCAATTGTTGTGGCGCGGCCTTTAATAACACCTCAACAATAAAGTATAATATTGCTGAATTGTGCTTGTTGGAATTTTATGTGAAGTATTGAAACATGTCAATGGCTTTTTTTTGTGGTTGATTTATTTTGGCTTAAGGTCAAATTGAAAAGAATTATTTGTTTGTTGTATTTTCTTTTTTATTTTTATTTTCCAATATTTCGACTGTATTCTACAGTCATCTTCAGGGAATATTTGATGAGAAAAGCAACAGCTTTGTTACACCGACTGCGCCAAACTCGGTGTAACAAAGCTGTTGCTTTTCTCATCAAATATTCCCTGAAGATGACTGTAGAATACAGTCGAAATATTGGAAAATAAAAATAAAAAAGAAAATACAACAAACAAATAATTCTTTTCAATTTGACCTTAAGCCAAAATAAATCAACCACAAATAAATACACAACAGGTCAACAATAACAACAACACATGTCAATGGCCTAAACGGCAAAAACAAGACGAGGTTGTTATGCGTCTAGACTCTAGAGTCTAAACATACGAGTGAGGGAAATATGTTTATTGAAAACACAGATGAAAGGCTAGAAATTTCAAATCTTTTAGTATGATTTAAAGAGATGATGTGGACTATAGACAAAATATGAATGTTTGTTAATTGAGAGACATGGATTGTTATATACTTCTTGGAAAAGAAAGAGGTAAATAAGTTACATACATACCTATTATTTTTAGTGTAAAGAGCTTCCCAGGATATGACTACCTTTAATAAGGGACTACGGTTCGCTGATCATAACTTCTCAAAAATCTTCAAATTGTATGTGAATTCACGTAGGCCAATAACCACAAATACAATTTTATGAATACGGAAATTCTGATGGTCACATTGAAATAGTTTAAGGTGCCTTGCATTTCAATTAAATAATATTTGCTGTCGCAGTTTTTTTAATTAATTAATTATGATGTATGTGTTTTTGTTGAGTATGTAATAGGTGTTTGTTTGTGGGTAACTTTTTATTGTTTATTAAAAAGTACACTCTTCAAGCTGGCGAAGTTTTTGTTTGACAGTGTTATTGTTTTATCTCAATGAATTTTTTTGCCACGCAGATATACCGTACATGTTTTTGTATAACTTCTGTTTTCTGTTTATTTTTTTTAATTATGACGTACTTCCTTTGCTAAATAACCACCAGCATTTCCAGATAATATATTATGTGTAGTATAATACATTTGTAAACTATGGTTACAAACATGTTATTATTAACATTTGTAATTTTAGTTTGTTCTGCACATTTATATTGGGTATAAATAACACTTACCCAAAACATAATTTTTGCATGACTTTTTCACAATTTTGTGTTAATGTTTTCTATCTGTTTGTGTACATGCGGAAATCAAACCACCAAAAATATTTTAAAAAATAAACTTATGATAACATTATTCTGTCAAATTCATTCACCATACTTTATAAGAAGTATGCAAATATGTATATAGATATGATTTAATATTGATATCGTTTTGGAGACTGATTTTAGTCACTTTGACTATAGATGTAGCAAATTTTTCATTTTAATTTGTATATGATTTGTCAATAATTTTTTTAAATAAATTTTCTTTCTTTTTGGCTCTCAAAAAAACTAGCGGAAATCAAACGACAGATATCCAAAAAAAAAATCTTTTGTAAAAAATAAATCGGTGATAAGTAACATTATTCAGTGCACAATGTTCTAATGAAGATAGATATCATTTAATATTCATATCGTTTTGAGTTTGATTTTAGAAACTTTGATTGCTTATGGTTTCGTGGCAAAGATTTAAAAATCTTTGTGAAAAAAATAATGATAAGAAGCATTATTTAATGCAGAATTTTTTATTACATAATAAAGCATGAATCTAGATGAGATTTAGTATTCATATATGTAGTTTTGAGTGTGATTAAAAAAAAAAAACATTTCTAACAGCATGTTATGCAACATGTGTTGGTTTTCAGTTTAGTCCAACTCTAATTGAATATTCCGGCGTAGATGAGTGGATGGTTTCCTTTGAGAGTTCTCCAACTCAAATACATATAATATAATTTATTAAAATATAATTTATATATCATATTAATGACCGCACTCCGATTCATATTAAGCTCAATGCTATATATAATTTAATTTATCCCTAGCCCACAGGGCCAAAAAAATTCCCATCACAACAATAAAGCTAGTACTCCAAACTAACTTTTAAACGTCTTAAAGCGATTGGGTTCTAACATAAGTGTGTTTTAAACCCACTATTCGATCGCACACTTTTTAGCAATATCAAGAATTATCTCTTTAGACTTAGCTGAGGGTATACAAATTCAGTGCGTTCATAAGAAGCAAAACAACACACAATAAAAAAAATTCTTATAATTTTCATGTAAAACATGCCTAAAATGTGGGTCAATGAATTTCATTCAGTATAGTGCTAATTAAAGTAAAAACAATGTCAGCAAACAATAGCTGTGTCTGGTAATTCGATATTTGGTAACAGTTTTTACCAAATGTTGCCTGTTAACACAAATTTTTTACAGTTCTTTATTTAGGCACATAAGTTATATGGCGTTTTCGAGGTTAGTACCTATCTAGGGAAATACAAATTCCTGCAAACATATATTGTAATTGGGAACATCTTTACTTAGGTGGCCTTTTACAGAACATTTGTCTTGAGACTTGCTTGCTGGTTCACAAGGTTTTTGGGAAGCTACAACAACTGTGGAAGTGTTGTTCTTCCCTGTGTTGTCCTTCACACTATCCTCCTTGATCAACACTGACTCACAAGGTTTCTGCAAGGTGACAGCTGCTGTGGAGTTCTCAGCTGCACAGTTACTAGCTCCTGCACTAACCTTGGTTGCCAATGCGGCAGAGGTATGTGAGATAGTCGGCCGTGACAGCGTTGATTTCTTCGCTGCTGGTGGTTGCTCCTCAGAAGACCTAATCCTCTTCACCACTACGGGTGCAGTTCAATTGGTCACTGAGGGACCGCCAGCCTTTGAGGATGCCGACACTGCCACAGACCCATCATCTCGTTTTGCGAGTTTCCCCCTCCCCATTAGCTGACCCACCTCCATCACCTTGTTTCAGGGCTTTGAAGGAGGGGCGACGGAAAGGTTTGGGGAGGCAGCTGGTTTTCTGGGCCTGGTTTTTCGACCTTATTGGCTTCTTCACAGCCTGTGCGGTAGAGCAGGAGGGCATTCTGTCGTCACTTCCGGTTACGACAGTATTCCCTCCCTCCACGACGTGTTTTCATTTCATTAGCTGGAAAATCCTTAATCGTTAAGTGAGGTTATTTTCTTTCGAACCTCCTCACAAACGTTAGGTTCTTCCGAATTAATTTAAATTCCCTTTCGGTGATTGTTTTGGGGTCTTTATTGACGAATAGCTTGCAATACGATATCGCAAAACGATAGTCCTTTCTGTCCATTGCTTCTTTACTTGCTGGGTTTTTTGAGGTTGTAGGTTTGTGAGACTCATCCATGTCGTCCATGGTTGCGTCTCACTCCCCGACAACTTCATCCACCGCAGTTTGTCTAAGAAGCAATGGTAGTTTTCCTCCACCTAAACATGTTGGAGATACGACCTTGTCAGACAGAAGTTACGACTCAGCTTGACCTTCCTCATTGGTTAAGCTTGAGTCGTTCACATAGTCGACCTGTTCGCCTTCCACATTTTTTAGTGGGAGAAAATTTTCCTAAATTTTAGAGAGGAGTACTCTACTATGTCTGTTCAGAATATCATTTATGATATCTAAAATCGGGCTGTCGTCCACGCCCTTAATTGGAGCACAATGCAAGGTGGTAGGGGAAATTGAGAAAGAATTGTCCGTGTCCATGTTCCTATTCGTCAACGAAAGAGAAGAGAGGGTGCCAAGGCATCCACACCAACATCAGTCGAAGTTTTTGGTTTTTTGGGTTTTTTACAAGTTCGAATATTCATACGTTATTGAGTTGTTGGAAGGTCAAGAGGCCAACCGTGGCATTGCCTCCTTACCACGGCAAGGGCTTGACAAACCAAGTTCGTTACCCGTTGATTCGCCCAGGTATCAACGAGGCTCCGTTCAAATACAGTTTATAGGTACCCCACTGCAAACCTTGAAAACACCGATAGGCACGGGTATTACGCATAACACCCAGGTGTTGGGGGATCTCTAATGGGTAGGAGATCACTACCTGGATAACCTTTGGTCAGACGCACTGTCCCGTTCTCAAAATGTCATGTAGAACGGAGTTCTGCTAATCCGTTCAGGATAACATGTCGAGTATCGAGAAATTGCGACCTAAGCCCTTGCATCGCGTCAAGATTGTTACCCCTGACAGGGGCACCACCACCGTTTAAAACGTCTATTATTTCTGATTCCGTTAAGATTTCATTATCAAAATATCTTTTCCTGATATTCAAAAATATTGGACACTTTCCAATAAAGTGTTGTATCGTTTCTATATCATCAAGATTGCAGATTGAACAGCGTTTGTAAGGTTCAGATCTTTGTCAATTTAATCCAAGCACGCCCGCTCTGGCCTTTATTATATACGATATTTGGCTTTGGGAATATTTATTATCGCAATAAGTTTCTCCCAGCTCTGGGTTTAGACATTTGTAGATACGGGTTTCACTTTCTTGTGATTTTTTAATATACTGGGTATAGTCAGAATTACGAATTTCTTGCAATAATGCTTGACATGCTATGCGCCAGTGTTCTACTCTACTGCTATTAACACCACTGCTATCGAGTCTAAGCGATCTTTCAAGTCTTTATACCAAGAAGTATTTTTTGTACTATTTTAATAGCGAGGATATTCGGAAGTCGATCTTGTTTAAACTCAAATAGTGCTTTGGCTATATATTTCAAGTGCAACCCATACGTGTATATATATATATCTTGGTTCGTATCCTGTTTCTAGGGCTAGAACGTAGTTATGTGTGTTCTCTGGCAATTTAAGAAGACATTTAATGAAAACCCTGTACAGTTTCTCGATATCTTCAAAGTATTCGTTTCGCCAAATTTGAGACCCGTGACCTTGGATTGAACGGCATACTGATAGAAACATTTTCCACTTGGCGTTGAGTGAAATATTCGTTTTTCCTATAAAGCTTTTCCATGTAGCGTTGAGACAGCATTTGGCGGCATCATTTTTCATTTGGATATGCTTTCTAAAGGATAATTTTGGAGTTAGTAATATACCAAGATATTTATATTCATTAATTACTCTGAGAGCTTCGCCATTATATATCCATTTTTTGGTTGCTGCTGTTCTTCCTCCCTTACGAAAAATCATAATTTCAGACTTTGTACTATTGACTTCCATATTGCATTTTTTGCAATATAAAGGCAGATTATCAATCATTTGTTGCAATATTTGAGGGTTCTCTGCGAGGATCACAATGTCGTCCGCATACATTAGTAAACGAATCTATCTATTTGTAGACCACGTTCAAATACAAAGCAAATAGAATTGGGGACAGTAAACGTCTCTGTTTTACTCCCGACTTCATTTCAAATGGCGTAGAGAGATGCTCTCCTGACCAAACTGCTGATTTTGTTTCTATATAAAACCTATAAAACCTATAAAACCTGTAAACCTTTCCTATAAAATTGAGGATTTTATTCGACAAACCAGATTCATATAATTTATATAGTAACAGGTTTCTAGGTACACTATCAAACGTCGCACAATGGTTTAAGAAACGATTTTCCTGGCCAAAAATCAAAATTTTGTTTTGTCACAGATATTTAATTTCTATATAAGATTCGATAGTAAACATATTGGAACTAAGGAAAACAAAAAATTAGGTCAAAATATTGGAAGGTGCAGGCGTGGGGTGCCCCTAAAGACGACCATTTTCCTCATGTTTGAGAAATACGTAATTTTTGAAAACTTCTGTAGAAAGAAATAGCTATTTCTCAAAAGCTATAACATATATTGCGTTTGTGGCCTTTTAAAAAACGGTTTAACCGTAGTGTTTACACAACATGAGCTTTTTTATTTTTTCTCAGGTACTAAATTTTATGAAATGCCAAATTTAGTGGACTAGAACCGAGAGTCTCCTCTTTCTGCCCATATATACTTTTGCCGTCCGTTTAACACTTTTTTAAATTTATTGAAATTACATGGGTAAAAATGTGTGTTTTTCCATAACATTTCCCATATGAATTACAGTTATATAAGTTTTATGAAAACCCAAGAAGCATTTTATTTTAATTTTTGCAAAATTTAAATTTTTGTAATTTTTTTTTGCGAAAAAATTTGTGAAAAAAAAAATTTTAAAATTTTTTTCGAATTTTTTTTTAGTTTTTTTGGTATTTTTTATTTATTGGCGTTTGACCATCTTTAATATATAAGAAGATATAAAAAAACATAAAAACACTGCTATTTTGATGAAAAATAGTAAAAAAATTCAGAAGTTCAACTTTGACCTTGAATACCTCCGCAACTAACAGACCGAATTTGACCGCTTATAATTCATCGGAAAGCTAATTGTGTTATTTGTCTAACAAAAAAAAATTGTGAAAATATCTCTATCCGTTCAAAAGTTACAGAATTTTGACCAGGAAAAAACGATTCTGAACCACTGTGCGCCGCCTTAAAGTCTGCAAAAAAGCATACACTTTCTTGTTTTTCGCTAGCTTCAGGTTAACGATAGAAACTAAGTCGAAAACGTTATCAACTGACCGCAAGTATGTTTGGACGAAATCCGTTTCAGACTATTTGGAGTCGTTCTAGCAACTTCCGTCCATCCATTTGGTTGTAGCACATGATAACTCTCGAGCGGATCTGCCGATTCGGTCCAAAATTTGGACTTCATAATATTTTGTCCAAATTCAGTTTAAGTATGAAGACGGGCAATATCGGTTCACTTCTTCGGATATCTCCCCCACAAATGTTCAAAACATTTCGCTGAAATTGTAGATATATAATTTTTGGGGGCAATTGCATACATCCTGAGAAAATGGCCGGAAAACTTAAAACAACCATACGGCCACCATATGTAATGACTGATGCGCACGACATCTTTCGAACTGGATACTGGGTTGTCCCAAAGATTCATTGCATATAGTAATATTTCTGCAAATCTTAGACAAAGTTCGAAGATGGTACTTATCGGTCAACTCCTTTCGATAAATCCGCCACAAAAGTTCAAAAATATTCTGTAAAATGGCACGCGCGATTTCCCTTGAATGGAGCAACGATTTGGTACAAACTTTGAATCTCGTAATACTATGCCCAAACTTAGTTTAAGTTCGAAAGTAGGTCATATCGGTACACTCCTTAAGGTACCTTCTTCACAAAAGTTCAACATTTTTTTGTTGTTTAAGGGCAGTTTAAAGTCTGTTCCCGTATTATTTGAAAATGTTCACCGAAGCTACTCTGTTTGACCCTGTTTACAGAGATATTATGTTTTTCTTGGACAAATCCATGATTCCTAATGGTCCAATATCTCTAAATTATACCAACTGAAATCACTGGTGAGCGCGATATCTATCCAAAAATAGAACCCACTTCCAAATTGACTATGTCGGTACATTCCTTCAGCTACTTCCTCCATCAAACTTTTGAACTTTAATACGGGCAAAATATACCTCATCGAAATATTAGTTTTAGATTTAAAGTATGTTTGGACGAAATCCGTTTCAGACAATTTGGAAAAGACAGTAACCGATTTGATCCATTCTTTACAGATTGTAAAATTTCTACCAGACTTAGATTAGGTTCGAATATGGACTATATTTGCGCACTCCTTCGAGTACATCCCACAAACAACTTTAGAAAGGTGTAGTTTAAGGCTTGCACTCGAAACCCTTCGGTTTTTTTCGCAACAGCTTGTATTCGCTGCTCCCATTACGGCGGTATATTTTTTTTCGGCGGCAAGTCCATACTTCCTGAGATAATGGACCAAAAGATCCAATATACCCTGCCGGCACCAACTAAACTGTGTAGTAGATAAACCTCGAAGGGAGAAACCGATATGGTCCAAACGTCCTTCCAGCTCAAATCTAACTAGAAACTAAAAAAATAATATTAAAATGATTTTCGCCATAACAGAAAATTTCAAATTAAAATCCGACATAATTTTTTTTTTTACTTGTTTATAAAGAAATACAGGACATGGATTAATTGCCGCTAAATTGTCAGTCCTCTTTAGGTAGGCGTATTAATTTCTTCTTGATTAATTCTTAAACTTGTAATGATGTAGCTATTACACGTCTAATACTCGTAGAAAACCTTGCAACATCAATTATTACTAAAATTGAGCTGTAATCATTTCGATAAGATAGTTTCAAAAATTACCAATATTTTGGTGTCACACTTTTTTAACATAGATAGTCGCTCTAGTAGATTTTAATTACATGGTTTAATGACGAAATGACCTTAGTATGTAAAAACTATTGTTAATAGGATGTGACAACATAATTACAAACTTTTCGATTAACTAATATGTTCTTCTATCTATAAGAGAATATATGCGGGGAATTTATATGAATATGGACATTTTATTTTATTTTTAAGTTCAATTGATAGATGTATTTTTTTCGTTTTTGTTCAATTGCAGCACAATGTTAATGAACTGATAAAATATCCATTTGCGATATTAATTTTTGTATTTCCAACATAGAAATTTATAAAAATTATATCGTTTTTTATAAAAACAAAAACATATTTCCGTTTTTACTTTGGTTGTTCTTTCAACATTGTCTAGGAGTAACACACAAGTGTTTCTTATTTATTAGATGAATAAGAAACCTCGTATCCAAGTTGCTCTTTTCTTTCCCATATAAAAACAACAACAATAGAAATTCTGCAATTGTTATCATTTAAAAAAAATGAACAACAAACATAACACAGTATAGAATAGAAGAAAAAAAAACACAAGTACCGCACAGACTAAATTCAATTTATTTAAGTAAATATGTCTAGCGGTAGAGGGAGAGAAAAAAAAACGCAGAATACTGATATCGGTATCTTTTAGTGAAATGTTTTGACATAGAAAAAAAGAGTTGGGCGATAATATTCTTTTGGGAGAAAATTTAATTATTTTTACAGTCTTTTAATGAAAGAATGTGGTGTTGGTTTGGATAATGACAATTATTTAAACGCACTTATCATTTTCATATGCAATTATTCCCCACATATAGATCTGAAAACTCTTTCGACTGAAATGATTCTTACCGCTTCTATTTATTTCTGGGGAAAATTAGGGATTCTGTTCATACAATTTGTAGATAAATGTCTGTATAAATTATTATACCATCAGCGTTTATGCTAACGAGGGTATATACACTTTCTTACGGGCAAAATGTGCCTCATCGAAATAATGGTTTTAGACCCCAAGTATGTTTGGATGAAATGTGTTTCAGACAATTTAAAGTCGATTTAGTAATGTCCGTCCGAACGAAGTTGGCTATCGCAATATTTTGTCCAAACTTAGTTTAAGTTCGAAGATGGGTTATATCGGTCTACTCCTTCCGGTACCTCCCCCACAAAAATTCGAAAATGTTCGGAAAATTTGTGCGCACGATAACTCTTGAAGGGAATAACCGACTTGGTCAATACTTTGCACATCATGATATTTCTACCAAACTTAGATGAGGTTCCAATATGGACTCAATCGGTCCACTCCTTCGGATACCTCCCACACAAAATTTCGGAAAAGTTCAGTTTAGGACCTGCTCTCGAATCGCTTTGATTTTTGTTGCAACAGCTTGTATTCACTGCCCCCTATACGACGGGACAAGTTTCATCAGGGGCAAGTCCATACTTCCTGAGAAAATAGCCTAAAAGTTGCAAAGAGCCCCTATGACACCGTGTGTAGAGCTTGGAGCTCAAGATAACTCTCGAACGGATCTTCAGATTCGGTCCAAAATTTGTCCAAACATAGTTTAAATTCGAAGAAAAGCCATATCGGTCCACTCCTTGAGGTACCTCCCCCACAAAAGTTGAAAAATGTTCGGAAAAATTGTGCGCATGATAACTTTTGAAGGGAGTGACCGATGTAATCCATACTTTGCACATCCTAATATATCTACAAGATATAGATCTTACTACTTACTTACTTAGTTGGCCCATTACCGAACATTTGATCCATAGACCGAACTAAGAAAAGATCTCCATTCCTCTCTGCTTTTCGCTTGACTTTTTGGAATACCGCGCCTTTCCATTTCTTCATCCACTTGTTTGCTCCATCGAAGCTTAGGCCTGCCGATTCTGCGTGCACCGCCATGGGGCATGTATTCATACGCCTTTTTAGCGGGTTCATCATCGCTCATTCTCATGATATGGCCTAGCCAACGCAATCGTTGCATCTCGATACGTTTAACTATATTCATGTCTTTGTATAGCTTATATAGCTCGTGGTTCATACGACGTCGATATTCACCGTCAACGCAAATCGGCCCGTAGATCTTTCGAAGAATTTTCCTCTCAAACACACCAAGCACTGCCTTATCTGCTTGCGCAAGTACCCATGCTTCGGAGCCATACATTAACACGGGTAGTATCAACGTTTTGTATAGTGTTGTTTTTAAATTGCTTACTTAGACCATAGTAGCATCTGTTGGCCAATACAATTCTTCTTCTTATTTCACAACTGATGTTGTTTGTTGTGTTTATGGCAGTGCCGAGGTAGACGAAGTCTTTAACTACCTCAAAATTGTAGGTACCAACTTCCAAAGTTGGTCCGAGCTCTATGGACGTTTTGCGCGTCGACACCATCAATTTGGTCTTTTCGCCGTTTACCGCCAGACCCACTTTCGCAGATTCTGCTTCGACCTTCCTAAAGGTATCAGTTACTTCCTTTACTGATCGTCCCATGATGTCTATGTCATCAGCATAGGCAAGTAACATGTGGCTATTGGTGTAAATTGTGCCATTTCTTTTGACATTTGCATCTCGTATTACCTTTTCCAGCAAAATGTTGAATAGGTCACACGAAAGGCTGTCTCCTTGTCTGAAACCTCTTTTGGTACAAAATTCTTCGGAGAGGTTCTTTCCAATTTTAACTGAGGACCTAGCATCAGTTAAAGTCATCTTACAAAGCCGGATGAGCTTTGCGGGGATACCAAATTCAGGCATTGCGTGGAATACCTTTGATCGGAGGGGACTGTCGAATGCTGCTTTATAATCGACAAAAAGGTGAAATATGTCGATCTGCATATCTTGGGTCTTCTCTAGGATTTGCCGCAGGGTAAATATCTGGTCAATGGTGGACTTGCCAGGTCTAAAGCCACATTGGTATGGTCCAATTATTTCGTTGACCATTGGCTTTAGTCGTTCGCACAATATCCCTGACACTATCTTATAGGCAATAGGGAGAAGACTTATGCCCCTATAGTTGGAGCATACAGTCTTATCTCCTTTCTTGTGGACGGGACATAGGATGCTCAGGTTCCAATCGTCGGGTACGCGTTCTTCCTGACAGATGGTGCTAACTAGCTGATGCATACACCTTATCAGCGCGTCGCCTCCGTTTTAAAACAGCTCGGCTGGTAAGCCATCGGCTCCTGCTGCTTTATTATTCTTCAGCCGGTTGATATAGATCAGGTTCGAATATTGACTATATTTGTCTCCTCCTTCTGGTACCTATCACACAAAATTTCGGATAAGTTCACTTTAAGACCTGTCCTCGAATCACTTGATTTGTTTTAAAGCGATTTGCATTCGCTACCTTCATTAAACGGTAAACGTTTTTTCAGGGGTGAATCCATATTTCTTGGGAAAACAGTTCGAAAGGTATAAAAAAATCCTATGCCACGATAACTCTCGAACTGTTCAACCGATTTGGTCCAACATTTGATCTTCGTCAGATTATATCCAAACTTAGTTTCGTGGGGGAATACCGGTCCACAACTTACGGTACTTCTCCCCAATATTTAAAAAATGTCACTAAAATGCTAGGATGATATCACTTTAATGGGGCTACCAATTTGGTCCAAACTTTGGATCTGCCAATATTTTGTCAAAATTTAGTTTAGCTTCTAAAATGACCGTTATCGGTCCTCCCTATGGGTACCTCCCCCACAAAAGTTCAACATTTGTGTCTTAGTGCAGTTAATTCCTAATCCACATTTTTGCCGACAAATGTCCAAAAAGGGCCACAAAATTCTGAAGAGACCTTAACTAAATTTGATCTGTCCGTAGGTGAAAGTTTCACTTCACATTGGCTGAGGGTATATATCTGTAGAGTTGTGCTAAAGGAACTATATGGAACTATCTCGTTCACTTCGCAGTTCCAATGGCCCACATTTTTTCTTTGAACAAACTGCGTATACTGAATATCACACGTTATATTTCATGATGTTACTCATACGTTTTGGAACAAGTACAAGGAACTAGGAACTAGATTACCCAACTCTATATATCTGTCGGCAAGGCCGACTGACACTTTTTTATTTTTAATTTCTGTTAATGACTTTTAAGACTTCTGATTAATAATTTGATGTTCCAGTGTTGTAGATGTGCTCGACATTCCACCTCTATCATCTATTTCTTTACCATATCTCCTGTTAATTTTAGGGTATAATACAATTTGGATACGCAATTGGAAATTTATTAGTTACTATAATATTTTGAATAAATTCTGATTTGGTTATCCTTAAGTAATGGAAGCTAGAACCACGAAGTTGCAAATATTTTGAACAGACTAAAATGTGAGTTAATTGTTTATTTTGCGTATTTTTTATACATAACTGCTAATAACACATCAACAATGTTTTGTTTGAGTAGCACTGCAAAATGTATTTGCCGTATTTCACACCTAGCAACAACTAAACAAAGTACATTGCGTAAATATTTATGCTTTCATTTAATTAACATTCTATTTTACAATGACACATAAACAATGAAAAGAAGCAGCTATTATTTTTTGTGCCCATTCTTCACATGTGCCACCATAGAACTAACTACAAACATTTTTAAATTGTGTGTCTTGGTGCGTTTTTGTTTTTATTTCCAAAAAATAAGACTCAATTTACTTGCATGGCACGTTGTAATAAAAATTCTTGAAATAGTTTAAAACCTGATTCGATTTTATAAATCAATCTCTGCCTTGTTTGAGTTTATTAAACATATACGAGTATATAGAATTATGTAATTATTTTTCTGAAGAAGAGTTTTAAATTATTTGTTTATATGTGCCCTACATGACAAATGACATAAAGACGCAATTTAGTTGTAATTTGTCAATAATAATGTCATGTAATATTACAAAGAAGGAAGTGTTTTGTTTGAAATGGTTAACCTTAAATGTGGATTTAATATATCCGTAATTCGTTACATATACCCATAATGTGATAAACTGCATGAAGTCGTAGAATTTGTAATTGGATTGGAGCGCCAAGAATTTAATAATTGATTTATTAGTTTTACATTTGGCTGTTATGGCGACGATGGAAGTCCTAGGGGGTTTTTCCATCAATCGGTTTGTAACGTAGCATTGGGTTTTATTTAACAGTGATATACGAATGTAAAATTGCTTCCCAACCATCATGGGCATTACAATATATGACATTATCTATTATATACCTCATATATAGCATAATTAGATTATATTGATTGATTTTAATTTATGCTAAACTCTACTGTGGTTCACGATGTTTTTGATATGCAGCCAATCACGTTTGATTTAGACTGAAATCGGCATACATTTTTATAACTATGGGCAGGATTAGAAACGGTACGTACGTAGTAGCGCAGGAAATTGGTTACAAGATCATGCTTCCTTCTAACAGTAAACGATCACTCGAAAATCAATGAAGAATGGTATCGAATTTAAATTAATTGCACAAGCAACAATTCGATACAAATGGGGTAGATAATAGAATAAAATATCTTCAGTAAGCGCTAAGCGATAAGGCAAAATGAATAGTTCTAGACGTGTTTGTAACGTTTTAAAATAAACACAAAAAGCAAAATCATATTATATAACATTAAAATCTTGTATCTTGACTTGTGCCAGAAGTTATCTCAATGTAATAGATTATGCAACCTTTCTCGCATAACGTATTGCAATGAGATAACATCTGAAACGAGTCGTGATAAATAGATTAAACGACTGCATGCAATTGCGAATAAATTGTGCCAAATAGAAATTGGTACAACATATCTTGGCAAAATATACACGAATAGAGAAATTGAATATGGTTTGGGGATAGATTTATACACAGTACAAACGGAAGAGGTTCGAACACAGCAACAAACTGGAAACTGGGCTACAGGTCGCAATTTTGATCGGATCGTCGAATCTAAAGCTTTGGTGAAAGGTGGGGTTCCAAAGAGGAAGAAGCGTATTGCAAAAAACTTATGTGGAGAAACGTTTTTTTCTTATGTGAATATCTCTGCTCTCTATTAAGGGTATTAGAAAGTTTTACAATGATGCAATGTACTTTAGAGTAGGTGAACGGAGATACACACCCGCTCAAAATAATAAATACCCATTTTACAGTTTTCTTGAAAGTTCGATAGAACAGTTATATTTACTTTAAGATATTGAGAATATGCTTTTTCTTATACCTCAATGTCATAAAAGTATAGCAATTAACAACTAATGTATGTTTCATTTAAAATTAATTAAGTTTAGGTACTAGATTTTTATCGTTTTTCGGCCATAGGATGGTCGTTTATCGACATACAAAGATTAAATTTGATCTATGCATTCTTGTCGTGATTATCGAAGTCGAAAGTTGTGAAAAATGATCGGACGAAAATGTTCACAAGTAAATTCCATTTTTTTTTTTTTGCAAAGTGATTTTTCAAAGTCGCTGTAACAACTCAACACGTGATCGTACATGCCTAGGCCAGAAACTTTTTTAGTTTCCCTTGCAATGTTTCAACTAAGGGCAGTAGATTTGATGAACATAATAATAGACACACTACAGTTATAATAGGAAATAATATACTTTTATTAGTTTTGACTGTGGGATATTTTTTAAAATAACACAATGGACTAGTAGCTGGTATTTTCCAATCTTACCCTCTCACTTTCCTAACAACATTTGGAATACAGGACCTTACTTCTTAACTTATTCCAGGAACTTTTTTAAATAAATGATTTATTTAATAATTAACAATAATTTTAAAGTGAGAATATGTTCAAAGTCCGGGTTCAATGGGGACTGTCGAATACTGCTTTCTAATCGAAAAGAGGTGGTAGTTGTCGATCTGCATCACTTAGGTCTTGTCCATTATTTCGCCGTCCATAGGCTTTAGCCGTTTGCAGGGAGAAGACTTATGCACCTATAGTTAGAGCATACAGCCTTATCTCATTTCTTGTTTACGGGACACAGGATGCTCAAGTTCCAATCGGGTCGGGTACGTATCTTTCTGCCAGATGGTGCTAATAAACCTTATCAGCGTGTCGCCTCCGGTTTTGAACAGCTCGGTTGTAATGCCTTCGGCTCTTGCTGCTTTATTATTTTCCAGCCGGTTTATTGATGTTCATCTTCGCTACTATTAGATACCAACAGTTTGGAAAAAATTCTCTTTCCATATTCTAAGGACACTACTTGTATCTGGTCTCTACAGGAGGATGTGCCTGTACCTCTTTGGTAGAATTTTCGGATTTCATTCAGGCTCCTATCTCGATTTTTTCACACTCCATAGTGGTCCCATTTGTATGGAAAAGAGAGCCAAAAATTGTTCTAATCGAGCTAGCGCCTCGAAATTTTAAACATAAGCTTATAACGAGGCAAAAAGGTAGAAAAAATTTTAGTGGATGTAGGTCCACATTTACGTATAGCCCCCATGTAAAGGTACAGCCCGATTTTTTGGTATTTTGACGAATTTAGACATATATTGCAACCAATTTAGTTGAAATTTTGCATTTTGAGTTCGGAGTGAACAAAATACATCCTCAAAAAAATGTTCAATGTTCCACATAAAGTTATCGCCCGATTTTCGGTATTTTAACGATTTTAGCCAAATTTTTTAACCAATTTAGTTGTAATTTGGCATTTTGAGTTCAGAATACCTCATTGCAAAAAATATTCAATATAGGTATACGTTTAGGTATAGCTCCATATAATTTTTTGCAAAATTTCCAACCGATTTGGATTTTGGATTTTGATTTCTCAATACATAAAATACCAGCTTGCAAAAAATGTTGAATATAGGTCCAAGTTTAGATATAGCTCCCATATAAACGTACCTCCCGATTTTCGGAATTTTTACGATTTTACAGGGGTGGTATAAGGGAATAACTACTACTCTGATCGTAAACAAGAGACTTTCCCCTATGTTTTAAAAGAAATATGGAGTCTCCCAAATATTCCCAACATTAGTAAAACTCAACACAAATTTATAATACTGATATTAAAAATACCAGAAAAAGTCATTTACAAAGAATTTTGGTCTGTTCCAGAACTGCAAGAATCTACTAATTTTTTTACTATTTTCCGATAACTTAAAGGAAAAAATTTTATCGTAGTATAAAGATAGTAGCTTCTTGCAGGTTCTGGAACAGAGCATTTATTTTTAAGGAAGTTAGAAAACTATTTATGAATATGTTTTTTTTTTTTTCGTAAAACATTGTCAATGCCATCAACTATAACTTTCGTTCTGAAAATTGTACATTTACCTCTTTAATTATACCCTCAGCATATATGCTAACGAGGGTATATACACCTTCATACGAAATAATGGTTTTAGACCCCAAGTATGTTTGGACGAAATGTGTTTCAGACAATTTGGAGTCGATTGAGCAATGTCCGTCCGTCTGTCTGTCTGGCTGGCTGGAGCGCACGATAACTCTCGAACGGATCAACCGATTCGATCCAAAATTTGGCTTTCGTAATATTTTGTCCAAACTTAGTTTAAGTTCGAAGATGGGTTATATCGGTCCACTCCTTCCGGTACCTCCCCCACAAAAGATCGAAAATGTTCGGAAAATTTGTACGTACGATAGCTCTTGAAGGGAGTAACCGATTTGGTCCATACTTTGCAAATCGTGAAATGTCTACCAGACTTAGATGAGGTTCCAATATGCACTCAATTGGTCCACTTCTTCGGGTATCTCCCACACAAAATTTGGGACAAGTTCAGTTTAGGACCAGCTCTCGAATCACTTTGATTTTTGTTTCAGCAACTTGTATTCACTGCCCCCATACGACGGTACAAGTTTCATTCGGTGCAAGACCACACTTCCTGAGAAAATAGCTTGAAAGTTGCAGAGCTATGGCTATGGCTATGGAAAGTTTCGAGTAGCTATGGCATAAAGAAGAAAATATTGGTTGTACCGATGATATTTTTGAAAATTCTATATTAATTTTTACCTACTTCGCCTTTCAAAAAAACAGGTTATTATTAAATTAAATACTTAAAATTTTATAGCATATATATTCATTGTTATATTAAACTTCACAAAACAAAACAAGTGAGAAAAGGCTATAGTCGGTACGGGGCCGACTATGTGATACCCTACACCACTACCTCTGTGCACAATCTTTTCACTCGAAAACATTTCTTTTATGGAGATACGAAAGTTTTTACCTACCTGGGTTTAAACCAAATGACTTAAGGCGAACTGATCCAAAATAATTAATATTTAATTTTATATTTGACTACTATCGACATCACCAACATCAATATGCTTCTATCTCTGTGAGAAAATTTCGTGATGATCCAATCAAAATTCCGACCTGTAGTGTGATTGCAGAAAAAGTGGAAAAAGGGATGCATTAACGACTACTGCGATAACGACCATTGCGATATCTTTGCATAATTTTAAAGATGGGATTTTCTACTTTCTTAGTCCGGCTTTGCTTTTGAAGGTCCCCAACCAAACGTGTGATATCCGTCATTATTATTAAAGTCGCAAAAATGAAAAATATAAAAGCTCAGATATTCGCTTTGGAAAAAAACGTTGTCTTTTTATCCAAATAAGTTTTTTGCACATTCCGACCCCTAAATATTATCCGACCCTCACCAAAATCAATAGACTTCTTTCCCTTTGAGACCCCCATTAACCCTCAAAATTTCGTGACGATCCGATCAAAATTGCGACCTGTAGCGTGATTTCCAAAAAAAAGGAAAACTGGGATGAATTACCGACTATTGCGATATCTCCGCTATTTGGTCACCTACGCCGACCTAGTTTGCATCATTGTAAAGGTGGAATCTTCTACTTTCATAGTCAGGCTTTGCTTTTGGAAAGTCCCCAGCCAAAGCTGTGATATTCGTCATTATAATTAAAATCGCAAAAATGAAAATTTGGGTTTTATTTGCGACTATTGTGATATCTTCGATGTTTGATCACCCACGAGAACCTACTTTACTTCGTTAGAAAGGTGATATTTTCTACTTTCATTGTCAGGTTTTGCTTTTGGTCTACCCCATACAGAAGCTGAGATATTTGCTTTGGGAAAAAACGTTGTCTTTTTATCAACATAAGTTTTTTGCCCATTCTGACCCCTGAATATTATCGGACCATCACCAAAATCAATAGGCTTCTTCCCCTCCGGGACCCTCCTCAACACCCAAAATTTGGTGATGATCCGATCAAAATTGCGACCTGTAGCGTGATTACAAGGTTTAGATGGACAGACGGACGGACGGACGGACTGACGGACGGACACACATAGTCAGATCGACTCAGCTCGTCGAGACATTCATTTTGGTATATATAAGTATGGGTCTACGACCATTATTTCGATGCGTTACAAACTTTTTGGCCAAAACCAACTTATAATACCCTCCTCACATAGTGGTGTAGGGTATAAAAATACAAAAACATAACATTTATTCGAGTAGCTATGGCATAAAGAAGAAAATATTGGTTGTACCGATGATATTTTTGAAAATTCTATATTAATTCTTACCTATTTTATAATATGTTGGTAATATACATATGAGTAGTTATGATGTAAAGGAGGCAAATTATAATCAATGCAATCATTTTTTTTTTAATTTTTATGTATAGTTTGTAAGAACAATAAAGTTTAATATTTTATTTATAGAGTAGCTATGAAGTAAGGTGGAATCTTTGTAATTATATCTGAATTGGCCATTGAATTATCCACATGGCTTCGATTGCAAAGTAATGAAAAATAAATAAATAAATAAAATAAAACCTCCTATGACACCGTGTGTAGTGGTTGGAGCGCACGATAACCATCGAACGGATCTGCCGATTTGGTCTAAACTTTGGCCTTCGTAATACTTTGTCCAAACAATGTTTAAGTTCGAAGATAAGCCATATCGGTCCACTCCTTCAGGTACCTCCCCCACAAAAGTTCAAAAATGTTCGGAAAATTGTGAGCACGATAACTTTCGATGGGAGTGACCGATTTGGTCCATACTTTACACAACCTAATATATCTACCAAATATAGAATATGGACTATATTTGTCCACTCCTTCGGGTACCTCCCACACAAAATTTCGGATAAGTACACTTTAAGACCTCCGCTCGAATCACATTGATTGAGCGTTCGAATATGGACTATATTTGTCCACTCCTTCGGGTACCTCCCACACAAAATTTCGGATAAGTACACTTTAAGACCTCCGCTCGAATCACATTGATTTTTGTTGAAGCAACTTGCATTCGCTGACTCAATTACGATGGTAAAAGGGAGGGCAAGTCCATAGTTCTATAGAAAACTGCCCGAAAGGTGTAAAAAACCCCTATGGCACCATATTAGTGGCTGGAGAGCACGATAACTCTCGAACTGATCAACCGATTTGGTCCAATATTTGGCCTTCGTCATATTTTGTACAAACTTAGTTTCAGTTTGAAGATGGGTAATACCGGTCTAAATCTTCCGGTACTTCCTAATACTGCACGATATCTCTTGAACGGAGCAACCAATTTGGATATCCCAATATTTAGTCTAATTTTTTTTCTTTGGGATATTATGTTTTCCGTGAACAAGTCCATGCTTCCTGGATTACTGGTGCAAAAGTTAAACGATGACCAACTGAAATGACTAGGGGACGCGATATCTATCGAAAATATATGACTTCCAAAAGAAGATCCACTTCCATAACGGACTATGTCGGTCCATTCCTTTAGGTACCTCGTCCGCAATCCTTTCGAACTTTAATCCTAATCCACATTTTTGTGCGTATGGAGTATTTTTTGGAATAAAGTGTTCCAAATTAAACTGGCTGAGGGTATATCTCTGTCGGCTAGGCCGACTGATACTTTTTTACTTGTTTTATATAATTTCACTCATAAGCTGCGAATGCTTTGCGGATGTATTTTACGTTTTTAAGGCACCACATACAAATTTCAACTTTTTCGACTTAACTTGGCATATTACCGCAGAAAATGGACAAAAATTTTACTGGATATTAACAGTTTGAATTGTTTAGAGAATATGTATTTCAATCGCAATCAAATTTTTTGCCATACATTTTTCGATTTTTGCCCACGGGCGGAACCACAGTGCTCTCCAGCTTTTCCATTACTCTCTTTTTCCTGCAGAAGTTTCTCCTCTTCTTTTCTCACTATACCTCTCTAGTGCGCTATGCGTTGCTACTGATTGTAAAGTAGCCCTATATGCCGCATTTTTCTCTTCGGTAGCAGTACGACACTCCTGATCATACCATGGATTCCTTGGTGGAGGCATTTGGTATTCAAGTATGGATTTTGCGGATGTTTGCATTTAGTGAACAATACTTTGTCACGGTGCTGATATGTTATCGGGACGAGGAGAGCTTTGATTAATGATTTGGGTCAGTTGAGTGGAATATGCTGTGGTTATCTGTTGTGATTGCAACTTACCGATGTATAACTTTTGTGTTGTGTCTGTTCGAACTTTATTTGCTACGTTTGATTGGGCACGTACCTTTGCTGCAACAAGGTGGTGGTCCAAGTCTATGTTTGCGGGGGTCCTCTACTTTGGAGTGGTTTGTTTTCTTTTCCTTTGTTTTTCATAGTATGTTGCTTTTTGGAGGCATGCACAGTGACCAATTTTACGAAAAACGCCAAAACTCTTAAAAGAGAATGGATTTAGCCCTAAGCTTGGGCTCTTATGTTTTTCGGGTCGCTTTTTTGTATTTTTAACCTTAGACCGTCTTTAAAGGGTTCTTTTTGATCCCTTCTCCTATAAAACATGATCGTATCGGTTCAAAATATAATCGTGTGAGTTTTGCCAAAATTATCATACAAAACATCATTTTAGAAGAATGGCGTCAAATACAAAAATGTGTTCCACGAAATTTTGCTATAAGTCACCATAGAAATAAAAACTATATTTACAAAAAAAAAAATCTAATATAGGGGTGCAAGCATCTACCATTTCTACAGTTTTGGTGATATTTGAGTTAAGATTACTTGGAATCCTTGCACTTTAGGCATATGGTGTTTTTGGCAACTCTAATGATGAGAATGTGAGGAATAAAAATAAAATTGGTCTTTTTGGTCCCTTTTTCCACAAATTTTTAAAATCGACTAAAAAAGTGATAGTAACAGATCAAAATATTCCAGAAATTTGTTCACCATAAAATTTTACTATAGGTCCTAGAAAAAACCTAAACTCTAAGTTATGCCCAAACGCCAGGAAGTGACCATGTACAAGATTCTGACATTCTGAATCTGTACATATCTTCAAGACAAAATATCACATAAAAACGAAAAGTACAAATATGTGCAGGATAAAAAAACTCTTCCCTTTAAATGAAATGATATGGTATACTCACAACTATTTTCATCATTAATTGTGAAAATTGACCTTGAAAAAAAATCAACAAGTATGGATATCATTTATTAACAAAAAAGAAACTAAAAGGTATATATGTATTACTAAGCACTAAATGTTTATATATTTTCATGACTACAATATATTTTGACAATATTTGACACTATTAAGTGTAAATTGATACAATTTTTTTTGATTTTTGGCCAGGTTTTTCGGAAATTTGGCCACTGTGGGATGGTGGGTTACTAGCCCTAGTTTTAACCTAAGTTTTTAACGTTATTATGGGTAAACGCTCACTACGGGTGTTAAAGGCAGCTCCCCAGATGTCACCACGGGGAGGTCAGTGTCCTTTTGAGAAGAAAGAGGAACGAAGATAATTTTCGGTCTTTGCTATGTAAATGCCGGTAGGGGCCATTGTTTGGTATCTTTCATCCCCTACCTCTCCTACCTATTTCCTTTTTATGGTGGAGGATATAATCGGTGGTGAAAACTTAACGAATTTTTTAGTCTAGATCTTTGTCATGTGAAAGTAAATCAAATCTCATTAGCGGTACTCATTATCTTCTGCGACACCCCAAGTTGTTTATCTAACATTGAAAACTCTTATAGTTTATACTGGCGTAGAACATTTTACAAGATATAGACGAAATTATTTCTCAAGTATTTAAAGTGTGTTTATACAATGGACAAATTTGTACTACATTTTCAATAACAAAACTCTGTGCTACGTCATTAGATAAGCTTATATTAATTATACTTTTGAAGATAATACATGTCTCTTGGAATGAAACAGATAAAAATATTTCTAAAAACATTATCAGACTTTTTATAAATGGGAAAAAGTGATTCATGGAAAACAATTATGAAACTCCTTTCAAATATAAATTCTTTGAAAATAGCGAGTACTTTTTATAAATTTCAAAATTAAAATTGCTTATTAAAATTCTTCTTCCCACAATGAATTTAAAGTTCGTCATTACAAGAACACGCTTAATATGTGTACTTATGTAGTTTCAACCTAACAAAAACATTGATAATAAAACCCAATATTTTACCTTGAAAATCTATTGATATGACAATAGATTTCCCCATATTTTTCAATGTTAATACGTTTATGTTTCATCAATATTTTTGTGTACTTCGAGTACATACATACACTTGTTTATTCGGCAACATCAATCACCATGAATGGGTTTATTAACCGCCATCTTCTCCATGATCAGACTACGTGATTTCTAAAAATAAATATTTAAGAAAACATTAGCATCGATAGTGAATAATTAGCAATTGGTTATTGCCAGGTAAGGTGTTGTTGAAGATTCTCTTCTTGCTGCATGAACAAATAGTGTTGTTTTTTTTTTTCTTTTTCTTATTGTAAACAAACAATCAATTTCGACATCAAGTTATGCCATAAACATTAGTTTTTGTTTAAGTGACACACTTAACAATTTCCAATACTAAGCAATTCCATTAGAATATTAAAAATATTACCTTGAAAACTTTACAACCTAATAGAAAATAACCAATTACTTAATCATGTATTTCGTAATGGCAATTAATGTTTTAAGTGAAAAACTATTGATATTATCTAAATGGCAGTTTATATTCTCTAAATGCCTTAAATTGTAAGGAAACGTTATATTGAGGCTATACCGAAACATGAACATATTGGAGTTTATTTTGAATAAAAACTCCCCGTGAGTTTTCTCACTCTCTCCTTTAAGTTGAAACGGCGGAGAGACAAAACGCAGAATAAGCCCCATTACTAAACTTTTTGGGGAGGAAGTTTTGTAGCAACTGGGAACATTAAGTATTACATTACAGCCAATTTGGCTAATGCCTGATTTATCCAGTGGATTTAAGTTGTCATTTTCATACAACATACAGCTGCGGGAAAAATAATAGCACCATTGCCTATATTCGTATTTCTAGTCTATTTTCTCTACTATTAACTTATTGAGTGAAGCGGTTCAGTGCATTTAGGAAAAGTGCACTCTGCGTAATTTTAAATTAAAGAAATGTCGAATCAATTAACTTACATTTTATAAAAGTTATAAGCAAAATGCCTAAAATACTAAATTTTTTGCCGGTAAAAATAATAGCACTATTTCTTAAATCAGGTTCTTTGATGAATGTATTGGTGTAAATATTGACTGATTTCATATAAAACGTTAATAAATGAATACTAGACATTCAAATATTAAATGTAATATAATTTATTAACAATAACAATATTAAATCGAGAACAAACCGAGACTCCATATCCTAACATAGTTCTTTGAAGATATTTTCCAAAAATGTTGTGAAAAATACTAGACCATTTGTTTTGTTTATCGTATTTTAATCGGATCTATAATTCCAGATCATTTTCTGTTGGCCTATGTCATAAAAACTGAATAGGACACGCCATTACCTTAACTTAATAGCCCTTGAATCATTTCGCAGCTCACAATGTCTCGTATTTATCGACATTATCTCAGGTCTCATTGTCCTGAAATTTAATAAAAATCACGCTTTCTATTCCTGTTGAATTATAATTTCTATTTTGTGTGAATTTTACAACAATAGTTAGATCCAAAATCGTTTTATACTTCAGTTTTACATCCATACCACAATAGGTGTGTGTAATCTGACTGATACACCAAATCATCCAAGTCTGGATTTTTTTGAAAGTGAGAAATAAGTTATAACCAGAATTTATGGGTCTTCCGCCGTCGTTATGAGATCCTACTCTGAACTATAAAATAATTTTTACGCCCCATTCCCGAAGATATTATTTAGTTAATTCGTAGGCAGGATTACTTGACATTTTATAAAAGTTATTATTTTCGTTGTACCATGCAGTAAAGATAAGATTGGACGCTTTCATGGAACATACGGGTGCAAATATGTTCTATGGACTGTTCCCTAAAATTGTCCATGCAAATCTTTATTTCCATGTCCTTATTGGAGCAATATAGCTGATCTTAAGTATATCTCCCCTCGCCTTTCCAAATAATAGTTTCAATTATTTTATTTTTTTTTTGAGGGTTTTTGACATGTGCTTAAAGCTTTTTTGTTGAAATTGGGGCCAAGGATATCCCTCATCGGATTAAAAAAGGATATGCTCACATTTAGTGTATAATTTGACTTCATAAACCATCCTTTTTTAAACATGCCTTATTTAAAAGGTGCCGTGGTTTGTTAGGCAAATCTTAACATTTTTGGTAAATTTTTTTCTGTTTAAAATTAATTTTTTAAAATGTTTTATCAATACAAGCTTGTAAAGAAAAAAGTTTTACTGATAAACCCTTCAAAACGCTAGTTAACTAATGAAAACTAAGATCGGTGCTATTATTTTTACCGCAGAATTTTCGAGTTACCTGAACTACTTATCTTATAAAATTTCATCAGGTAGTAATATACAGGAAATGTTATTTCCCTCAAAGAGTATACCCTCACTACGTAGTTTCAACGACGTGTCAACAAAATAATTTTAATAATATGAGAAATATAACAATATTATTGAAAATATGCATAGCGGTGCTATTATTTTTACCGGCACTGTATGTCAAATAAAACCAGATAATTGCTAAATCCAGCGTAGTCTAAATGGACTTTAAGAAATGTAGTTAAAATACTACAGCTACTTAAAATCAGGAGGTACCGTTGTATGGGGGCTATACTGAAACATGCACCTATGAGTAAACTTTTTGGTAGGGAAGTTTTGTAGCCATTGAAAAAAATCAAATGACCAGTAATTTGCCTAGAAAATTGTCTTAAAAATCGGGACGGATCTTATATATTGGGACTCTACCGAAACATGGACGTATGACTAAACATTTTGGTTGTTGTTGTAACAGTGTTTTATTATTATGTTTGTATGTTCGTTCTCCTGTTCAATCTGGCTCTGGGTCTATCTCCAGTTCCAGGAAGTGGGCTACTTTGATGGGATGTAACCACAGATCCACTGGAGTCAGATGAGTAGGCTTGGCGGGGCAGTTGAATAGGTACTTAGTATCGTGCGGGCCCATGCCGCATACTGGGCAGATGTATTGCACGGTGCGATCGATTCCGGCCTAATAGGAATTTAGGCGACTGCAATATCCCGAGCGTAATTGAGCCAAAACTACTCTGGTTTGTCGTGACAGCTGACGCTCTTCAGCTGCGATAGATGACTGCATTCACACAATAATTGCTTATGGTCTTAGCAACTGTGTCCGTGTGAATGCTGTTCAAACCTGCCTGATATGCCTGTTGATCTAGAGGTTCTCTCCTATATTGTTGGACCGTCGTCTCTAGAGCATGAATGTACTTCTTGATATGCCTGGGTGTGTCGGTGGCCAGCAGATGGTGATTGGGATGGCTCTCACGGTAACACCCGAGCAAGTACTGCAACGATAGCATCTCATTATGTTGTCGTACTGGAAGAATCTTTGCCTCCTCATGTAGATGACCCACTGTAGATTTGAGGAGGCACCCGGACGCGGACGACGTGAAAGTGGTGTCGAATGTGACCCCTAGAATTTTGGGGCAGTTTGTGGTCGAAATTCTGCTACCATCGACCCTGATATTTAACTCTCTTCTATACTGCGCCGTCCATGTGGTGAACAGAGTAGCCGTCGATTTAGTGGCGGATATCTGCATATTCCTCGCGTGGAAAAAGGTGGTAAGATCGGTTAAATGGAGTTCAGTCTCTCACAGATGTCATCAGGGTAGGTACATGAAGCCAGGATCGTAAAATCATCCGCATACGTTACGATCTCAATGCCGTCTGGAGGGGCCGGAATACAGGAAAGGTAGTGGTTAAACAGTTCCGGAGATATCACCCCTCCTTGGGGAACTCCCTGTTTCACTCTACGGGGCTTGGATTTCTTGTTCCTGAAATCCATATACGACTGGCGACCACACATATAGTTGATTATACAACGTTTCAGACTTGGCCGGAGGGTTGTCTGCTCGATGTCCTCGAACAGCGTGAAGTGCTTCATTGTATCAAAGGCTTTTGATAAGTCAAGCGCCACCATCACTGTTCTATCGCAGGGCCGTCTCTGGCAGTGGTCGTACTGTGCTGCTTACGGAATCCATGCTGATGATCGGCAACTAGATAGCTATGTGTGGTAATGGTGTGCAGCGCAGTGGTCGTACTGTGCTGCTTACGGAATCCATGCTGATGATCGGCAACTAGATAGCTATTTCTGACGCTGGATAGGACTAAGGCCTCAAGAGTCTTCGCTACAGGTGACAAAAGGGTAATCGGCGTGTATGATTTACCTTTGCTGGCATCCTTGCCTGGCTTCAGTAGCGGGACCACCCTGCACATTTTCCAGACTTCGGGAACAATAAGGGTGGCTAGCGACAGGTTGAGAACTTTAGTGAGATACTCTACTCCCGGCTCGTCCAGCTGTTTCAACATTATCATGGAAATTCCGGCAGGGCCCAACGCTTTGGATGATTTAGCGTTCCTGATGGCATTCGCAACATTATCCACTGTAAACTGTGGTGGTTCATCCTCGGCAGGAGGAGATCTAATGCGACGTAACACTCTTCTCTTCGCCCTGTCACTCTCGGGGTGCTCGAAAAACAGTTGATTGAAGTAACTTGCACACCTCTTTGGGTCAGTCAACGTAACGTCGCCAAACGTGACTAAGGTCCTGTCATCCCTCCTTCCGGGGTTCGAGAGTGACTTAACCGTTGTCCACAATTTACTTATACCGGCTCCAATGTTGCAACTCTTCAGTTGATTTAACCACTTGTTCCGCTTATGTTCGCCGACCAGCCTGTTAACTTCCAGTGTCAGCTCCCGGACTCTGGGGTCGTCGGGGTTGGTTCGACGAAGCTCATCACGCTCATTTGCTAATCCCGTCGCCTCTGCTGGGAAATTTGGTCTTACTTCGGGTATTCGACCAGCAGGTATATGGCGAGCGGCTGCAGCATTGATGATGTCTCGGAACGTCCTTTTCGCTACCCGAACATCAGAAGGATTGGGCAATTCTCTGAAGCGGTGATTGGTGAACTCTCTGAAACTCGGCCAATCAGCTTTTTTATGATTGACGAACGTGCGGCGTTCAGTGGGGAGATGGTCTGATCCAAGGGAAATGGCGGGTTGCCAGGTAACGTCATTTGTCAGACCAGGTGACACGATGGTTATGTCAGGCGAACTGTGACACTCTCCTCTAATTCTGGTAGGGGCGTCCTCATTGACCGTGCAAAACGTAGAGCTATCAATCTGCTCAGCCAGCGCTGTACCTCTCTGGTCGTTTCCGAGGGCCGAATGCCACATATCATGATGCGCATTAAAATCCCCCAGGACCAGACGATTATGACCTTGCAAGAGCGGGCTAATGTCAGGCCTATAATCATGGATACAGCTATTTCTCGGCGGGATGTATACATTCAGCAACTCTATCTCGGCAGCTCCACACCTGACTGCTACCCCCATACATTCCATGTACGGGCCATTAGAGACATGCTCAAGCGAGATATGCTGTATTGGACAGACTGGTGCAATAGGAAAGCCAATCCCCCACCTCCACTTCTGGTGCGATCTTTCCTCAGGACATTGTAACCATCACAATGCTCTAAGCTGTGGTTGTTGTTCAGCTTGGTTTCCTGCACCGCCGCAACCTTGATGTTCTTCCGACTCATAAAATCTACTATCTCCTCGATCTTACCTCGGAGTCCATTACAATTAAATTGCAAAAATGATGCATTCTCTGGGATTGGGACAACAACGGCCGGTGTTAAAGGCTGCGTGTGCGGTTGTTGTCGAGGGGACTGCGGGGGAGTTTCATAGTCAGACGACGAGGGAGTTTCGTAATCCGACGACGACGACTGACTGTGTTCACGCAGCATGCAGCAACATAGTCCCTGTCTTAGTCACTCACGTGGACAAGTCCAGAGCAACCACTTAGATGCACCCACTCCTGACATCTGTTGCATCTCACCGAAGGTTGGATGTGGGTGAAGATGCGGATGTGACAAACTGAGCACAGATATATTGGTCCTGGGTTTTCCTCCGTCCCGGCACGGTCCAAAAGAATTCGGAGCAGACATTCCGGGATATGCTGCTCCCAACACAGAAAAACGAAACAAATACAAACATATCAAATCTCAAATATAAGCTAATTCGGCCAGAAGACATAGCTAAAGTTATTGAAATGGGGCCATACTAAAAAGTTGACCTATGAAGACAATTTTTGGTGGTGAAGAATTGTTGCGGCTGGTAACCTTAAATGTCAAATTAGGTAATTCGATCAGAAAATGTGTCTAATTTCCTCAAACTACCTTATCAGCCCAATTATGAATGTCAACTCCCCGTGAGTTTTCTCACTTACTCCTTTAAGTTGAAACGGCAGAAAGGCAAAACTCATGGGGAGTTGACATTCATAATCTTCCTTTATATCTGGATTATGATTACATGATGAATAAAAATCCAAGTACCAAGATAAAATGAAAATGTAACCTCCTTTGCACATGTACAATTTATAACCTTTTCCTTTCCTCCTTCCTTTTTTGCAGCCCGGTTTAGACGATGTTGTCAAAAAATGCCGCAATGTGAATCTGTTTTTCTCCACAGACATTGAGACTGCCATTAAAGAAGCCGATCTAATATTCATCTCCGTCAATACACCCACAAAAACATTTGGCAATGGTAAAGGTAAGTAATTCAAAAACCAAACCCAAACAAACTCTAAAATAATCCTAAAATAAATATCTCCCCCTTGCTAGGACGTGCTGCCGATTTGAAATATGTTGAAAGTGCTGCACGCATGATTGCTGAAATTGCCCAATCGAATAAAATCGTTGTGGAAAAGAGCACAGTGCCGGTGCGAGCTGCCGAAAGTATTATGCACATTTTACATGCAAATCAAAAGCCTGGTATACGCTATGATATTCTTTCTAATCCCGAATTTTTGGCTGAGGGTACAGCCATTGAAGACTTGCTACATGCTGATCGTGTACTTATCGGCGGTGAAGAAACACCCGAAGGTCACAAAGCCATTGAGAAGCTGTCATGGATTTATGAACATTGGATACCCAAAGAGAATATCCTAACAACAAACACATGGAGTTCGGAACTATCAAAATTGGCAGCAAATGCCTTCTTGGCACAACGGATTTCCAGTATTAATTCCCTATCGGCTGTTTGTGAGGCTACCGGTGGTGATGTCTCAGAGGTGGCACGTGCCATTGGTCTCGATTCACGTATTGGACCCAAGTTCCTACAAGCCTCAGTTGGTTTCGGTGGTAGCTGCTTCCAAAAAGATATTCTAAATCTTGTCTATATTTGTGAAGGCCTTAATTTACCCGAAGTTGCTGCATATTGGCAACAGGTTATCGACATGAATGAATATCAAAAATCAAGATTTTCACAAAAGATTATCGAATGCCTCTTCAATACGGTATCGAATAAACATATTTCAATTTTGGGTTTTGCATTTAAAAAGAACACCGGCGATACAAGAGAAACCCCAGCGATAACGGTGTGTAAAACTCTTTTGGAAGAGGGTGCCAAATTGGATATTTATGATCCCAAGGTGGAACCTGAACAGATTATTGATGACTTAACGCATCCATGTGTCACGGAATCGCCGGAAACTGTTAAGCAGGCTGTACAGATTCACAGTGATCCTTATAGTGCGGTGCGAGGCACTCATGCAATTGTTTTGTGTACGGAATGGGATGAATTTGTGGTAAGTGCATAATTTTTGGATAATTTTATATAACAAAATGGACATTTTTATCCACAATAGCGAATAAGTTTTATCAAAATCCTAAACATAACGTGGAAAGTTCTATCTAAAATCCTGGAAAACTTTTATTCGAAACATGAATAGTTTTAATTTTATCCAAAAATGTGGATAATATTATTATAATTTTAAAATTTATCCACAACCGTGAATAATTTTATTCACGAGCGTGAAGAATATTATCCGCAATTGTGGATAATTTTATCCAAAGTGGTCGATAATTTTAAAAACAAGCGTAAATAATTTATCCACAGGCGTGTGTAACTTTATCCACCAGCATGTATCATTTTATCCACAAACGGATACTTTATATTCCACAAACTTGAATACTTTTATCCACAAAAGTGGATAACTTTATTCACAGACGTGAATTTTATCCACAAATTTTATTATTTTATCCACAAATGTTAAAATTTTATCCGAAAAATTTGGATAATTTTATCCACAACCATGGATAATTTTTATCACAACCGTGGATAATTTTATCCACATTAGTGTTAATTTTATCTACATTAGTAGATAATTTTATCCACATTAGTGGATCGTTTTATCCACAAGCATGGATAATTATTTACACAAGCGTGAGTTATTTTATCCACGATATTGAAAAATTTACAATAATCTTATCCACAAGGGTTATAACGGATAACATTATCTACAAGCGTGGATAATATTATCTACAAGCGTGGATAATTTTATCTACAAGCGTGGATAATTTTATCCACATTAGTGGATAATTTTATCCACATTAGTGGATAATTTTATCCACATTAGTGGATAATTTTATCCACAAGCATGGATAATTTTATCTACAAGCGTGGATAATTTTATCCACCTTGGATAATTTGATCTATAACCGTGGAGGATAATTTTATCTACATGGGTGGATAATTTTTTACACAAACGTGAGTTATTTTATCCACGATATTGAAAAATTTACAATAATTTTATCCACAACGGTGGTTATTTTATTTACAATCGTGGATAATGTGGGTAATATTTTTCAAAACAGTGAATAATGTTATCCACAAACGTGGATATTTTTATCCACAATCGTGAATTATTTTATCCACAATATTGAGAAATTTAGAGTCATTTTATCCACAACGGTTGTTATTTTATTCACAAGCGTGGATAATTTTGTTCACAGGCATGGATAATTTTATCCACAATCATGGATAATTTTATCTACAACCGTGGATAATTTTATGTACAACCGTGGATAATTTTATGTACAACCGTGGATAATTTTATCCACATTAGTGGATTGTTTTATCCACAAGCATGGATAATTATTTACACAAGCGTGAGTTATTTTATCCACGATATTGAAAAATTTACAATAATCTTATCCACAAGTGTTATAAGGGATAATATTATCTACAAGCGTGGATAATTTAATCTACAAGCGTGGATAATTTTATCCACATTAATGGATAATTTTATCCACATTAGTGGATAATTTTATCCACAAGCATGGATAATTTTATCTACAAGCGTGGATAAATTTATCCACATTAGTGGATAATTTTATCCAGAATAATACATAATTTTATCCACAAACATGGATAATTTTATCCACAATCATGGATAATTTTATCTACAACCGTGGATAATTTTATGTACAACCGTGGATAATTTTATCTACAAGCGTGGATAATATTTTCCACAATCGTGGATATTTTTTCCACAATCGTGGAAAATGTTATCCACAAGCGTGGATAATTTTGTTCACAAGGTAGTTCATTTTATCCACAATAATAAAAATTTTAATCCAAAAGCGCGGAAAATTTTATCCACAAGCGTAAATAATTGTATCCACGGACTTGGATAATTTTATCCTCAAGCGTGGATGTCTTCATTTTTTATCCACTGACTTGGAAAATTTCATCCGCCAAAGTCTTGTCCCTTACGTGGTTCTGTTTGAAGTAAATACCCAGCAAACCAATCGTACCGACATCTTAACGAAATCGGAACAAAATTCGGACGATACGTCCGATGTCTGATACGAAATCGTAACGATATCTTAACGAAATTTGTATAAAGTGGATGACATAATTTCGGAACGAAATTTCGGAGCGACATCATATCGATTTCGATCCGATTTCGTAACGAAATCTGAAGAAAATCCTTGGGAAATTCGGAAAGGAAATTTCTTTCCGACATTCGTTCCGAAATCGGTACCAAATCTGAACTCTTTCCGCTCCGAAAAGTCTTTTAGAAATCGGAACGAAATCTGAACGACGTTGCTTCCGAAATTGTTCAGACGTGTCGGATATCCGACATTTGGTTTGCTGGGTAGTTTAATCCCCAAAAGATTTAGCCTTATAAAGGTCTTAGATCTAACGTGGATAGTTTTATTCCCAAATTTATTTATTTATTTTATTCTCATTATTTATTTCTGGGTATTTTAACTTTACGATATTTCAACATTTCTTTTGCTCTCTTACAGACTCTTGACTATCAACGCATTTACCAATCGATGATGAAGCCAGCCTACATTTTTGATGGCCGTAAAATATTGGATCATGAACGGTTGCAACAAATCGGTTTCCATGTACAGACAATTGGCAAGAAATATTCCCGATCGGGTTTGATGCGTTCCTGGGGCAGTGTACAACAGTTGTAGAAGAAGAATCAGCATGTGAAAAAAGTGAAACTTGCCAACACTTGTAGTTTTACACATTGAATGTTAAAAATGTATACTTTGTCTCTTTATGTGGAATTGTCTTCTTCTTGTTGTTGTCATTTTCTTCTTTCCTACTTTTTATATATTTTGCACCAAAACTTTTAAGACTTAAATGCACACAGTATTTTTTCTCTTCCTTCAACTTCTTTCTCAAAGACCATCTTTTAAACAAAAGTTTATACTATTTAATTGTAAATAAGCAATGATTTGTTTCACACAAAAAAAAAAAAAAATACTAAGGAAACCAAACACAATAAAAAACATGAACGAAAACAAAATATATGAAAAGCGGCAATATACATATATATACATAAATATATTTTTATATAAGTGAAATGTTTTAAATGTTTTACTTGTATTTTTTAATTTTAAATGATAATAGACTACACGATGTCTCCCTATCCTATATAACTACTATTACTATATATATTTAATGTATACCAGAGTAAGACTTCTTCGACATAAATTTCTGTATTAAATAGACTTTGTCCTCTTTTTCCCTATTCTCAATTGTATTCATTACTTTTTACTATTTAATTATAAATTTCCAATTTTATTTTGCATATCATATTACATACACGTACATATATTTACATTACTCTTATGTAATTTGAATGAAAAATGAAACTAAAACAATAATAAAAAATATATATTTTTTAGTTTAACTAAAACAGATCGCCTTTTAAAAATGATATCTTGATTAAAATGGTTTACGTTTCAATACGGTACGATACCATAAAAATGCTGTGGCCAATGATAAACTGTACCACGTTATGAGATAGGAAAGATGATCATTGCGCAGAGTTATACGTGTTTGACCACCTATTGGACCGCCGGGGGTTGATGATTGATAGTTGGCATCGAGGAATACTGGTTGTGCTCCCGTAGCAGCACACATTTTTGGTAAATCTCTGTACAAACATACATCATAAAAAGGTTAAAAGGAACAGTAAGTAAAAAATGCTCAGTCACCTAATCTCATTAACTTACCTATACAAAAACACTTCACCCTTGTGATCAGGTGTAAATTGTGGCCTCTGTTCTCCCTTGCGCACAACACAGGTTAATTCTACATCACCAGCGACTTGTCCAGCTTTACGGGTTTCAGGATTTAGATTTTTCCTTGAAACCCAACCGCGATTAATTAATATGATATCACTAAAAACAATTTGCAAAGTAATCAGAAATTTGAAATCAGTTTTGATTGAATACTTTCTTACTCTCTGTCGCTTAGTTGGAATGGCGTTACAATCCAATAACCATTTCCAGTATCACGTTGAGAAAACAAACCACCTTGAGTTTCAGCACCATCGGGTCGTATAAAACCACGGGGACCCATAACCAATTCTTTGTCATGTAAAAAGTGTCCTTTAACTTTCACAGCACGGTATTCCATATCCCTGAGTGCTTCTAAACTAAAAATAAATTTGAGAAATTAAATTTTATGTAACTTATTAATGACCTGCAAACATACTCTTCTGGTAAATCAACAGGTGGCATTTTGGTTAATGTTTCAATATCCTTTATCAGTTGCTCCTTCCATGCCTTACGTTTAGTTTGCCAAACGCCTAAGCCAAATGTTGTCACTGGAATGAGCTATGGAGTCAAAAATAATAGGGATTAAATTTATGAGGTAACATATTTTGGACCCGAGGCCGTTAAAGGGCTCAACTTTCAATGCGGTTTCAAGAATTTCATGGTTCAAATCTCGAGAAGTTAATGTGACATTTAGTTGTGATTAGTGCTCCAAGGTCTAGCAAAAGTAATATTTTCACTGCCATCTGATGTTGTGTTTGAGATTTTCTAAAATCCGAGTTCAAAGGAAATCTCAAACAAGTTTTAATCAAGATACACTATTTCATGTAAAATATTTGGGCTTAAATGTAGTTTACGGGCAACTCTAGGGTGGGGGAAATTATATATATTTGTGAGCAAAAGAAAGAGGGACTGGAGATCAAATATGATCCTCCTTCCAAGCGGAAATGCTAGCTATTTTAAGGAAGTAGAAGCTAACGGAAGTGGTTCTGTCGAAATAATGGTTTTTAGACCCCAAGTATGTAGTGTTGTGTAGTTCCGGAACGAACTAGTTCCAAGGAACTATTCCGAATGAAAAACTATTGGAACTATATCAAGCTCCTTTTTTTAATATAGTTCCTTTAGTTCACATAGTTCCTTTTGTTCTCCTCATTCCTTTAATGTATCACCTCACCTACGTCGTTGCGTCTACGTACGTCTCTTTTCGTTGCGTTAATTTTTCTTATTTTACATTGGCAAATAAATATAAATGACATACACCTAACATCGCTGCAATTCATTTAATTCATTTATTATTATGTCAATTCCAACAAACAATGAAAACAAAAGGTACGATATATTTCGCTCTCGGAACTATTTTTAAACGAAGGACACAGAAAGAACGGTGAAAGAGAAAGATTAATGGAACTATATCGCTCTCGGAACTATTTGGAACGAAGGAAACAGAAAGAACGATGAAAGAGAGAGATTCATTAAACTATATCGCTCTCGGAACTATTTGGAACTATGGAACTATATTAAGGAACTAGTTCCTTTTGGGAAAAGGAACTAGAAATTATCGATCCGCTCTGGGAACTAGATTGCCCAACTCTACAAGTATGTTGTGAAAAAATCTGTTTCAGAAAATTTGGGGCCGATTTATTCATGTCCGTCTGTCTATACGGCTGTCTGGAACACACGATGACTCTCGAACGGATCAACCGATTTATGTATTATGCTAGACTATGAAAATTTTCATTAGAAAATTATTTGTTATTTTTAAATTTTCATTGACACATACATACATATATGAAATCATATGAAAATTTGTATATTTTAATTGCTTTGCATTGGTTTGAGAGTTGCGAATTTAAACACAAAGAATAACTTCCGATTACAGAACCTTGTGTACAGAGATTCACCCCCTTCACACCTCTTACCTACAGTGGTCGGCTACTTGTTTAATAGCCGACTATTCAGAGAAAAATTATAAACTAAAAGTAAATTGTGTTCCCGTTCCCGAGATTTGCACATGTCCATATGAGAAAGTCTGGAACAAGACGGGAATAAGAGCGCACAAGCGATTTTTTTTGAAATTTTTACCACAGATAGGTCTCGTTGCCCTGATCACAAAAATATATATATCGTCTAGATGTAGTCCATACTTCCCGAGATATAGGCCATTAAAGTTCCAAATTTTCTTTTAAATTATAATTTTCGGAACTCCTTTCCTTTACCGACCCACCGCAGAAAATTATGAAAAAATTACCACAGATAGTGCTTTTTATCCCGATTCCAATGATGTATTGCTTTTGTTGCGGAAATGTATACTTCCCGAGATATGGGCCTTAAAAGTTCCACAATGGTCCTAGTCTAAAATTTTGGCAAATTAGATATTTTTCTAAAAATAGCCGGCCTTTGGCCGGGATTTAAGACTTTCTCCTATGGTCAGGAACGGGAACAAAATTTTCTTTTAAATTAAGTATGTTTCTCTAAATAGCCGGACTTCGGCCGGGATTTAAGACTTTCTCCTATGGACAGGTGCAAATCTCGGAAATGGGAACAACATTTTCTTTTAAATTAGATATTTTTCTCTAAATAGACGGTCTTCGGCCGGGATTTAGGACTTTCTCCTATGGACAGGTGCAAATCTCGGGAACGGGAACAAATTTTTCTTTTAAATTTAATATTTTTTGAGGCCTATAACTCGGGAAGTATACATACCCTTCAACAAGATAGTACATCGTTGAAATCAGTATAAACATCACTATTTGTGGTAATTTTTTAATAATTTTCTGCGGGCATTTTATACTAGGGCCGTTGTGGAAATTTGGAGGCCTATATCTCGGAAAGTATACATTTCCGCAACAAAAGCAATACATGGTTGGAATCGGGATAAAAAGCACAATCTGTGGTAATTTTTCGTTAATTTTCTGCGGTGGTTTGCCAACATTTTATACTAGGGCCTTTGTGGAACTTTGGAGGCCCATATCTCGGGAAGTATACATTTCCGCAACAAAAGCAATACATCATTGGAATCGGAATAAAAATCACTACCTGTGGTAATTTTTTCATAATTTTCTGAGGTGGGTGGGTAAAGGAAAGATAAGCCTAATTTTGTTTGCAATTTAATTTAAGACTTTCTCCTATGGACAGGGGCAAATCTAGGGAACGGAAACAAAAATTTATTTGAAATTATAAATGTTTCTCAAATTAGCCGGCCTTCGGCTACATATTTTTGGAACTTTAATGGCCTATATCTCGGGAAGTATGGACTACATCTAGACGATATATACAGTTAGTCAACTATATTATTGCAAATGATGAATCGTTAAACATTTAGGTTTTTTATTAGGAATTACTACAAGAAATTCTTTCGATAATGTTGGGTTTTATGTACGTATCTGTTGATTTACCTGTTAATGACAAAATCCAGGCAAAAAATGCAGAAATCGGTCGTAAATTACAAAAACAGCGGACAAAAAGTATAGGTACCTGGTTTTTGTGGTGTCAACTAAATAATTGCAAAATGAATGAATGTGCAATAAAATTGTGGGATTTTCACAGCGATTTTTTTTAATGAAGGATTTTTATGATTTTATGGTATGTGGACATGTAAACCCATAATTTTTTATCATAAATTAATTGTTCTGTGTGTAACATTGGCGGTATATTCAGAAAAAGAGAAAATCAGGTAAACGGATTTCGGAAAATATGCTACATTTGGTCTATTCCAATATAAAAATGGTAAATCCGCCAGAGAAATCGCTAAAATCACCTCTCATAAGCTGATAACTATATGCAGCATCATATACCGCATGGGGAGAGAAGGCAGGTTCAAACTAAAGACGCCACATTGTAGGCCAAAAGTAGTAAATCCACGAATTGGCAGGAGACTGATTAAAGAAATTGACGAAAGACCCCAAATCAGCACCAGATAATTGCTTTTTCTAATCAAAATAGAATTTGGAGTAAGTGTTTCACATGGAAAAGTAAGAAAAGTGCTACATAACAACAAGCCTTGATCATGAGTGACTAGGTAAAAAATATTGCCTCCTAGCACAACATATAGAAACTATTCAGACTTGTTACAGACAACTTTTCATGCCATCTTAAGTATTGGGATGACGTTATATTTTCTGATAAGACTAAAATTATGTTGTACTATCACGATGGGCATCAAAAAGTACTGCGAAACCCCTTTATAGCCATGGAAAACAAGAATTTAATACATACCGCAAAGTTCGGAAAACTGTCTATTATGGTATTGGGTTGTATACCAAGCAGTGGCGTTGGTGACATCCAGATTTTGAAGGAAACAATGACAGAGTACAATTATTTACGTGTTTTAAACATTTTTTATCCAAAAAACGTCAAGAAATTTGGACCTGTTGACCCTGAAAATGCAAAAAATTGCAATATGAATACTACCAAGACAACGACCCTACGCATAAATCGTATTTATGTAGGACTTGGTTATTATACAATGCACCAAAGTCATTCACACCCCAGTCCAAAGCCTAAATATTAACCCAACATCGACAATTCATGGGTACACCTGAAGAAAAAAGTCGGGAATAGGTCGCCCACTAACCTGGGGGACTAAATAAAATGCAATAAAGAAGAATGGTTAAAAAATACCATTGGAATATGACATTTCGAAACTTGTTTATTAAATTCAGATACGTTTACAAGCTGTTTTTGATGCCAAATGTGGGCATAGGAAATATTAAAACCAACTTTTCGAAAAATACCGTGAAAAACTGAAAAGTTGTGAATTTTGCAATTCTTTAGTTGACAGTGCAAATAATGAGTTGTACTCATTTTTGTTAAGTTTAAGAAAATGTTTAGTGAAATTTAGCTACTTTTTATTTTATTATATTAATAAACATGTGTAAGAATTGTATTGTTAACAAAAATATTAATAATGATATTTATTTATACCAATAACATGATGTTTTATTTAAAATTTTGTAATAATTTTGGTTTTGCAATAATATAGTTGACTAACTGTATATTTTTGTGATCAGGGCAACGAGACCTACCTGTCGCGCGTGTAAACCCGTCTTAAGCCGAAAGTCTTAAAATCCCGGCCAAAGGCCGGCAATTAAAAAACTCACGATTTAAGGAAATTTGTTCCGTTTTTCTTTGGTCACTTACCAATAGAAACCATCCAAGTGGTGTGACTTTTTCTTCCTTTCCTGCAAGTGACCTGATTCCTGCACCGGCAAATGTATTTGGTCGCTGTGAAAGACATCGTTGAGGTATTTTTGAAACGGATTGTAAAGATTTAACACCGTTTCTGGTATTTATGGCCACTAATGGTCTCAATAGGAGACCACTTAATCTTATCATTATTTAATTTTTCTGTTTTATTTGAAAAATATTAAAATTATTATGAAATTTATAAATTAGTGATGGGTTGTTGGTTAAATAAAAACAGGTTCAAATGAACTGTTCACCGTAATGAACTATCGGTTTTAGTTACATTGTCATGCCTTAATACCATGTTCATACCATCACGTTGTTCGCTCTCATAATCACGTACACGAAATAACCCACTCATACGACAATGGTACACAATTCACAGCAACATGATTCATATTCTCATACTTTTTAATTACTGATTACAACGTTTCAGCCAAAAGCACAGTAAAAGTCGCGATATCATTCCCCATCGACTTAAATTTGATTTACAATTTTCTACTTTGTTGTCGTCGAAGAGATATACTTCCAGACCAATTTTCGAACATTACTGATACATGTGGTCAACTATGATGGATTTATGAGCATGATAATACTTAAATTTGTACTGCAAGGATAGTTAAAAATTTAACATGAGCTAAAATACCAACTATTTTCAATGACCTTCCTAATTTATCCATCCTAATAATATGGCTAATACTTTGAATTTCCTTTCAGACAATATTCGAAGCTCAGAAGAGATCTAATGCCTTGTTCAGACTGACGGTAATTCGTTCTCTATTCGTTGTTCGACCCCAAATTACGATATAATTACTTCATTTCCCATACAAAATTTTGAGAACGAACAACGATTTGTGTACTTTGTTCAATTTAAATTACTCTCAGAACGACGATAAAATATGTCCCATCTCTAACAAATGAGAGAATTTATCGAAATAAATTAATTATGACAGGAAAAATATAAAATTTAAAATTTATTAAAAACCCACAATTTTTTAGTAAAACTGCAAAACCTGAATAAAAAGTAAACGGTTTAAGGGCTAATAAATATTCAAATCATAGCAAATTTTCTATTTTCGTTTATTGCAGTTGCATTTCTTGTCCATCGTTTCAAATTCGCGTACAAATTTAAAAACAAAAACCAAATGCCTGCCAGAAAGTCTTTATACCAAAAAGTTATTTTGGCAGGTCTCTCTCTCGTTAATTTTGAAAATAGAAAAATATTTTTATTTGCTGAAAACACCAAAATTGTGAGAAAAAATAGAAAAGATGAATGAAAATAATGTAATTAAATATTAAATAGATATCTGAAAGAAGGACAAATAGTTTTTCAGTTCATATCAATTAATTTTACTCGTCTTTTGGACGAAACTTTCTTTAAAATCAGAAAATAAAAAGTATGAAAATATGAATCATGTTGCTATGAATTATGTACCATGTCGTATGAACGGGTTAATTCGTGTACGTAATTATGAGAACGAACTACGTGATTCAAATTCTAGTATGAACATGGCATAACGAAATCCAAAAGTCATTTAAAGCAAGTTTATAAAACGTTTTTGTTGTAATATTTCTTGATTTTTTCTGAAAGTTCTTGCTAACTTTTCCATGTTGAAAATTGAACCCACGTTCCTAATAAAGCGTGTCAAATTTGTTGTAGGATTTATCAGAATGTTCCATTTTACTAAACTAAACCAACAAATTGCGCAATATTTGCATGGGTAGTACAATTTTTCAATTTTATTTGATTCAAACCTATTCTGATGATCGCAAAAATTGGACACTTTTTTGTACATTTTTTATTATAATTGGGATATTTTCCGAAAATATGGCAACACCTTCAAGTTTTTTCTTGGGAATGTTGGCATAGTTTAGGACTCTCAAAAAGTAAATAGTATGGATCTGCAATACGAACACATCAGAAGATACCTTAACATACAAAAAGAAAAAAATTCAAACCTATTCAGATGACCGCTATTGTAGTTAAGAATTCCTCATTCAAAAATCAGCGTTCCACATTTGCGCTAAGGCGAGTAAATCGATTTACAAAATTTCACAGCTCTTGGGAGAACAATAAATTTTTTTACAAAAACAGGGGGTAAAATGAAGTGATATGAACTGGAAAAAGTATTAGTCCTTTCAGATATCTACTTAATATTAAATTATATTATTTTCTATTTTTTTTTCACAATTTTGGTGTTTTCAGTACAATTTTTAATTTTTCTATTTTCAAAATTAACGAGAGAGTGAAAGAGAGAGTCCTGCCAAAATAACTTTTGGTATACAGACGTTCTCGCAGGCATTTGATTTTTATACCCTCAGCATATATGCTAACGAGGGTATATACACTTTCATACGGGCAAAATGTGCCTCATCGAAATAATGGTTTTAGACCCTAAGTATGTTTGGACGAAATGTGTTTCAGACAATTTGGAGTCGATTGAGCAATGTCCGTCCGTCCGTCTGTCTGTCTGGCTGGAGCGCACGATAACACTCGAACGGATGAACCGATTCGGTTCAAATTTTGGCTTTCGTAATATTTTGCCCAAACTTAGTTTAAGTTCGAAGATGGGCTATATCGGTCCACTCCTTCCGGTACCTCCCACACAAAAGTTCGAAAATGTTCAAAAAATTTGTGCGCACGATAACTCTTGAGGGAGTAACCGATTTGGCCCATACTTTGCACATCCTGAAATGTGTACCAGACTTATATAAGGTTTCAATATGGACTCAATCGGTCCACTCCTTCGGGTACCTCCCACACAAAATTTCGGAAAAGTTCAGTTTAGGGCCATCTCTCGAATCGGTTTGATTTTTGTTTTAGCAACTTGTATTCACTGCCTCCCATACGACGGTACAAGTTTCATTAGGGGCAAGTCCATACTTCCTGAAAAAATAGCATAAAAATTGCAAAAAACCCCTATGACACCGTGTGTAGTGGATGGAGCGCAAGATAACTCCCGAACGGATCTGCCGATTCGGTCCAAAATTTGGCCTTCGTAATATTTTGTCCAAACATAGTTCAAATTCGAAGGTAATCCATATAGGTCCACTCCTTCAGGTACCTCCCCCACAAAAGTTCAAAATTGTTCGGAAAATTTGTGCGCACGATAACTCTTGAAGGGAGTGACCGCTGTAACCCATACTTTGCACATCCTAATATATCTACCAGATATAGATATGTACAGGTTTGGATATGGACTATATTTGTCTACTCCTTCTGGTATCTCTCACACACAATTTCGGATAAGTTCATTTTAAGACCTGCTCTCGAATCACTTTGATTTTTGTTGAAGCGATTTGAATTTTCTACCTCCATTACGACGGTAAAAGTTTTTTCCGGGGCAAGTCCATATTAGGAAAACAACCCGAAAAATCCAGAATGTGTAAAAAATCCCATATCCGTCCCCCCTGAAGGTACCTCCCACACAAAGGTTCAACATTTGTGTCTTAGGGCAATTAATTCCTAATCCACATTTTTGTCGGCAAGTTCAAATGCCCAAAATGTCCACAAAATTCTGAAGAGACCTTAAATACATTCGATCTGTCCGTAGGTGAAAGTTTCACTTCACTTTGGCTGAGGGTATATATCTGTCGGCAAAGCCGACTGACACTTTTTTTACTTGTTGTTTCTACATTTGTATGCGAATTTGAAACGATGGACAAGAAATGCAACTGCAATGAAAGAGAAGACAACATTAGCTTTGAATTGAATGTACACTTGTCGTTAAACCGTTCACTTTTCATTCATGTTTTGCAATTTTTCTAAAAATGTTTGGTTTTTTGATAAAATGTTGAATGTTGTATTTTTCCTGTCATAATTCTCTCATTTGTTAGAGATAAGACATATTTTTTCGTCATTCTGAGAGTAATTTAAATTGAACAATGTACAAAAATCGTTGTTCGTTCTCAAAAATTTGTATGTTTCTCTTAATTACGAATGGTGTCGTGGAAATGGGTTAATTCGTGCACGTATTTCGAGAGGCGAACAACGTACTTCAAACGCTCGTGTGAACATGACATAATCAGACTCACAGTAAATCGAAATTAAATCGATTATCGATTAGTGAAAGTATTCAAAAATATTTTGCATTCACCTCAAATGTCAGGGAAACCACTGTTACGTTAACAGGCATTTTTTTTATTTACCAATATATTTTCATCAAAGCAATGCGTCTGCTTATTCTCTATGGAAGTCAAACAGGAACAGCTCAAGATGTTGCTGAACAACTGTGGCGTTACTCAAAAACCTATGGATTTGAAGGACCTGTATTGGCAATGAATGCATATCCTGTGCAGAATTTAATTGAGGAAACATTGGTACTGTTTGTTGTGGCAACAACAGGCGATGGAGATGAACCGGAAAATATGCGTAACTTTTGGAAGTTCCTGCTGCGACGCAGTTTGCCTAGCAATTCATTGGAAAAGTTGCAATTTGCCTGTTTGGGCTTGGGTGATTCTAGTTATTCCAAATTTAATTATGCAGCTAAAAAGTTGAATAAACGTCTACAACAGCTGGGTGCGAAATCCATTATTCCAATGGGATTATGCGATGATCAACATGATCATGGCTTGGGAGCAGTGGCACTACCCTGGATGGATAAATTGTGGGCCGAATTGGAAAAAAGTTTGGGTGTGAAACCAAATGGTCAAGATAGTGGTAGAATATTTAAATGGTCTTGTCGAATGTTAAATAATGCCGATGTTCAGAATGATGTTGAACCAGCACAACATGTACTGTGGCCTCATGAGGAGGAACCTCAAAAATTGATACTACGTGAAAACGTCCGTACCACGGATATGGAACATTTTCAAGATGTACGTTTGCTTAAATTTGAGGCAGAAAAATCAACATGGAGCCCCGGTGACATATTACAGGTGCAACCTCAAAACTCAAGAGAACAAATTGAAGACTTCTTTTCCTGGGTCAAGGAGCATAATTTGGATTTTTCACCCGATACTGTGGTGGAAATCACAAGTAATTATAAGGATATGCCTGTACCGAAATGTTATAGTAAACCCTTAACAGTGCGACAAATGGTGACTTATTTATGGGATCTTAGTCACAAACCTAGGCAAAGAGCATTCGAGTTACTAGCATTGAACTGTGAAGATGAGTTGGAAAAGGAAAAACTTCTAGAATTTACGACGGCCGAGGGTTTGGATAGTCTTATAAATTACATAAATCGGCCACGACGCACAATATTGGAGGTGTTGCAAGATTTTCGACAAGCCTCAAGCAAAATGAAACTGGAGACTCTAATAGAACTTTTTTCTTTTATACAACCTCGCAGCTTTTCCATTGCCAGTTGTGTTGAATCAGGCAAGTTAGAATTACTAGTGGCTGTGGTGGAATATAAAACAAAACTTTCAAAGCCTAGACTCGGTTTATGTTCAAATTGGTTGAAATCTTTGGAAAGTGGAACTACAATCTTAGGCTGCCTAAAATCCGGAACAATGAAACTACCCAAAAATCCTCAAATACCGGTAATTATGATTGGACCCGGAACTGGTATTGCACCGTTTCGTAGTTTTATACAAAGTCGTTATTTCCTAAGGAAAAATGAAACATGTAATGGCAGCGATGACGTTCCCACAATGGTTGTATATTTTGGTTGTCGAAATCGTTCCAAAGATTTTCATTTCCAGAATGATCTTGAGAAATGGTCACAAGAAGGTTTAATTGTTCTGCATTGTGCATTTTCAAGAGATCAGGAACATAAAATCTATGTCCAGCATTTAATTGAACAACACGTTGACGAACTACAAAAACTTATTTTAGATAGACAGGCATTTATATTGGTAGCTGGTTCTTCCAATGACATGCCAAAATCGGTAAAGGAAGCATTTACGAAAGTACTTAACGGCCAGCAGGCTGTACTGGAAGAAATGATAAAACAACGACGTTATCAAGAGGAAACTTGGTCATAGACAATAAATAAATTATTTTTATTATTTAAGTAAAATACATTTATATAAAAATAAATAAAATTTACACTATTTAGTTTATGAAAACAAAACTATGATTTTAATATTCTTCAAATAATTTATCGGCGGGCGTGCGACAAAAAGGACAGTGGCCTTTTTGTAAAACTTGTAATTCGAAATCTTCTGCATAGAATACCTGAAAGAAAGTGCAATTAATAAATATTGAAAAAGTAAATAATTTATGCAGATAATCTACTTACCAATAAACATTCAGGACAATAGGTTACCTGGAGATCGGGTAATATATTTCGATAAAATATAAATTTACTATTTGGTTGAGATCGTCTCTTTAATATTAAAACGTGATTGGGGTCTATAGCACGTAAGGCACTTCGATCTAAACTTAAGGAGGGTAAGGCACTTGCAGTATCCTAAAATAAATAAAATTATTGTTTATTACTAGGTGTTAGTTGAAGACAATCCTAAAAAGACCCAATTTAAGTTAAGGTCAAATACTGACTATATTGTAGGTGAAAAAAAAATTGAAAATCCGCGCTTAATGGTCGTTTGAAATAAATTTCTTAAAAAATCCAAGCTTAATGGTCGTTTGGTGGGTGAAATAAATTACTTAAAAAAAATCCAAGCTTAGTGGTCCTTTGGCGGGTGAAATAAATTACTTAAAAAATCCAAGCTTAATGGTCGTTTAGTGGGTGAAATAAATTACTTAAAAAATTCACGCTTATAGGTAGTTTGGTAGGTGCACAAAATTACTTAAAAAATCCACGCTTAAAGGTAGTTTGGTAGGTGCACAAAATTACTTAAAAAATCCACGCCTAAAGCTAGTTTGGTAGGTGCACAAAATTACTTAAAAAATCCACGCATAAAGGTCGTTTGGTAGGTGCACAAAATTACTTAAAAAATCCACGCTTAAAGGTCGTTTGGTAGGTGCACAAAATTACTTAAAAATTCACGCTTAAAGATCGTTTGGTAGGGTGCACAAAATTACTTAAAAATCCACGCTTAAAGGTCGTTTGGTAGGTGCACAAAATTACTTAAAAATCCACTCTTAAAGGTCGTTTGGTAGGTGCACAAAATTACTCAAAAATCCACGCTTAAAGATCGTTTGGTAGGGTGCACAAAATTACTTAAAAATCCACGCTTAAAGATCGTTTGGTAGGGTGCACAAAATTACTTAAAAATCCACGCTTAAAGGTCGTTTGGTAGGTGCACAAAATTACTTAAAAATTCACGCTTAAAGATCGTTTGGTAGGGTGCACAAAATTACTTAAAAATCCACGCTTAAAGGTCGTTTGGTAGGTGCACAAAATTACTTAAAAATCCACTCTTAAAGGTCGTTTGGTAGGTGCACAAAATTACTCAAAAATCCACGCTTAAAGGTCGTTTGGTAGGGTGCACAAAATTACTTAAAAATCCACGCTTAAAGGTCGTTTGGTAGGTGCACAAAATTACTTAAAAATCCACTCTTAAAGGTCGTTTGGTAGGTGCACAAAATTGCTTAAAAAATCCACGCTTAAAGGTCGTTTGGTAGGTGCACAAAATTACTTAAAAAATCCACGCTTAAAGGTCGTTTGGTAGGTGCACAAAATTACTTAAAAAATCCACGCTTAAAGGTCGTTTGGTAGGTGCACAAAATTACTTAAAAAATCCACGCTTAAAGGTTGTTTGGTGGGTGAAATAAATTACTTAAAAAATCCACGCTTAAAGGTCGTTTGGTAGGTGCACAAAATTACTTAAAAAATCCACGCTTAAAGATCGTTTGGTAGGTGAACAAAATTACTTAAAAAATCCACGCTTAAAGGTCGTTTGGTAGGTGCACAAAATTACTTAAAAAATCCACGCTTAAAGGTCGTTTGGTAGGTGAACAAAATTACTTAAAAAATCCATGCTTAAAGGTCGTTTGGTGGGTGAAATAAATTACTTAAAAAATCCACGCTTAAAGGTCGTTTGGTAGGTGCACAAAATTACTTAAAAAATCCATGCTTAAAGGTCGTTTGGTAGGTGCACAAAATTACTTAAAAAATCCACGCTTAAAGGTCGTTTGGTAGGTGCACAAAATTACTTAAAAAATCCACGCTCAATGGTCGTTTGGTCGGTGCACAAAATTACTTAAAAAATCCACGCTTAAAGGTCGTTTGGTGGGTGAAATAAATTACTTAAAAAATCCACGCTTAAAGGTCGTTTGGTAGGTGCACAAAATTACTTAAAAAATCCACGCTTAAAGGTCGTTTGGTGGGTGAAATAAATTACTTAAAAAATCCACGCTTAAAGGTCGTTTGGTAGGTGCACAAAATTACTTAAAAAATCCACGCTTAAAGGTCGTTTGGTGGGTGAAATAAATTACTTAAAAAATCCACGCTTAAAGGTCGTTTGGTAGGTGCACAAAATTACTTAAAAAATCCACGCTTAAAGGTCGTTTGGTGGGTGAAATAAATTACTTAAAAAATCCACGCTTAAAGGTCGTTTGGTAGGTGCACAAAATTACTTAAAAAATCCACGCTTAAAGGTCCTTTGGTAGGTGCACAAAATTACTTAAAAAATCCACGCTTAAAGGTCGTTTGGTAGGTGCACAAAATTACTTAAAAAATCCACGCTTAAAGGTCGTTTGGTAGGTGCACAAAATTACTTAAAAAATCCACGCTTAAAGGTCGTTTGGTAGGTGCACAAAATTACTTAAAAAAATCCACGCTTAAAGGTCGTTTGGTAGGTGCACAAAATTACTTAAAAAATCCACGCTTAAAGGTCGTTTGGTAGGTGCACAAAATTACTTAAAAAATCCACGCTTAAAGGTCGTTTGGTAGGTGCACAAAATTACTTAAAAAATCCACGCTTAAAGGTCGTTTGGTAGGTGCACAAAATTACTTAAAAAATCCACGCTTAAAGGTCGTTTGGTAGGTGCACAAAATTACTTAAAAAATCCACGCTTAAAGGTCGTTTGGTAGGTGCACAAAATTACTTAAAAAATCCACGCTTAAAGGTCGTTTGGTAGGTGCACAAAATTACTTAAAAAATCCACGCTTAAAGGTCGTTTGGTAGGTGCACAAAATTACTTAAAAAATCCACGCTTAAAGGTCGTTTGGTAGGTGCACAAAATTACTTAAAAAATCCACGCTTAAAGGTCGTTTGGTAGGTGCACAAAATTACTTAAAAAATCCACGCTTAAAGGTCGTTTGGTAGGTGCACAAAATTACTTAAAAAATCCACGCTTAAAGGTCGTTTGGTAGGTGCACAAAATTACTTAAAAAATCCACGCTTAAAGGTCGTTTGGTAGGTGCACAAAATTACTTAAAAAATCCACGCTTAAAGGTCGTTTGGTAGGTGCACAAAATTACTTAAAAAATCCACGCTTAAAGGTCGTTTGGTAGGTGCACAAAATTACTTAAAAAATCCACGCTTAAAGGTCGTTTGGTAGGTGCACAAAATTACTTAAAAGATCCACGCTTAAAGGTCGTTTGGTAGGTGCACAAAATTACTTAAAACATCCACGCTTAAAGGTCGTTTGGTAGGTGCACAAAATTACTTAAAAAATCCACGCTTAAAGGTCGTTTGGTAGGTGCACAAAATTACTTAAAAAATCCACGCTTAAAGGTCGTTTGGTAGGTGCACAAAATTACTTAAAAAATCCACGCTTAAAGGTCGTTTGGTAGGTGCACAAAATTACTTAAAAAATCCACACTTAAAGGTCGTTTGGTAGGTGCACAAAATTACTTAAAAAATCCACGCTTAAAGGTCGTTTGGTAGGTGCACAAAATTACTTAAAAAATCCACGCTTAAAGGTCGTTTTTAGGTGCACAAAATTACTTAAAAAATCCACGCTTAAAGGTCGTTTGGTAGGTGCACAAAATTACTTAAAAAATCCACGCTTAAAGGTCGTTTGGTGGGTGAAATAAATTACTTAAAAAATCCACGCTTAAAGGTCGTTTGGTAGGTGCACAAAATTACTTAAAAAATCCACGCTTAAAGGTTGTTTGGTGGGTGAAATAAATTACTTAAAAAATCCACGCTTAAAGGTCGTTTGGTAGGTGCACAAAATTACTTAAAAAATCCGCGCTTAATGGTCGTTTGGTGGGTGAAATAAATTACTTAAAAAATCCAAGCCTAATGGTCGTTTGGTGGGTGAAATAAATTACTTAAAAAATCCAAGCTTAATGGTCCTTTGGTGGGTGAAATAAATTACTTAAAAAATCCAAGCTTAATGGTCGTTTGGTAGGTGCACAAAATTACTTAAAAAATCCACGCTTAAAGGTCGTTTGGTAGGTGCACAAAATTACTTAAAAAATCCAAGCTTAATGGTCGTTTGGTAGGTGAAAAAAAATTACTTAAAAAATCCACGCTTAAAGGTCGTTTGGTAGGTGCACAAAATTACTTAAAAAATCCACGCTTAAAGGTCGTTTGGTAGGTGCACAAAATTACTTAAAAAATCCACGCTTAAAGGTCGTTTGGTAGGTGCACAAAATTACTTAAAAAATCCACGCTTAAAGGTCGTTTGGTAGGTGCACAAAATTACTTAAAAAATCCACGCTTAAAGGTCGTTTGGTAGGTGCACAAAATTACTTAAAAAATTCACGCTTAAAGGTCGTTTGGTAGGTGCACAAAATTACTTAAAAAATCCACGCTTAAAGGTCGTTTGGTAGGTGCACAAAATTACTTAAAAAATCCACGCTTAAAGGTCGTTTGGTAGGTGCACAAAATTACTTAAAAAATCCACGCTTAAAGGTCGTTTGGTAGGTGCACAAAATTACTTAAAAAATCCACGCTTAAAGGTCGTTTGGTAGGTGCACAAAATTACTTAAAAAATCCACGCTTAAAGGTCGTTTGGTAGGTGCACAAAATTACTTAAAAAATCCACGCTTAAAGGTCGTTTGGTAGGTGCACAAAATTACTTAAAAAATCAACGATTAAAGGTCGTTTGGTAGGTGCACAAAATTACTTAAAAAATCCACGGTTAAATGTCGTTTGCTAGGCGAATAAATTCTTAAAACTCTAAAAATCTAAACTAAACTAAAAATCCACAATTAAAGGTCATTTGGCCTGTGAAAAAATTACTTAAACAATCCACACTTAAAAATATATCCAGATAGGCGGAATCCATCCATGGCTAGTAGTCTGCTTGTTTTACCAACTATTCCCTCATATCAATAATACTTACTTCATTAAATGGATCCTGATCCTCATTGTTTTTAGGTGGAGCCAATAAAAGTCGCTCAGCCTCATTATCGGTTATATCCATTTCTGGATAAAATTGCACTAAAGGTAGAATTTCTAAAAAAGAAAAAGAAATGTATTCGAAATTTTCAAAGAGTATTCCAAAAAGAATCCATTGTCGAAACATACCAAACGAAATAAAAGAGAAAATATAATCTTGACGGCAGGTGGGGCAAGAATTTGCATTTAAATGTTGACTATAATTCGAACATTTATAACACAAGGGTAACAATTCTTCGGGGTCATTAAAGCCACTCTTGCAGGCTTTGCTATTCAAATAGTTTATCTAATGAAACAAAGTAAAAATAAATTATTTTCAACAGAATATATATCAAAAGAAACAACAACATACATCGATTTGTTCTTGTACCCCAGGTGGAGGTTTCAAAGATTGTAGCCTCTTATTGACAACTAAACAAAGTTTATTGGCTTGTAAAAATTTAGCTTGTTTGGCCAAGGTAAAAAGGACGGCACTGTGAAGAAATATAAAGATATAAATAAATTGGAATCTGTTCTGAGTTATCAAATGGAGAAACTTACAACATACTAACACCTCTGGGCGCACCCTTATATTCCACCTCATTTAGTATAAATCGGGATACATTGAAAAGGCTCACCGGTGAATATGTAGTAAATGGTTCTTTCATATAATTATAGATTACCGAAAAGGCATAATAAATTTTTGCTATACGCAAGTGGGAATTGTATTCCTTTAAGTGGAAATCCATGGAATTTTGTTCTCTAAAATTAAAAAAAAATATAAATCCACAGTTTAGTGTTGACTTATAATCACCATAGAAAATCTGTTAATTTTTTGGAAAAGTTTTACTTACTCCTTAGCATAATAGATATCCAAATACTGCTTAGAAAGCAACCAATGAAAATAACTGGCATCCAAGAAACGTTCCTCTTCAATGGCCGAGTTGCTAAGGTGTTTCAGTAGACGATTTGCATCTTTGATGCGACCAGCTTTCAAATAAGCTTAAAATATGGAGACAATACAAATTATCTGAGCAACCCATATTTGATATATGCCCTTACCTTCATGGGCTTCAATAAACTTATCATTCTCTGCCAGCCATTGTGCATGTTGATAGTGTACTTGTGGTAAAAGATCAGGTATATCAGCAGCCAAAAGAAATGCCTCTGACCAATCTCTAGCCTCTACATGTAACTGCACAACTTCAGCTTCATTACCCAGTTTTTTAAAGACTTCTGCAGCCAAGGGTAAGGCTTTTAAACGTTTCAAATTTGTGGCAACCAATTCTAAGGATTCTCTATCGCTTTGACTCAAACGTCGACCGATATCGTAGAGTCTGTAAGAAATTAAAATTGTTTTATTATGACAACATTGAAAATTTCCCAAACGGTTTAGATATGAATAATTCATAATAATGCTTAACTTACACATCAGCCCATCCTTGTTCGGAAACAATTTCAATGGCCTTTTGATGATCCCCCACGCTTAACAACAACTCTGCAGCAGCTCTGGGCTCCTTGACAGAATATGCCCACTCGGCACGTTTACGAACTAAAGCTTTTTTCTCCTCAGCACTACCGTCTCGTATGAATTCCTGAGCCAAATCAAACATTCTCAAATCACTGTACATTTCCAATGCCTTCTGTGGCATGTTACATTTTTCATAGAATCTTGCCGCTTCTTTGTATTTTCCATTGTGGGCACTTATCTCAGCCTGTAACACTTCCTTTGGCAGCTGGCCACGTTTTTGTTTTTCCATTAAATCTTCGATTTTCTGCAACCAAGGCAAATTGCGTATTTTAACAAAAGCATCACGGGCAATATTCAAGTGTAAAGCTTCCAATGCGGATTTTGCCAAACTTTCCCAATCGGCACTGGTAATGCCCAAGCAAGCAACTTGATACGCTTCTCTAAAATTATTTAAAAATTAATGCTATTACTTACAAAGTTCTACCAAAACTTACTCAAATAGTCCAGATTCGATGAATTGCCACATTGTTGCTCCCAAAGCCAAAGGTACATTATGCATAACATTCCCTCGTAAACAGAAAGCGGTGGCTCCACACAAACCCACAACCACGCCCAGCATGTGTTGCGGAACTCGGGGCGGTAAACTGCCCACTCTCACTGTAAGTCCTCCAGCTGTGTGGGTGTAACATATCATGGTGTCTAAATGGGTATTCCATGTTACGGAATTGACCCCACTATCCTGATAGAGTAACACATCATTGTTAATGTCACGCACCACCAACCGCCCGCCATCATCAACTACCTTTTGGTAAAATATTATTTTATTATTTAATTTTTTATTGTTTCATTTAAAATGTGTGAGGCTTCTATCCCAGAAAAAAATTATTTCATTTAAAATGTGTGAGGCATTTGCACCATGGTGTGAGGGATATTTGAACGAACATTTTAAACGACAGTTTAAAGCGGTGATTACACTAGCTATCAATGTAGATAGTGTAAACACCGCTTAATGGAATTGACATTTTAAATCAAATATCAAATGTTTCGTCTGTTCCAGAACTGCAAGAATCTACTAATTTTTACTATTTTTTTTCGATAACATAAAGGAAAAATGTTATGGTAGTAAAAAATATTAGCTTCTTGCATGTTCTGGAACAGAGCAATTATTAAATGTAATATGTAAATATTAATAAATGTAATACGCACTGCGATTTTTGTACGATTTGCATTTACATCCAAACAACGCACCGCTGATATAGCCGTGGTTATTAACAATGGTAGGGCATTATCAAGAAATATGCGATATACCTGGAATTGAAGAAATTCAGATCAGATTCGTTAGATCAATTTAAGAAATTCTTCGTGAATCATTTTTTCTTACCTTGCCATTCTTCAAACCAACCATAAGACCTTCTCGGCCAGCCGGGCCACCTGTCACCTTAATATAACGTATAAAGGCATCCATTAGCCATTCTCTTTGTAGGATACCATTAAAATCCAAACACTGCAGTCTACGATCTTGACATAGCACAATGTGACGGGCACACACCACCAAAAGGCTGCAATCAAATTTCTTCTGAATTTTCTCCTTAACTTTGTAGTGCATGGGCTGTTCCGCACTTGAACTTAATTCATATAGCACCACCCTTTCAGGCAATTGTACCGCTAATTTTTCTCGATATATGGCAATTTTTTGTACTAAATCACGACACTTTATTCGTACTTTTTGACCAGATATTAAATGTTGTATAATCACATCACACATATTTTCCCGAAAAGCATAACGTTCTCGATACAAAGCATGTACGGTGGTAAAGGATATGCTATATGTTGCCAAGGTACCATTGTGACAACCAATTGTATATGATTGACCACTGGGATGTACATCGACAGACCAAATCCATGATGAATCCAAAGAATCCCCTAAAGTTCCCAAACGCACACCTTCTCTAGTATAGCAATGTACTTTATCTGTACAACCAGAAATCAAACAATATTCTCCATTGGGTAAATAGCTTAGACATAAAGCATCAAATCCAATTGGTCTTTCTTTTCCAACCATTTGCCCACTTAGGGTGTGAAATGATAGCGTTTGACTCCAATCAACAACAGCAATTATGTCCGTATTGGGCTCTGCAGTGGCAGGACAACATTTTACACCATAAACAGCACTTGCAGCTCCACCAGGCCTGTCTATACGCCCCTTTTCTTCGCCAGATTTATTACGTATGGTTATGGAACCGTTTGCCAAACCCATTATCAGGTATTGACCATCATTAGTCCAACAACAGGCATTGACGCGGGAATGTATTTTATATTTTTGTACAGACTTTTGATCTGATGACCAAAATGCAAAATCCGATATTGAGCAGGATGCCAAATGATGGGATACTGGATTAAAGGACATGCATTGCACAGAGTCACCATGTCTAGGTAGTGAAAAATGATTGTGTTGAATTGGAAATCGATTTGTTTTCAAACTTGTATACTTACGAATATTTTAACAGTCCCTCCAGTTCAGGCGACCAAAGAATTACCTGAAAAATGCAAAATTATTCATACATAGATATTTGGAGAAAAACTTCATTGACATATTACCGTTTTATCTGCAGCCCCACTAGCAAATTTCTTGCCATCTCTTGCGTAGGCCACACAATTGACGACATCCTTATGAGCTTTAAGCGTATTCAGTAGCGTACCATCTTGAGGATCATAAACTAAAACCCTCTCCCTTGCTGCTACGATTAACTGGGAACCATCTGGACTGTAGCAAACGCTGTGTATACTGTAATAGAATTTAGTTAAAATATGTACATATGTATATTAAATTATAATATATAATGATGTGTATATACCGTACTTAATTAGAACTTTAGAATAGCCTTAAAAGTTATAACTATTGAAGTATTAGATTAAATATTACATTAAATATGTAATTATTTTCTTGACACTCTTACCACTGTCTCACTTTTTATGTGTGTCATCACAACAACAAATCATTTTTTACCTGATATTTTCGTCCTTTAAATTAGGAAATTCGACTTTATCAATCCACTTTAAGATCCCCCTCATTTCGGCTTACGTTATTGGTTGGTATTTTCTCAAGTCTTGTTAAATTAATTTCATTTTTCCCACAATAATATGGAAATTTTTATCCGGTTTAGTTTTTTCCTGCTGTGTCCAGTTTGTGTGTTTACAATACAAAAGTAGTTAGTGTAGTTAGCAGTTTGTTGTCCATAGTGACCACAACTAGACTTGCAACAACATATCGTTATCGAATTTATCGATTACAGAAATAAAGAGATCAGTGTCATTTGGCGCCAAACAAATAATATTGACCATTTTATTTAAAAATATATTTATAACATTTATTTACATTATATTAATTGATTTTAAGAGAATATTGGTGGTTTTCGTTATTTAATCAGTAAACCCTTTTTTGCAATCGAGAGAGAACTCCCCATTTTTCGGCATGTAGGAAACATGGTATTATAAATTAAGGAATACATCAATATTAACATAACCATAGTAGTAGTGTAAGTAGTATGTAGGATATGATATTTGGATTTTAGGTAACAAATGATGATTTTCCCATTAATTGCACTTCTTATTTTTTATACCCTCAGCCTTTAGGCTAAGGAGGGTATATACACTTTGAAACGATGAAAATGTGCCTCATCGAAATAATGGTTTTAGACCCCAAGTATGTTTGGACGAAATGTGTTTCAGACAATTTTGAGTCGATCTAGCCACGTCTGTCCGTCTGTCTGTCCTGCTGGCTGGAGCGCACGATAACTCTCGAACGGATGAACCGATTCGTTTAAATTTTGGCTTTCGTAATATTTTGCCCAAACTTAGTTTAAGTTCGAAGATGACCTACATCGGTCCACTCCTTCCGGTACCTCCCCCACAAAAGTTCGAAAATGTTCGGAAAGTTTGTGCGCACGATAACTCTTGAAGGGAGTGACCGATTTGGTCCACACTTTGTATAGCATAAACTTTCTACCAGAGTAATATGAGGTTCCAATATGGTCTCAATAGGTCGACCCCTTCGGGTACCTCCCACACAAAATTTCGGAAAAGTTCAGTTTAGGGCCATCTCTCGAATCGCTTTGATTTTTATTTTAGCAACTTGTATTCACTGCGCTCCATACGACGGTACGAGTTTCATCAGGGGCAAGTCCACACTTCCTCAGAAAATAGCCTGAAAGTTGCAAAAAACCCCTATGACACCGTGTGAGGTGGTTGGAGTCCAAGATAACTCTCGAACGGATCTGCCGATTCGGTCCAAAATATGGCCTTAGTAATATTTTGTCCAAACATAGTTTAACTTTGAAGATAAGCCATATTGGTCCACTCCTTCAGGTACCTCCCCCACAAAAGTTCAAAAATGTTCGGAAAAATTGTTCGTACGGTAACTCTTGAAGGGAGTGGCCGAATTGGTCTATACTTTACACATTCTAATATATCTACCAGATATAGATCAGGTTCAAATATTTGTACTCTCCATCCTGTACATCCCACACAAAATTTCGGATAAGTTCACTTTATGACCTGCTATCTAATCACTTTGATTTTTGTTGAAGCAACTTGCATTCGCTGCCTCTATTACGATGGTAAAAGTTTTTTAGGGGCAAGTCCATACTTCTTGAGCAAACAGCCCGTATAGTGTAAAAACCCCTATGGCACTATATGTTGTGGCTGGAGATCCACTTCCATAACGGTCAATGTCGATCCATTCCTTTTAGTATCTCCTCCGCAAAACTTTTGATCTTTAATCCTAATCAACATTGTTGTCGGTTCAAATGCCCAACATTTTTAAAACTCCCTAAATACATACGTATTTTGGGAAAAAATTGTTTCAATATACACAGGCTGAGGGTATATCTCTGTCGGCAAAGCCGACTGATACTTTTTTACTTGTTACTGTTATATTAGTTTTAAGATATTTAAAAAAAGGAATTGTTTAAGATTTTGGAGTAGTAAATGTGTTGTGGTTTCTGGAGCCGTCCATGGCGCTATGGGCTAGGTTCCCATTTATGGAAATAAATTAAATTAGAAACAGCGAATAACCCTTTCTGATATCGTCAACTATGGATTTAAGAATGAGCAGGGAGCAAATTTATCGTCTTGTGGAAGATGGGGCGTACGATTTGAATCCGATTGAATGTAAGTATTAAATGCACTACATGTTTCTCTACTTCAATAGGAGCGCGATGTAATCAATCAGCGCAATATCAATGTAATACTCACTCCATGTAAAAAGGCCCACCTTTCGGTCATGGAAACAAGGGCCTGCGACACGAAATCCCTGTATGACCGCCGAGCTGCCACCATGCAATTAGTAGGAGAAAGTGGTAAAGTGGATTGTGAATGAACCGAGATCTACTGTGCATCTTGGTAATATCATCATTATACCTATATCAATACCATGACATTTACTGGAGTCACATACTTCTTTATACATAGATAACTTCTGGATTCAACAACAAAGATACCATAGAAGCAATGAATGAATAGTACCTATCCAGAATGAGGTCAGGGCAACAGTTATCCGATTAAAAAAAAACAATAAGGCAGTTAGTTTGGAGCAGTTTAAGATCACAGGTCACGCAGTTAAAATGTGTATGCATCGACCGATTAGCACCATAAACAAAAGGAACACAATAAGGTAAATTGGAAACATAACATACGAATGGTTCTATTTCCCTTTAAGCACATTACGATAGATTGCAATCTTAACATTAATTTCATGGCTGAATGAGTCTCTTCCCAACAGTAGTGTCGCCTTTTGTCCAGACAAATTCATTATCGATCTTCGCCTTACATAAAGTCCGGAAAAAAGATAAAAGAGAAACAGATCTATAGAGAAGAGTGAATCGACTACAAGGCTTCATTCGACGGACCGACCACGGGTTTTTCTTAAGGCGAGGACTACTTGTTTCTTTATGGAAGACTAGTTGGTCGTCTTATAGAAGACAAAAAAGATTTATTAAATCAAACATCGCAAAAGCACGATAATAGATGATACCAACCTTTCAGATTCCTCTCAGAGGAAGTCTAGACCAGAAGACCACATGGTTATTTTATAGAAGACCAATGGTTTCTCTTATGTCTAAAAAGTATTATTCATTAAGGTTACCACCTGGTCTTATATAAGAAGATCTTCTGGTTTTTTACTGTTTCGCAAGATAAATTACCCTCGGTTTAAAAAACAAACAACCTCTTCGTTCCGTTCAGAACCTCACGGGATTTTAGACAAGAAAACAATTTATAAGCGATATACATACATATGTATGTATGTAGGTGTAAGTATAAGTGAATAGAAACAAACACACATGGGGAGAAAATCGTTCATCACCTATAACACAGATCTTTGAAAAATTCGAAAAAGCATCTGAAAATTGACCTGAAACATGCACAAGCCAATAACTTAAAGTTATTGAAAAAAGTAAGTGTAAATCCCCGTTGAGGTTACATCATCGACGAAGTCAAACGTATCGGGGTGCAACTATTGAGTTGATTAAGTCATACCATGAGAATGAAAAATGATGGTCCTTTTAAAAAGGCATTCGCCAGGAAGGGAACTGACCAAGAAAAACGGTTCTAATGACCTTCTTGTAGGGACAAATGGAATTTCATACCGAGGGTTTCAGGGTGTTTTGAATCGCCAATCATGTGCATGGCTCCCAGTGTACATTGGAGACCTAAACATTTGGTGATTTTAAATTCAACATTTTGCGAAACTTAAGCTCAATTTTAATTTATTTCACATAAGGGTAACCAAGCCTAGAAGGCCATCCATGTTACAGAAAATAGTTTAACCTAGACTACACTAGTACCTAGATACTATAAGATTATTTATAATATCATTTAGAAAAACAAAATTATTTAAAATCCCAATCACAACCAGATAAGCGAAAAGGACATATGAAGAGAAAAATTCAAAACTCATGGGACTGAGCATATGGGCGAATTCTTTTCCCGAAAAGTTCTCAAAGCTGAACACCTTAAGTGAAGATGGCAGCATTAAATAATGGCGCTACTCTTACAAAAAATTACTTCTCCAAAACTGAAGTTATTCTGGGCAGAACTAATTACAAATTCCTTACAGAGCTACCAAATGAAAACAATTGCGCGACATACAATGGAGAATGCAGCTTATATATTTTATAAAAACAGTGTAGGCTTCCAACACTGAGAAAGTTACGAAAACCACTCCCAAGAAAACGTTCAAAATAAGACTAAACATGCTGACGCTAATTCAGAGTACAGACGTACATAGGTAATAATGAACTACCCAAATTATATCTAGTAAATATAGACTTGGCCATGATACGCACGAGTAGTGCTCCTGAACGTTTTATAATCCATTGAAATACCTAGAAAAAAGTTTTTACCTAGGTGTTCAATCAACTCTGAACAAAATGTAATGTCTTTTGCAAGTTGAATCTGCAACCATGCGCATGCTAAGTAATTGGACTACGGATGCTCTCGTGTACATTAGTTTGATTTAAGCAATTCTAATTTGAGCTGTCCCAGTTGACATTATTTGTTAATTTAAATTCTATTTCAGCTGACAATCTCCACTCAACAGTCTGTTGAAGTCGCCTACATTAGTCTGGTTTCCTAACCTACACAACAGCTGCAGCCCAATAGCATATTTTGAGCATCTTGTAAGGGAGCTACGTGGTGCAGTGATAAGTACGTGCGCCTTGCACTCAGAAAATAATGAGAGATTTTTTTTAATAAAATATGAATTTTTTGAGTTACTAACCTTTTGTTGAACAGGTGCGATATGTACCATATGAGGCGCTCAGCGCCAAAACGGCCTATCCCACATGCCCAACAAATCAAACTGGCTATAAGCTTTTGAAATAAATATGTACTAAAACAAGTAAAAAAGTATCAGTCGGCTTTGCCGACAGAGATATACCCTCAGCCTGTGTATATTGAAACAATTATTTCCCAAAAAAACGTATGTATTTAGGGGGTTTGAAAAATTTTCGGCACACAGTGGTCCAGAATGTGTTTTTCCTGGTCAAAATCCTGTAATTCTTTGAACGGATAGAGATATTTTCATAATTCTTTTTTTGTTAGACAGATAATACAATCAGCTTTCAGACGAACCATAGGCGGTCAAATTCGGTCTGGCAGTTGCAGAGAAATTCAAGGTCAAAATTAAACTTTTGGGGTTTTTAATCTATTTTTCATCAAAATATGCGTGTTTTTGTGGTTTTTATATCTTCCTATGTATTAATGATGGTCAAACACCAACAAATAAACAAAAAAATTACCAAAAAACTAAAAAAAATAAAAAAAATCGAAAAAAAAAATTAAAAAAAAAATTGTAAAAAAAATTTACAAAAAAATTTTAATTTTTTCAAAAATTAATAAAATACTCCTTGGGGTTTTATAAAACTCGTATAAAAACTCATATACTCAAAAAAATTTTAATTTGTATCAAAAAGCTGTAATTCATATGGAAAAAGTATAGAAAAACACATAATTTTAACCATGTAATTTCAATAAATTGAAAAAAGTGTTAAACGGACGGAACGGGACGGGTACAAAAGTATATATGGGCTAAAAGAGGAGACTCTCGGGCATCTTTCTGTGGAAACAGAACTTTGCTCCATGTTGTTCCACAAAAGTTCTAGTCCACTAAATAATAAAATAGATCATGTTGTGTAAACGCTACGGTTATTTACTAAAACTATTTTTAAAGGCCACAATCCTGCCTATCTTACAAAAAAACAATGAACACAACATATGTTATAGTTTCCGGGAAATAGCTACGTCTTTCTCCAGAAATTTGCAAAAATTACGTATTTCCCAAAAATGGGGAAAATGTTCGTCTTTAGGGGCACACCACGCCCCACACCTTGCAATATTTTGACCTAATTTTTTGGTTTCCTTAGTTTCAATATGTTTACTATCGAATCCCATATAGAAAATAAATATCTTTGACAAAACAAAATTTTGATTTTTGGCCAGGAAAATCGATTCCTGAACCATTGTGCGACGTTTGAACCGACAAAAATGTTGATTAGGATTAAAGATCAAAAGTTTTGCGGAGGAGATACTAAAAGGAATGGATCGACATTGACCATTATGGAAGTGGATCTCCAGCCACTGTATATGGTGCATATGAGGTTTTTAAACCCTCAAGAAGTATGGACTTGCACCAGAAGAAAACTTTTACCATCGTAATCGAGGCAGCGAATGCAATTTGCTTCAACAAAAATCAAAGTGATTCGATATCAGGTCTTAAAGTGAACTTATCCGAAATTTTGTGTGGGAGGCACCGGATGGAGTGGACAAATATAGTCCATATTTGAACCTGATCTATATCTGGTAGATATATTAGGATGTGAAAAGTATGGACCAATTCGGAAACTCCCTTCAAGAGTACGTACGAACAATTTTTCCGAACATTTTTGAACTTTTGTGGGGGAGGTACCTGAAGGAGTATACCGATATGGCTTATCTTTGAACATGAACTATGTTTGGACAAAATATTACTAAGGCCAAATGTTGGACCGAATCGGCAGATCCGTTCTAGAGTTATCTTGCGCTCCAACCACCTCACACGGTGTCATAGGCGTTTTTTGCAACTTTCAGGCTATTTTCTCAGGAAGTATGGACTTGCCCCTAATGAAATTTGTACCGTCGTATGGAGGGCAGTAAATACAAGTTGCTAAAACAAAAATCAGAGCGATTCGAGAGATGGCCCTAAACCGAACTTTTCCGAAATTTTGTGTGGGAGGTACCCGAAGGAGTGGGCCGATTGAGTCTATATTGAAACATTATCTAAGTCTGGTACACATTTCAGGATGTGCAAAGTGTGGACCAAATCGGTTACTCCCTTCAAGAGTTATCGTGCGCACAAATTTTCAGAACATTTTTGAAATTTTGCGTGGGAGGTACCAGAAGGAGTGGACCGATATAGCCCATCTTCGAACTTAAACTAAGTTTGTGCAAAATATTACGAAAACCAAAATTTGAACCGAATCGGTTCATCCGTTCGAGAGTTATCGTGCGCTCCAGCCTGCCAGACAGACGGACGGACATTGCTCAATCGACTCCAAATTGTCTGAAACACATTTCGTCCAAACATACTTGGGGTCTAAAACCATTATTTCGATGAGGCACATTTTGCCCGTATGAAAGTGTTAGCATAAATGCTGAGGGTATAATAATTCCATATTGCATTGTATAAATAGGTTATACCTACTACTTGCCAAAATAATGAAATATGGATTTTTTAGTATTTATTTATTTCTAAAAGTTCCGGTTAAATCTTTATAGTCAATTTGATTTTTTTGGGCATGTGGGTTAGGCCGTTTTGGAGCTAAACGCCCCATATATGTAGGTATGTATGTATTAGCATTTCGTTTTTTATAATGCAGTGAAATACTCGGAAAAGGGGGTTCAACCAACTCTGAATAAAATGTTATGTCTTTGGGGTTTTGAATATTCGACCATCCGCATGCAAGGACATTGCACTACGGAGGCTTTCATTGTACATTAGTGTGATTTAAGAAATTCTAATTTCAGCTGACAATCTCGTAATAGTGCGTTACCCTCGGCTACATTATTCTGATTTTCTAACACCAGCGCCCCTATAGCATAATGTTTTTTACCTTACCCTCCCCCTCAGGCAATGTAAAAAATGTCATCATACTCTGCGAGACTGATGCATTTTTAACATCTTCAATACCTTAAAAAATAATGCTTTTATTTATAAAATATACTGTAATCTCTGGAATACAAATAAAAATACAAACAACATTCATCCTAGTTTTTAGAAAAAAACAAACAAAACCCGTATGCTACAGATTGATAATCGTTATGTTTACAACACCAACCAGTCAGTTCAGTCGTATCGTGCATTTCATTGAAGAGACACGCTGTTTCGTGTGTGAGTTAAAAAGGCAACTTTTGCATAAAAAGTGCATGTTTAATCTTATTATTTGTAGGCAAACTAATTTGGAAAGGTATAGAAATTAATAATAATATGTAAGATATGAAAGAATACATGGCTACGACCCATGTCTATAAAAATGCCGGGTCGTCAAATCAATAAAAAACCGCGACAATGTTACCAGAAAAAAAATCACATTACATTTTTCTGTTGAGTAAAACTGAACGAAGCTACCCAAAAGAGTAGAAGAAGAATGTGTCGGCCATTTTGATTTACCACTTTTTTAACGAAACATCTGTGTACAACTGCTGTTTGTCTCTTTCATACTCTGTCAAATCAATGCAATGGCTGCGGGAGAGCAAAAGAGACAACTATAGTGTGTGACGGACTCTCAGAACACAAAATGCTTGGTGGTGTGTGTATTCGTTAAATTTTTTAACGAAACAGCGTTAAAAACGGTTGGATTTTTTTGGTGTGTGAAAAATTTCAACATAAGTTTATGTGATTGGTGGTGTGGTACAGTGTTGCTTGTGATTTGCAAAAAAATTCAATAACCGTCAATCAGAAATTTCCTTAAGAAGACAACACACAAAATAATTGGTATTTTGTTCACAACTAAAGAACGTCTGCATAGAGCTGTATTTTGCGCGGTGTTATTAACTGTTATTATGGATTTAAACGCGTGCTGGCAAAAGCAGATAAAATCGAATAAAATAGAAATTGTGTAAGAAGAAGCAGAAAAAATGTACAAAACAAAATATTGTTAAATTTATTACTGTGCGGAAATATGAAGAATTGAGAAGTGAAGGGATAAAAGTGGAAATTTATATGATGGCCAGGTTAAATGGTAGGCAGTTTTAAGCCAGTCACTCACCACCTACCATATTTATATTGTGGCTTTAGTTTTTTCGTTGTTCATACTCAATTTATTTTTTGTTGTTTTGTCTCGTTTGCCGCCGCCGCCGTCTTGCAATGGCCAGCAGTACTTATTACTTTCGTTAAATTTGGTCTGGCATTCGTACAGTAGCGGCTCATCGACTAGTGTTGAATATATTTCCGTTGGGTAACGCTGTAAATCGTTGTATTTTCTTGCCGATGTTGTTTGTCCCCACCGCCGTCTACGCGCTCTGTCATTCAGAATGAAATAAAAGTTATAAGAAAATACATCAAAAATAAACAAGTTGGAAATTATATGCATTGAGTTTAAAGTTAATAAGGAAGAATAATAATTTACGCTTTGTGTTAAAAAAGCATGGGCCTCCTCAAAGGCATAATGCCAAAGTACAATCTTGAATTTTAATTGTAATTGGTTGAGGTAATGTGGTTGTTGTGTTTTTTGTTTACATTTTAATGTAATAGCAAATAAAAAAATCTTGAATGTCAAAATTTCATTTTTTTTTTGGCGCGTTAAAAAAAATTTTGATACCAAAGTTTTTAAAGCAAAGAAAATAATTTCTTTAAATAATTAACATGAAATAAATCGTGCAACGAAGTGTTTATGTGTGTGTGCCGTGTTATGCTCAATGGTTAAAAACATTGTTCTTATTTCCAAGTGCGCTCCAGTTACTCTTTGTTGCCCAGTCAATGTACCTCAAGTATTAATGCTGGCCTAGAAAGAACCATGCAATTGATTCATTGTGAAATGCGAGCATCCTAGCTATCCATAAATCAAAACATTAAAGATGACAACTATACCATTATTGTTTTTTATGCAAAAAATTAATTGAAAAGAAATATTTGTCACCTATTAAGGATCGTTTGTTCATCGTTTTTATATCTTTTGCAAATTATTTTCCCTCAAATTGTTTCTTCCCTTTTCATTTCCCTCATAATACAAAAACAAATACACTCTCAAAAACATTTGTCATTGCTGCTAGAATTAACGAAACCATTTAACTTGACGAAAATTATACGAAGAACGAACAGAAAAGAACAGTCTGTTTAACCCGCAACAACAAAAATGCATTCTGTTTTTTGTTTTTGACAAGCTGGGTAAATAAGGGCTGCCATCAGTATTTATTTCATGGATAATAACAAACCCATTACACCATCGACTTAATAGATGCATTACAAATAAGGGCTGTTTTTTAAAACCCAAACAATTTCACAAGTTAGTGAAACGTTTGCTGTAAGAAGACAGTTGAAATGTGTTGCCTTCTTTTCTTGGGAGTTCAGTTGAAGTTTAAAGGTATATCAAGGATTGTTAATCCACAGCTATTTCAACCGAAAGGCGACAGAAGTTTAGTGTACATCCCTACTTCCCGCCACAATCAGACCGATCCTAATGTTTGCAATAATTGGTGTGAGTAGATGAATTAAAGGAGATACTCGGGTCCAACGCTGGACTGACTGACCACAAAAAAATATTGAAGCTGTTGCTTGCAACCTTCAACTCCAAAACATAGAACGAGTGTCGTTTAGGGGCATATCTGGGAACGGGTTATGATTTTTAGCATAGGTGCTTATAATAGCGATACATAGTTTTCCGGGGAGGGAGTGTTCAAGTATGACATTTCCGAGAAGTCAAGACGAATTGGGATGTATTGCCTATATCTATGTCCGAAGTGTATCAGTTAAACCTTTCCTTCTACATAACTTTACTAATACTATTTAATCCTTTTATTAACTTCTTTTTTCCTCTCCTTCCAGGTCACATTCATAGTATTTATATTGAATGCCGTATCAAGTAAAAAAGAAAAAGAAATTGGATAGAAAAAAAGAAAGAACTTCTTCAACTACATAGAAAAAGTCTGCTTTATAACAGCAACAACAACAACATAATTACCGCAGCACAATGAATAATCAAATGAATAGTGCTGTACGAAAAATACACAATCTGCTATCAAGCGGTGCAGTAACTGTTACGGGCCCCAATCAACCGCGAATTTTAAAACAAAAGATTGTTGGTTCCGGCACTGGAGGTGGTACAACTGTTGTATCTTCGGGTCTAAATAATAGTCTGCAACAACAACAAATTGCCACTTCTAGTAATCGTTGCTATGTATGCGATGACGCCTTGGGAGCCAACCAGGCTCAACACCCCCTCACGGATATGTCAACAACGCATACTTCGACAAAATTCCCCAATAAAATTGGTCAATTGGTCGGCGATGCATTTATGGTCATTGTTAGTGTAGAAGATGTGGTATGTTCGCGTTGTACCAATCTTATCAATTATTTGGATCGTCTGGAAAATGATGTTGAACGAGTGAAGACGAATCTAATGAACTTGCTGCACAAGAAATATGGATTAAATGATGATAGTGGTGGTGGAGCAGCAAATACTACAACTGGGGGATCAACTGTGACAGTTGGTGCTACCGCCAATAACATTGCATCACAACAGACACCACCACCAAATAAATTGCAAAAACTTAACAGTGGAGCGGCAGGTAAGCTAAAATCCGTCATGTTCTAGTTCCCGGAAAATAATCTCTCTCTTCTCCCTCTACTTACAGTAAGTGCCGTACAACAAATGAAAATCTCCACACCCTCGCCAACATCCATACAACAACAGTCGGCTGGCACACAAACGCTTCAACGCAAAACCACAAAAATCTACAAGTGCTTGTCGTGCGAATACAAAACCTCAGATATGCGCTTATTTAACACCCATTATGAGACATGCAAACATCAGAATTTCCAATGTAAAAACTGCAAGAAGATCTTCCCCAATTTTGGAGCAATGAAACAGCACATGGTGCGTGAGCACAATACACCCATGGACAACACCTGTGCCGTCTGTCACATTAACTTCGTCAGTGAAACAGCACTGCGCAAACACATGGAAATCAATCACAGCACCAATGTTGTGGTAACAAGTACAACAACACTGCCAGTGTCACAGGTGGCTGCTGCACCAGCTGCAGATTCCATAACAGCAGCTGTTAATGCAGCTACTGGCGCTGGAGCAGGTACAACAACTGCCCTATATACCTGTAATCACTGTCAATTCAAGTCCACAGACAAGGTATTGTTCGATGAACATATGCGCAAGCACATGGCAGGCATCAAGTCCAAACCGTTCAAGTGTCGTTTGTGCGCTCAACGCTTCGAGACCCGTGAAGCGGCCACCACACATGCCAAACAACATCAAGGAAATGTTTTCAAGTGTGGTACATGCTCCATGTCCTTCCCCAAGCGTGATATGCTTGTGAAACATTTCGAGGAACATCAACACCAACAGCATCACCAACAACAGGTGCAAGTGCAGCAGTCACAACAAATGATCAGCATAAAGCAACAGCCAGCCCAATCACAGAATTTGTTGACCACCCAGAAACTGTTGCAGGAAACCATCGATGAAGCCCTGAGCGACAGCACAACGCCTGTCACCACATCGGCAGCCAGTGATGTTACCGCCAACGCTGCCAACAATATACGTTTCTTCTCGTGCCACATATGCTCGTTGACATTCATCCAAGAGAACTATTATAACCAGCACATGGAGACACACAGGCGAGGCGATTCTTCGAGTGGCCACAAGAAGTCATCTAGCGGCGGTGGTAATAACTTATCGACCCTCAATGCTGCAGCACTTCTCAGTGAGGCTGCCCAACAGGAACATAATGAAATGTCACATCATAGCCAGGATCTGAATGTTCATCATCAACAGCAACAGATTTCCTCCATGACGGGCGGAGGTGGAGCAACGATTTCGGAGGCAGACATTGAAAGTATTTTTGAGAAAATGCATTCGGACAAGGGGGAAAATGGTGGTAATGTTACCACCACAGCGGGTGGTTCGGGATCCGGCGATCAAGTTGTAATAACCTCTCAAGCTGGTAGTGGAGGTGGTATTACATTCAACATAACATTACCTGGGCAAGAATCAGCAGCTGTTACCACTAGTGTGGAAGATCAATTGAAAAACACCCCCACTACAACAACAGCACCGGTATCTGTCAGCATAGACATGCCAATGTTGGATCAACCGGATGAGACCACACATTCGGCTGGCACACCCCCAGGAACAGTGGTGGGTAGTGACATGAAAGACACAGATGCAGAGAGTAGTCAACCGCCAACAGCAACTGGTCCGGTTAGTATGCCTAGCCTAGATGATGACAATGAGGAACCTCCAGCGAATTCAACAGCCACCACAACAACGACCACAGATACCACAACAACCACTTTGTCGTCTGGTAATGGCAATGATGACTCTTCATCACTGAAGGAAGGTGGTAAACAACAAACTCCAGATGAAACGACAAAACCTGCAACTGAAGGGGGAGAAGACGATAAAAATGATGAAAAAGTTAGTACCACCTCCGGCGCTGGTTCAGATGAACATGCAACAGCAGCGGGTGAACAAACATCATCCACAGACACACCAACCACAGTTGCTGCGGAAGATTCCCAAGAATCTACAACAGCTGCAACGTCAGCTACAGCCAGTGTTGGAGAAGAGCATCATGGAGAACAACATCAAGCAGAGTCAGCACAACCGGCAGCAACAGAAGATGGTGGCAACTCCGCAGAACATCAGCAACAGGCCCATGAACAGCAACTTGCAGCAGAAGCTGCTGCAGCTGCCGAAGGTGGTGGCGGTGAACAGCATGTAGCAATGGAATTAGACGAAGCATCTATGCAGGCCCAAGTAGATGGTGGACAAATAAAATTCATCCTCAACGACAGTGGTCAATTGTTACAACTCGATAATCACATTATTACCGATGCTGATGGTAATCAAATTCTGGTCCAGGATCCAGAACAAATACAACAGTTGCTGCAGTCGGTGGGAGTTTTGCAGTCGGGTGAAGGTCTCGATGGTGAAACATTACAAATGATGACCGATGGCAATGGACAAATGGTTTTAGTCCAAGGAGAAAACAATGAAACTCAACTTATCGATGCTTCTCTACTCAATTCGGAGGGTCAATTGGTTATACAACAGTCACAGGACGGTGAGGGAGGTGCTCATGTTATTGGTGAGGATGGTACACGAATTCCTGTATCTGTATCCTATACCGAAGATGGACAACAGATTGTGCATGTCCAGCAACAGGTGTTGGAAGCTGCCAGTGCGGGTAGTGAAGCTGGTATGGAAAAAGACGCCGCCGGTGAAGGTAAAAGATAAATTAATTTGACAGAATTTAGGGCATTTAATTTAATGTGAATTGTTTTTCTTTTTTAGTTTCTGAAGCAGCGGACAAAATAGCTTTAGGAACGGATTAGGAATGGCTAATGTAAAAATAAAATCGAGCATAATTGTTGTATGCCCAATTGTGTTAAATATACATACAAATATCTGATACTTGCAAATATCAGTTGAATTTAAATAATAATAATTCAGGTAAGAAAATATTTATATTAAAATAATATGTGAGATTTTTGGGCCGATTCCGTACAGCGAGGCGAGTCGTGTCGCGTTGTCAAATGCAATTTTTCGATTCCGTATGGCAATATCGCCTGACGTCGTCAAATTTTGTCGCCGAAATGTTTTCCGGCGACAACAAATTAGCTGTCGCCGTACATTTTTACTAACGAATAAAAATAAAATAAAAAAAAATAAAAATAACTTGTTATCGACGATTATTTTCTATCGCTGTACGTAGTGCATTTTTTAAATTTTGTCACAGAGACGATAGACGACGCGACATGACTCGCCTCGCTGTACGGAATCGGCCCAAAAATCTATCGATGAAGGTCTAGATTTTGATGTCCTTGATAACCTCAAACAATTGTATGACAATCGATTCATTGGTCAACAATTTGGCCTACGTAATATTTTGTCCAAACTTAGTTTAAGTTCAAAGATGAGCCATATCGGTCCACTCCTTCAGGTACCTCCTCCACAAAAGTTCGAAAATGTTCGCAAATATTGCACGCACGATAACTTTTGAAGGGAGTAATATACATCAGGTTCGAAAACGGACTATATATGTCAACTCCTTCGGGTACCTCCCATACAAAAATTCGGAAAAAATGCAGCTTAAGGCCTCGCGTTATAACAATTTCTACTCGCTGTCCATTATAACGGTTTTTCAGAGGCAAGACGGTGACCAACTGAAGGACTGGTGGTGGTGTCGATCCATTCCCTCAAGTACATCCTTGGCAACACTTTTGATCTTCAAACCTAATATACATACATATATTTTTTGTCGGCCGTACGTACTTCCAAAAAATAGCTTAAAATCTGTGTTGCCGGTATTAGCTTCGATATTGTCAATAGATTAAAGTTTTAATTCAGGCAGGCTAGGGGTATGTCTCTGTGTGGCGAACCCGACTGATACTTTTTGTTTGTTTTTTTAACTCTTTCCTTGTAATCTAATCGTGGATTTTTTAAAGAATATTTTTCTATGACTTTTAGAACAAAAATCTCGAATTTGTACGAATATTTTTCAATGTTTTCAGAACAATAATCGTGATTTTGTTTTCAGAATATTTTTCAATGTCAGACCAATAATCGTGGATTTTTTAAGGCGTATTTTCAATAACTTTCAGGCCGATTATCGTGTATTTTTAAGAAAAAATTTCCAATGTTTTTCAGACCAACAATCATTATTTGTTAAGAAATATTTTTCAATGACTTTCAAACTAATAATCGTGGATTTTTTAAGGAATATTTTTCAATGACTTTCATACCATTAATCGTAGATTTTTTAAGGAATATTTTTCAATGACTTTCATACCATTAATCGTAGATTTTTTAAGGAATATTTTTTAATGTCCGAGCAATAATTATGGATTTTTTTAATAATACTTTTCAATATCAGACCAATAATCGTGGATTTTTTTTAATAATACTTTTCAATATAAGACCAATAATCGTGGATTTCTTAAGGAGTATTTTTCAATAAATTTCAGACCAATAAACGTGGATTTTTTAAATTATTTGCAAATGCCTTTCAAAACAATAATCGTGGATTTTTTAAATAATATTTTTCAATGACTTTGAAACCAATAATCGTGGATTTTTTAAAGAATATTTTTCAATGACTTTGAAACCAATAATCGTGGATTTTTTAAAGAATATTTTTCAATGACTTTGGAACCAATAATCGTGGATTTTTTAAAGAATATTTTTCAATGACTTTGAAACCAATAATCGTGGATTTTTTAAAGAATATTTTTCAATGACTTTGAAACCAATAATCGTGGATTTTTTAAGGAGTATTTTTCAATAACTTTCAGACCAATAAACGTGGATTTTTTTAAAAATATTTGTCAATGCCTTTCAAGCCAATAATTGGATTTTTTAAGAATATTTTTGAATGACTTTGAAACCAATAATCGTGGATTTTTTAAAGAATATTTTTAAAGGCTTTCAGACTAATAATCGTGGATTTTTTTTAAGAATATTTTTGAATGACTTTGAAACCAATAATCGTGGATTTTTTAAAGAATATTTTTCAATGACTTTGAAACCAATAATCGTGGATTTTTTAAAGAATATTTTTCAATGACTTTGAAACCAATAATCGTGGATTTTTTAAAGAATATTTTTCAATGACTTTGAAACCAATAATCGTGGATTTTTTAAAGAATATTTTTCAATGACTTTGAAACCAATAATCGTGGATTTTTTAAAGAATATTTTTCAATGACTTTGAAACCAATAATCGTGGATTTTTTAAAGAATATTTTTCAATGACTTTGAAACCAATAATCGTGGATTTTTTAAAGAATATTTTTCAATGACTTTGAAACCAATAATCGTGGATTTTTTAAAGAATATTTTTCAATGACTTTGAAACCAATAATCGTGGATTTTTTAAAGAATATTTTTCAATGACTTTGAAACCAATAATCGTGGATTTTTTAAAGAATATTTTTCAATGACTTTGAAACCAATAATCGTGGATTTTTTAAAGAATATTTTTCAATGACTTTGAAACCAATAATCGTGGATTTTTTAAAGAATATTTTTCAATGACTTTGAAACCAATAATCGTGGATTTTTTAAAGAATATTTTTCAATGACTTTGAAACCAATAATCGTGGATTTTTTAAAGAATATTTTTCAATGACTTTGAAACCAATAATCGTGGATTTTTTAAAGAATATTTTTCAATGACTTTGAAACCAATAATCGTGGATTTTTTAAAGAATATTTTTCAATGACTTTGAAACCAATAATCGTGGATTTTTTAAAGAATATTTTTCAATGACTTTGAAACCAATAATCGTGGATTTTTTAAAGAATATTTTTCAATGACTTTGAAACCAATAATCGTGGATTTTTTAAAGAATATTTTTCAATGACTTTGAAACCAATAATCGTGGATTTTTTAAAGAATATTTTTCAATGACTTTGAAACCAATAATCGTGGATTTTTTAAAGAAAATTTTTCAATAACTTTCAGACCATTAAACGTGGATTTTTTAAAGAATATTTTTCAATGACTTTGAAACCAATAATCGTGGATTTTTTAAAGAATATTTTTCAATGACTTTGAAACCAATAATCGTGGATTTTTTAAAGAATATTTTTCAATGACTTTGAAACCAATAATCGTGGATTTTTTAAAGAATATTTTTCAATGACTTTGAAACCAATAATCGTGGATTTTTTAAAGAATATTTTTCAATGACTTTGAAACCAATAATCGTGGATTTTTTAAAGAATATTTTTCAATGACTTTGAAACCAATAATCGTGGATTTTTTAAAGAATATTTTTCAATGACTTTGAAACCAATAATCGTGGATTTTTTAAAGAATATTTTTCAATGACTTTGAAACCAATAATCGTGGATTTTTTAAAGAATATTTTTCAATGACTTTGAAACCAATAATCGTGGATTTTTTAAAGAATATTTTTCAATGACTTTGAAACCAATAATCGTGGATTTTTTAAAGAATATTTTTCAATGACTTTGAAACCAATAATCGTGGATTTTTTAAAGAATATTTTTCAATGACTTTGAAACCAATAATCGTGGATTTTTTAAAGAATATTTTTCAATGACTTTGAAACCAATAATCGTGGATTTTTTAAAGAATATTTTTCAATGACTTTGAAACCAATAATCGTGGATTTTTTAAAGAATATTTTTCAATGACTTTGAAACCAATAATCGTGGATTTTTTAAAGAAAATTTTTCAATAACTTTCAGACCATTAAACGTGGATTTTTTAAAGAATATTTTTCAATGACTTTGAAACCAATAATCGTGGATTTTTTAAAGAATATTTTTCAATGACTTTGAAACCAATAATCGTGGATTTTTTAAAGAATATTTTTCAATGACTTTGAAAGAATATTTTTCAATGACTTTGAAACCAATAATCGTGGATTTTTTTAAAGAATATTTTTCAATGACTTTGAAACCAATAATCGTGGATTTTTTAAAGAATATTTTTCAATGACTTTGAAACCAATAATCGTGGATTTTTTAAAGAATATTTTTCAATGACTTTGAAACCAATAATCGTGGATTTTTTAAAGAATATTTTTCAATGACTTTGAAACCAATAATCGTGGATTTTTTAAAGAATATTTTTCAATGACTTTGAAACCAATAATCGTGGATTTTTTTAAGAATATTTTTCAATGACTTTGAAACCAATAATCGTGGATTTTTTAAAGAATATTTTTCAATGACTTTGAAACCAATAATCGTGGATTTTTTAAAGAATATTTTTCAATGACTTTGAAACCAATAATCGTGGATTTTTTAAAGAATATTTTTCAATGACTTTGAAACCAATAATCGTGGATTTTTTAAAGAATATTTTTCAATGACTTTGAAACCAATAATCGTGGATTTTTTAAAGAATATTTTTCAATGACTTTGAAACCAATAATCGTGGATTTTTTAAAGAATATTTTTCAATGACTTTGAAACCAATAATCGTGGATTTTTTAAAGAATATTTTTCAATGACTTTGAAAGAATATTTTTCAATGACTTTGAAACCAATAATCGTGGATTTTTTAAAGAATATTTTTCAATGACTTTGAAACCAATAATCGTGGATTTTTTAAAAAAATATTTTTCAATGACTTTGAAACCAATAATCGTGGATTTTTTAAAGAATATTTTTCAATGACTTTGAAACCAATAATCGTGGATTTTTTAAAGAATATTTTTCAATGACTTTGAAACCAATAATCGTGGATTTTTTAAAGAATATTTTTCAATGACTTTGAAAGAATATTTTTCAATGACTTTGAAACCAATAATCGTGGATTTTTTAAAGAATATTTTTCAATGACTTTGAAACCAATAATCGTGGATTTTTTAAAGAATATTTTTCAATGACTTTGAAACCAATAATCGTGGATTTTTTAAAGAATATTTTTCAATGACTTTGAAACCAATAATCGTGGATTTTTTAAAGAATATTTTTCAATGACTTTGAAACCAATAATCGTGGATTTTTTAAAGAATATTTTTCAATGACTTTGAAACCAATAATCGTGGATTTTTTAAAGAATATTTTTCAATGACTTTGAAACCAATAATCGTGGATTTTTTAAAGAATATTTTTCAATGACTTTGAAAGAATATTTTTCAATGACTTTGAAACCAATAATCGTGGATTTTTTAAAGAATATTTTTCAATGACTTTGAAACCAATAATCGTGGATTTTTTAAAGAATATTTTTCAATGACTTTGAAACCAATAATCGTGGATTTTTTAAAAAAATATTTTTCAATGACTTTGAAACCAATAATCGTGGATTTTTTAAAGAGTATTTTTCAATGACTTTGAAAGAATATTTTTCAATGACTTTGAAACCAATAATCGTGGATTTTTTAAAGAATATTTTTCAATGACTTTGAAACCAATAATCGTGGATTTTTTAAAGAATATTTTTCAATGACTTTGAAACCAATAATCGTGGATTTTTTAAAGAATATTTTTCAATGACTTTGAAACCAATAATCGTGGATTTTTTAAAAAAATATTTTTCAATGACTTTGAAACCAATAATCGTGGATTTTTTAAAGAGTATTTTTCAATGACTTTGAAACCAATAATCGTGGATTTTTTAAAGAGTATTTTTCAATGACTTTGAAAGAATATTTTTCAATGACTTTGAAACCAATAATCGTGGATTTTTTAAAGAATATTTTTCAATGACTTTGAAACCAATAATCGTGGATTTTTTAAAGAATATTTTTCAATGACTTTGAAACCAATAATCGTGGATTTTTTAAAGAATATTTTTCAATGACTTTGAAACCAATAATCGTGGAATTTTTAAAGAATATTTTTCAATGACTTTGACCAATAATCGCGGATTTTTTAAAGAATATTTTTCAATGACTTTGAAACCAATAATCGTGGATTTTTTAAAGAATATTTTTCAATGACTTTGAAACCAATAATCGTGGATTTTTTAAAGAATATTTTTCAATGAAATTCAAACCAATAATCGTGGACTTTTTTAAAGAATATTTTTCAATGACTTTCAGACCATTAATCGTGGATTTTTTAAAGAATATTTTTCAATGACTTTGAAACCAATAATCGTGGATTTTTCAAAGAATATTTTTCAATGACTTTGAAACCAATAATCGTGAATTTTTTAAAGAATATTTTTCAATGATTTTCAAACCAATAATCGTGGATTTTTTAAAGAATATTTTTCAATGACTTTCAAACCAATAATCGTAGATTTTTTAAAGAATATTTTTCATTGACCTCTTAGACCACAAAACGTGGATTTTTAAAGAATATTTTTCATTGGCCTCTTAGACAACAAAACGTGGATTTTTAAAGAATATTTTTCATTGACCTCTTAGACAACAAAACGTGGATTTTTTAAAGAATATTTTTCATTGACCTCTTAGACCACAAAACGTGGATTTTTTAAAGAATATTTTTCATTGACCTCTTAGACCACAAAACGTGGATTTTTTAAAGAATATTTTTCATTGACCTCTTAGACCACAAAACGTGGATTTTTTAAAGAATATTTTTCATTGACCTCTTAGACCACAAAACGTGGATTTTTTAAAGAATATTTTTCATTGACCTCTTAGACCACAAAACGTGGATTTTTTAAAGAATATTTTTCATTGACTTCTTAGACCACAAAACGTGGATTTTTTAAAGAATATTTTTCATTGACCTCTTAGACCACAAAACGTGGATTTTTTAAAGAATATTTTTCATTGACCTCTTAGACCACAAAACGTGGATTTTTAAAGAATATTTTTCATTGACCTCTTAGACCACAAAACGTGGATTTTTAAAGAATATTTTTCATTGACCTCTTAGACATCAAAACGTGGATTTTTTAGCGTAGATTTTTTAAAGAATATTTTTCAATGAATTTCCCGGTACCAAAGGGATACGACGCTTTATCAGAGAATATCTTCTTACCACAAAAAGTTTGTTTTATGACAGCTTTTTGAAGGCTTTACCCATTTTCCCAGCGAAACGTTTCTGACCTTTAAAAGTTAGAAAACCTATGTTCTAACCATCATTAATTGCGAAGCAAGTTGTGCAGTGGTTAGTTTATGACAATTCATCTGGCATCCTTTTTCATTTGTTCAAATTTCAAAAATAATAACAAAAAAAAAAAAAAACAGTAAAGAAAGCGGAAAGCAATAGGGTTTCTATCATGGCACAATTACCCAGGTAGTGGCATCGTAAAATTTTGAATATGTTATGTCAAAACTTTATGTTGTTGGGGAAATTACAACAAAAATAATTTTTTTATAAAGGGATTTGACTTTTCATATTCGATCAGCTGGTGTGATACCACTACCTGGTAGTTCTGCCATGGTTTCGGTAGCTAAAAAAATGATCTTCCCCAATTTTCAGCTGAATCAGACAATAAATGCGACCTGTACTTTGATCACAAAACACATGGACGGACAGACCGAGGGACATGCATAAATCGACACAGAAATTGATTCTATGTATATCCCCAAAAGGAACTGTGGGTCTATCTCGTTTCCTTTTGCATGTTACATATAAATGCACAAAGACATTATACCCCTTACCACAATATGGCGCAGGGTATAAATATCAAATATCTTCTAACGTTTGAGACATTGGTCCACGTTCTGATTAAGATTGTGATTTTTATATTAAATAATCAATTAATTTAACCTTTTAATTTTTAATAATCCTAATTTCTAACAATTTTTTCTATTTTCAGATTTCATTAATCGTTGGATTTTGAGCCCTATTATATGTATCAGGCTTGCCCACAAATATACCGATATTTTATTGGAATAAGGTCTATGCTGAATGCATGATTGAATGATGATGAAGACGTGTGTGGGTATACGCGCCACTTGCCTCAAATTCCATCAACAAACAAACAACAACATAGCGTCAACGATCACGCTTATCTATTATCTATTGATTTAGGTTTTTTTTTCGTAGTCACTTAAGTTGTAAAATATGCTTAAAAATATCTTATATATTTTTTTAAAAATAATTTAAAGAAACTTATTATTTTCTATCTAATGTCGTATATGTGCATTAGCAAGTCTAGCTAAAAAAGAAAGGAAAAAGAAAATCACAAAGTTTAAATGTGAGACAGACGATAATATCAAACCCCAAAAACAGACCATGAAAAATTAACAGTTTTGAATCTAATCATCAAAATAAAAATGTAAACATTAAACCTACATTTTAGAGACAGTATGCAAGATAGTTATATATTTCTCGTTTCATATCACCACACCCCACCCTCAATAACAAAACATAAATATTTTTATTCTTCCATTCTTTACAAAATGAAGAATTTGTAAAGTGTGGAACAATAAAAAATAACTACGAATATTTTTTTTAATAATTTCTCCCCTTTAGCCGTCATTAGAAACGCATATCTTTCCGCGTAAAACACAAACACACACACACATGTTCTCTTTTAAAGGAATAGAAATAACAAACAAAAATATGCAAAAATAAACAAATGTAATTTTAAAATAAAGTTCTTTACATTAAAAAACGAAAACATATAAAATATTTGTTTATTATTCAATGAGAAAAAAATTATTTTGAAATAAAACAACAACAAATCAGAAGAAGAGTAGATATATAGTTAAAATATCCGATAAGAAGAAAACCAACTAAGGCTACTAAACAAGGAAATGTATTGGAACACTAAATAAAAAACAAAACAAATGACGTGGGTTTATCTTCTTTTTCTTTATTTTCATTTTATTACCCAAAATTACGTCTAAGTCATGGCTTAATAATTATCAATTTTTAAATTCTCCTTTTAGTTTTCACATTAAATTGAATTTAGCATGTTTTTTTTTTTAATTTTTCGTTTCGATCACCAAAAAATATTTTTTAAAAAGAAACAAATTGTATAAAAAACACAGGTCATAGGCTTTAGAATAAAAAATACATCATCTTTTTTTTAAGAGTTTATTCGTTGGCATGTTTTCTAAAAAAAGAAATTTTAAAACTAGTTTTGCATTATTGAAAAATTATAAATTAAAAAAAAAAAAAAAACTTAATTATGTTTTCTATTAATAACATAAAAACAAACACACACACACACACACTTGATAGTTACGAAGTAATGATACAGCAACGTAAGGATTTAAGTATAATTCAAAGTAAAAATGAAAATGAGATATACAAATAAATGTATAAAATGAAAATAACTCCAGACGATGTGTAATTTTATTTATCGGCATACATGTGATCATAACATCCATGGGAAAAAATCTATTATTATGACAAGTTTAGGGTCTACCTTTTGAGCTTATTAATTAAGGGGAAGAAGGAAATGTTATCCAATGAAAAACACTTCTCTACGCAAAGAGAAGGACATAGATTACACCGTTCAAATACCTGCTAACTTTATACGCACCGGACGAGGAACCTTATTTTGGACTACTAACGATGGTTTTAAACAACTACCCTGCCTACAAGATCGGGGAACTTATTGGCACTAATTTGGGGTCGTCTTTTCATGTGAAATGTTTAACAAAACATTTTATAAATATTAAAAGCAGAAGATGTAATATTTTATGATATTTCTACGGCCAGAAATGTCCAATGGCCGGATATTAATGTGGCACACAATTGTCTCTCGGTATGCGGCTTTAAATTTATCTTTAAAAAGAAATCTTTACATACGTGTTTGCATCCTAATCTTTATCAGCCCAATTATGAACGGCCTCTCACCGTGAGTTTTCTCTTTCTCGCCTCCTCCCCTATTATAAACATCATATCGCCGTGAGTGATGTTATGTTCTCACTGTTCCCTTATTATAAACAACAAGAGGGTGAGCAAAACTCACGTTCGTGAAAAAATTAGCTATTACAAATGTAAAAAAAGTGAGAAAAAGAGGCAAATTTCTGCTGAAATTTCTCACTACCGAAATCAAAGTGAGTTGAACAAAAAAATTTAAGTGTGAAGATTTACTTTAAAAAAACGAATATTTTGTATCTGTAATGATAATTAATTGTATTTTATGTTGAAAGTAACAAAAAATAATAAGAGATTTTTTATGTTGTGAGGTTATTGTTGACCTTTGGACGCTATTTTCTTTGGTTTTAATTTGGCTTGAGGTCAACTTAAAAATTTAAAAACAAATGGGCGTTTTTGTTTTTATTCTTATAAAAAGAAAGAAATATCATTATTATAAATTTCTACCATAATGTTTATAGTTGCATAAAACGAATGTTCTTGTTTTTTAAAGCTTAGGACATTGACCGCTAACATTTTTTCAGAGTTCTTTACGAATTCGGTCTGAATCTCTGAATTCTTTCAGAATTTGGTACAAAATTGGGTCTACCTTCAGTTCCAAGAATGGCATGTAACTATCCACTGGAGTTATATGACTAGGTTTGGCATCGCACCATTAAAAGACGCAGAGTGCTGTGCATGGTGCTATCAATATTTGCCTAAGAATTTAGACGACTGCAATATCCCAAGTATATATATATATATTTATTCCTTTAAACTCCTATGAGGAGCATAGGGCCACAACAAAGTTATTAAATCTATTTCTATCTAATGCTATTCTTTTGATTTCGTTCCATGTAACACCGCTTCTTTCAACATCTTTTTCAATTTGTCGCCTCCAGGTGTGTGCTGGGCGTCCTCTTCTTCGGCTTCCCTGAGGATTCCATTCAATGGCTTGTCTCGTTATATCACTGGGATCCTTCCGCAGTGTATGCCCTATCCACTTCCATTTCCGTTCCATGATATTCATATAGATTGGTGTTTGATTCGTCATCTCCCATAGCCTGTTATTTGATATTGTGTTGGGCCAGTAAATTCTTAACAAGCGTCTAAGGCAGCGATTGATGAAGCTTTGTAGTCGCTGTATGAGATGAGGGGCCGCGTTCCATGTTTCGCATCCATATAGAAGGTCTGAGGTTACGTTTGAATTAAAGATGCGTACTTTGGTTCTAATTGAGATAGATGAAGATGTCCAAATGTTCTTTAGTTGACCAAAAGCTTGCTGTGCCTTCTTTATACGGCTCTCGATATCGTCTGCGCTTCCACCGTTGTTTGTGATAGTGCTACCTAGGTATGTAAAGGATTGCACATCTTGCAGCGTTTTCCCATTTATATGAAATACGCGATTATTCGATGTATTTACTCGCATTGCTTTTGTTTTTTCGATGTTAATAAATAATCCGGCACTTGCGGCAACTTTAGCTATGGAGTTGAGTTTACGCTCCATATCATCGTACGTGTGAGCGAGTAGACAGATGTCGTCAGCATAGTCAAGGTCTTGCAGAAATCCATGCAGGCCCCACCTAATTCCCCTTTGGTTTTGGAGTGCTTCTTTCATGACAACATCTAGGACTATGTTGAATAGCGTTGGGGATAATATGCAGCCTTGTCTTACTCCTACTTTGATAAAGACCTCATCACTAAGAACTCCCTCGTGCAGTATACGGCAGCTTGCTTGGTTGTATAGGCATTTGATAAGCTCAATTATTTTCTCGGGGAACCCTTTGCACCGCATTGCAGTCCATATTGCGTCATGCCGTAATTTATCAAAAGCTTTCTGAAAGTCGATAAATATAAGATATAGTGGAGAACGATATTCGACACTTTGTTCGACTATTACGCGAAGGCTGTTGATGTGGTCCACACATGATTTGTGGGGACGGAATCCAGCTTGCTCTGCTCGACACAGCTCAGGGTATGCTTTGTTGATCCTATGGTTTATAATGTAGCTTATAACCTTGTTGATGGTGCACAATATAGTTATACCTCGCCAATTTGTGCATCTAGACAAATCTCCCTTTTTTGGTAGCTTTATTATAACGCCTTCTTTTATTTCCCCGTCTAGAGTGCCGTTTTCCCAGAAGTTTGCGATGATAGGGTATAGGAGATTTGCGCTAACTAGAGGGTCAGCTTTCATCAGCTCTGCAGCTATATTATCCACTCCAGCTGCTTTGTTGTTTTTTAATGCATTTATAGCGTGAACTATCTCGTTTATGGAGGGGATGTCGGTTTCCATGTTTTGGTTTTCACTGTGTGATTCGCAGTTACATTGGAGTTCGGTATCATTGGCCGTATCGTTTGATAACAGTTCACTGTAGAAGCTTTTCCAGACAGCGATTTGTTTGTTTTTTGCCGTGATCAGGGTACCGTCATCATCCCTGATAGGTTTGACAGCTGTAAAAGGTCGGTTTGATAACAGCTTTGTGGCTTTGTATAAGTCACGGCTGCGATTTGTTTCACTTGCTCGCTGGGCTTCCGTTGCAATAGAATCGATGCGTTTCCGTTTATCTGTGCGGGCACTTTTCTTTACCTCGCGGTTTAATCTGTTGTATTCATTTGTTTTCTCAATCTTTGCATTCCTCGTTTTTGCAACATTTATCGCTTCTTTAGCAAGTTTTCTGTCTTCTATTCTAGTCCAAGTTTCATCTGAAATCCAGGGCTTCCTTTTACTGTTGGCATATCCAATGTTGTTCTTTGCTGATGTTAGATATAGATCTCGGATAGTACTCCATGAGGTTCGGTGTTCAGCGGGGATGTTGTTGAGGGCGTCTCTTAGTGGGTTTGCAAATGCGGTTGCAACTTCCCTGATTTTTAGACGTTCAATATCGAATTTCCGTGAATGCTTGTCGTCGTTCTTTATTGAAGCTATTTTTAAACGGACGGTTGCAATAAGAAGATGATGATCACTTCCTACATCCGCTCCCCTTTTGGTTCGTACGTCGAGTAAAGAGCCTCTCCATTTCCTGCTTATCAAAATATGATCGATTTGGTTTTCCGTGTGGTAGTCCGGTGATATCCAAGTTACTTTATGAATTCTTTTATGCGGAAAGAGCGTACCTCCAATCAGAAGATTGTGCGTAGAACCTGTTTCTGCAAGAAGTTTACCATTCTCAGTTAAACGTCCGACTCCATGGGTACCCATTACATTTTGGAGATTAGTGTTGTCTCCGCCAACTTGGGCATTAAAATCTCCCATAAGCATAACAATATCGCCTCGCCGTATATTTGTTAGTACTGAATTTAAGCTGTTATAAAATTCTTCTTTTGCCGCAAGTTCGGCTGCTTCTGTGGGCGCATAGCATTGTATTATAGTCATGTTTCTGGCCTTCGTCCTGAACCGTGCTTCAATAATGCGATCTGTATGAGGCTTCCAATCTAACATCGCTTTTTGTGCATACCTGGATAATAAGAGGCCAACACCACTGGCTCTAGCTTGGCCTTTCGGTTTTCCGGAGAATAAAAGTGTGAAGTTGTTGTTTGTTGGGAATTCACCTTGCTCTGGCCAACGTGTTTCTGCTAGGCCCAAAATTTCTATTTTGTATAATGAACATTCTTTACACACCTGATTTAACCTTGATGTTTCCAAGAGCGTCCTGATATTCCATGTTCCAATTCGTATCCTTGATTTCATGCCAAAAGTCGTCATCTGATTGGTCAATTGATTTCTGTTTCTTGTTGTGGTTTCATTAATCATAGTGGTTTAAGATGAGCAGCAGATTAGGCTGCCGCATCCGATTCTGTTGCCAGGGCTGCTGACTAAAGCATACAGACATGCTATGTATGCAGTGACTTACTACCGTAAGCCATGATGCACGCCGTTGACCAATATTGGTTCCTCCGCCGTCTGCACCTCGACGTACGCCTGCCCACGCACGTAGCACTTACATTAACCTTTATACCACAGATTATGATGTGATAAGCCTAATGAAGTGGTTTGTTATGAAGTATTCTCTCCGGGCTGTTTGGTCCGCGGGAGGTATTTGATTTCCCTCCTACCACCCATGACTGGGAAGCGTTCGCCATCCGCCACCTGCGACGCGTTCTCTAGGGGTTACAGCCTCCCCCGAGAATAGTTGAGCAAAAACTACTCTGGTTTGTTATGGACTTTATTCACACTATATTTGTTTACATTAGAACCTGCGACTATGTGAAAGCTATTCAAAACTACTTGAAATGCTTGTTGAGCAATTGTTATTCCTAGAGAGAGTAATGTACACGATTTGGATCTTTTGGGGTCGCAGTCTTGGAAAGAATGGGAGATGGTGCTAAACACAACTTCCACTTCATTTCCTTGGTATTCCTCAGAATTTGCCATTTCTGTTATCACCCAAAATGCAACATTAAACATTTACTTATTGTAGCCATTTAATGACGTTTTTAAACGACATTTGTTCACTTTTTTACGATTTTCCAATAAATTTCACGAATTCTTCAGTGTAAATAAACAATTTTCACATATCTGCCAAAACAAAAGAACAGCTGTTACAGATGTTGCCATGTTGTTTTAATGTTGTATTTTCTTTTACCAATATCCATGTTCTTTTACAGTGGATTGTTAATAACTGACATTTTTCTTGCTAGAAATGTTTATTAATTTGAAAATTTATTTATTTTTTATACAAAAAATAAGAATTAATTAATCTCAAAGTTATTTGTGCAAAAAATGACGGTATGGCAACACAAATTATTATTTCAAGGGTTCACAAGTCGCGCCATTATTTTCCATTTTCCGACTTGTCAACCCTTGTTCACTTTTTGTGCTCCTCCCTGCTCAATCATAATAGCTCGAGCAGGTGAAAGTGAACTGCAACTCACTTGTGAGTAGCTCCCTACGTGAAGATTCATAATCGCTATGTATAAAAGGTGTTTTTTAAGCTAGATAGAACTTTAAATTGTAAAAAGTAACACAAAAAATTAAATTTTGATGAAACTTTTTTTGTTTCAGTATACTCTGACAAATCATCATGAATAGACTCACGCTTGAACAACGCTACGAAATTATCCAAATTTACTTTGAAAATCAGTCGTCGATTCGCGCAACTTATATCGCAAAATTGTGTTCAGCGATGAGGCGCATTTTTGGCTTAACGGGTTTGTTAATAAGCAAAATTGCCGCATATGGAGTGTGACCAATCCACAAGAGACCCTACAGACTCCATTACATCAAGATAAATGCACCGTATGATGCGGTTTTCACGCTGGTGGCATCATCGGATCTTATTTCTTCAAAAATGAGGCCGTAGCTCGCGTTACGGTCAATGGAGGTCGTTACCGCACCATGATCAATGATTTTTTGTTTGAAAATATGGATGACATTGATCCGGAGGAGATGTGATTTCAACAGGATGGCGCTACGTGCCATACGGCGAACGCAACCATCGACTTATTGAAATCAAAATTTGGCGATAAGTTGATTTCGAGAAGTGGACCTGTCAATTGGCCTCCAAGGTCGTGCGATTTGACACCTCTCGATTATTTCCTGTGGGGCTACGTGAAGTCACTGGTTTATGCTGATAAACCAGCAACAATTGATGCCTTGGAGGCCAGCATTGTTCGTGTTATTCGTGACATACGGCCAGCAGTGCTCGAAAAAGTGGCCAAAAATTGGACGTCCAGAATGCACTTCGTCAAGAACAGCCGCGGTGCCCATATGCCCGAAATCATTTTCAAATGTTAATGTCACGTATTGATCTTTCGAATAAAAAAAAATTTTGATTACAATTTAATTTTTTGTGTTATTTTTTACAAATTCAAGTTCTATCGGGCTTAAAAAACACCCTATAAATAAAAAAGATCAAATGTCGTTCGTTGGTAATGGCATCAGTTGAGAACGGCTGGACCGATTTGTATAATTCTTTTTGTGAAATGTGCTATGAAAATTTAACCACGCCCAATTTTTCCATTTTTATCTTTTCTAAAAAGAAATGCTGAACCCATTTTTATGAAATTTTCAGGGAATGTACAGGAATGGCCCCCGAAAACAGGATACATTTTTATTGAATTCCAGAGGGGGCGGGGTACTTCCCCTATGCGATATTTTTAAAAACGCTATATACGTTATCCATTCCTTTTAGTATTTCCTCCGCAAAACTTTTGATCTTTAATCCTAATCAACATTTTTGTCGGTTCAAACGCCCAACATTTTTAAAACGCCCTAAATACATACATACGTATTTTGGGAAAAATTGTTTCAATATACACAGGCTGAGGGTATATCTCTGTCGGCAAAGCCGACTGATACTTTTTTACTTGTTTTGGGGTATAAAACTTTCTCCCATAAAATTGTCTATATAGGTCCACGCCTTCATATAGCCCCCACAGACCGGTAGCTCTCTATTTCCGGTATTTTGAAGGTTGTGGCCTCAGTATTCCACCGAAATGGCTGATATTTGGTATTTATTTTTCATTTGTAGTATAAAACTTTCTCCCTTAAAATTGTCTATATATGTCCACGCCTTCATATAGTCCCCATAGAACGGTACCTCCCGAATGTCGGTATTTTGAAGGTTAGCCGCCACATTGTTTTACCGAAATTGCTGAAATGTAGTATTTAGTCTTCTTCATAAACGAAAGGAAACCAATTGTTCCATTTTACTTCAATACAACTCGTGGTTGAGGGTATAGCAAGTTCGGCCCGGGCGAACTTAACGACGATCTTACTTGTTTAAATACATATGTATGTATGTTATATCTCCTATACTACTGAACAGTAGTGCGATTCTCTAACACATTTTTTGAGTTACCGACAAAAATCGTTAAAATTAAAACGTAAAATTATGAATGAAAAGTTCAAATAAAAGTTGACAACACTTTTGCTATCGGTAGAACTTTACGACTGCATTTTATTCATCGCTAACTTACCGAAAAACATCGGTAATTACCGAAATTATAAGCATTTTAATTTTACCGACAATTGTCGTTAACTCAAAAAATGAGTTAGAGAATCGCACTACAGATGTCCATCAAATTTGCAGTAAAAGCTCAATGTTTGCCGTTGTTATGTACATACCAGTACATATGTACATACATATGTATATTTTATGAATTCCGCAGAAGGATAGAAGAAAATATCTTACCTTGGTCATGGTGATTGACTTTGGGTGGCTGGGGTGTTGTTTTAATGCTTATTCGTTTTGCTGGACTGGCGGTTTGGGCTGGGTTCGGTTTTCCGTGTTTCGGTTGGTTTGCTGTATAGAAATGAAAAAAATTAATGTTAAAACTTTGAATTTAAAAACCTTGCCTCCTTTTTTGTCGTTGTCAAGATTATAGTGTATGGCTGAATTCCGCATCGTCAGATTCTTTGTAGTTTTTAAACGTCGTCAAAATATGTATTTCAGTTGCACACTCATGTATTGTTTCTCGAAAATTCAGCTAAATGCATCAGAAATAAAAATGATACATGTTTGCTTTTTACCTGCGTTAAAAATGCGCAATTGTGACGTTTTGAAATACAAAGCTTTGCATTTGTTAAGTATTACGGCGTTATGAAGCACAATACTTCAGACATTTGCAGTCATTTGTATTTGTATTCTTTTTCTATGTTGGGAACAGTGATACAGGAAAGCCTGGTCCGGATTCTTTTGGTCCGGGACGGAGGAAACCCCAGGACCAATTAATCTGTGCTCAGTTTGTCCCATCCCCATCCACCACACACAAATTTCGGTGAGACGCAATAGATGTCGTCATCAGAATACGCGACTTCCCCGCAGCCACACACATAGAACTTAACACTAGCCGTTGTTGTTCCAATCCCTGAAAATACATCGGTTTTGCGATTTAATTGCAATGGACTCTGAGGTAAGATCGAGGAAATATTGGATTTCACGAGTCGGAGAATATCATGGTCGCGGCGGTGCAGGAAATCAATCTCAACAACAACTGCAGCTCAAACCCACGGCAGCGGGCTTTCTTTCGTACCGTATTGACTCTAAACAATAGAGCTGACAGCTGAAATTTGTCTTCGTCTTCATATAGCCCCCATAGAACGGTACCTCCCGATTTCCGATATTTTGAAGGTTGTGGCCTCAACATCACACTTAAATGGCTGACATTTTGTATAAAGTCTTCGTTGGGAGTATAAAACTTTTCACCTGAATTTTGTCAGTATAGGTTCACGTCTTCATACAGCCCCCATAGAACTGTACCTCCCGATTTTCGGTATTTTGAAAGTTGTGGCCTCAATATCCCTCCGAAATGGCTGAAATTTGGTATTAAGTCTTCCTTGGGGGTATAAAACATTCCACCTGAAATTTCTCGATATGGGTTCACGTCTTCATATAGCCCTCATAGAACGGCACCTGCGGACTTCTGGTACTTTGAAGGTTGTGGCCTCAATATCCCTCCGAAATGGCTAAAATTTGGTATTAAGCCTTCTTTGGGGGTATAAAACATTCCACCAGACATTTTTTGATATGGGTCCACGTCTTCATATAGCCCCCATAGAACGGTACCTCCGGATTTCTGGTATTTAGAAGGTTGTGGCCTCAATATCCCTCCGAAATGCGAAATGGCTGAAATTTGGTATTAAGTCTTCCTTGGAGGTAAACAACTTGCCACCTTAAATTTGCCGGTTTAGGTTCAGGCCTTCATATAGCCCCCATAGAACGATACCTCCCGATTTTCGGTATTTTGAAGGTTGATGCTGTGGTTATACATTTCTTTATTTTATTGACTTGTCTGAAAAAATTTTAAACAGAAAAATTTTACATACCAACATTTTTGTACCTATTTTTGCATATGCAAAAATTTATGCATTTTGCATATGTCATATGTTTCGATTGCAATTTAATCAGAAGCCAAAAATATGCCCAGTCCCAAAATTTGACATGAATCGGACCAAACATGGGGGTTGCATAAAATTCCGCTGTCTAATCATGAGTTGTGGAATTCGGTACTCGGAAATGACAAGAAGTGAATAAAAAGTGAAAATAAAAATTGACAACACTGTTGCTATCGGTAATACTTCGCAGCAACCAAAATAAGTTGCTAATTTACCGACAAATTTCGTTAATTACCGAATTTATAATTATTTTAATTTTAACGATTTTTGTCGTTAAGCAAAAAATGCGTTAGAGAATCCCACCACAAAGGGGTATAGTGCTGACTGAGCAGATTGATAGCTCTTCGTTTCTCACGGTCAATGAGAACGCTTCTACCAGAATTATCGGAGCAGACCGCTCGATTTCATTACCTCTGAACGCAGCACTTTCATCAATCATCGGAAAGCTAATTGGCCTAGATTCAGGGAGTTCACAAATCATCGCTTCAGACATCTGCCCAACTCATCTGTTATTCGGGTAGCAGAAAGGACGTTCCGAGACGGCGGAATTACGAAATGAGCGTGATGAGCCCCAGTGACCCCAGAGCCAGGGAACTGGCACTGGAAGTTGAAGAGTTGCAACATGGGAGCCGGAATAAGTGAATTGTGGGCAACGGCTATGTCACTCTCGAACCCTGGAAAGAAGTAAGATAGGACTTCATTCATGTTTGGCGACGTTACGCTGACTAACCCGAAGAGGTGAGCAAGTTATATCAATCGACAGTTTGCCGAGCACCCCGGAAGTTACATGGTGAAGAGAAGAGTACTATGTCACACTATGCCACTACAATTTACAATGGATAATGTTGCGAATGTCATCAGGAACGCTAAATAATCCAAAGCGTGGGACCCTGATGGAATCTCCATGGTAATGCTAGTACCTCACCAAAGTTCTCAGTCTGTCGCTAAGAACTCACATTGTTCCCGACGTCTGAAAAATGGGCAGGGCGGTTCCGCTATTGAAGACAGGCAATGATTTCTGTTGCCCGTTGCAAAGACTCCTGAGGTTTTACTCGTGCCCAGCGTCAAGAATTGCTATCCATTTGCCGATCATCAGCATGGGGTCCATAGGCAAAACAAGACGACAACAGCGTTTCACACATCAACACACATATTAGTCAAGGATTCATCCAGAGCAGGACATTGTTGGTGGGGTTCAACTTATCAAAAGCCTTTAACACTGTTAAACACTCCAAACTATCTGAGGAAACTGAGCTGACAACCCTCCCGCCAATATTGAAACGTTGGATAATCAATTATATGTATGGATGCCAGTCGTACGTGGAATTCAGTAATAAGAAATCCAAGCCCCGTAGAGTAAAACGTGGAGTTCTCCAAGGTGGGGTTTAACCTCTACTTCTCCTGCATTCCACACCCTCCATACGGCATCGAAAGCCCAATTTATGCGGATGATTGTACGATCATGGGGTAAGGTACCTTCCCTGATGACATTTGTGAAAGACAGAAGTCATATTTGACCGATCTTAGTAATTTTCCACGCGAGAAATATGCAGATATCCGCTACATGGACGGCGCAGGTGAGAAGAGAGTTGAATGTCGTGGTCGATGGTAGCACAATTCCGACCACAAACTATACCAAAATTGTAGGGGTCTGATTCGACCGCGCGTTTGCCTCATACGCAAGTGGGAACAAGGTCTTCAAGTCCCTAGCCGGCAGAACTTGGGGCGCAGATAAAGAAACCTCGTTGGCCACATATAACGCGAAGGGTCGGTCTGTGATAAGCTATGCAGGGCCAGTTTGGTCGGCGAATATAAGTGTAACGCGATGGATAAATATTTAAACCTGTCGGAATGCCGTATTGAGAACTGCAACAGGGTGTTTCTTCATGTCTTCAGTGGACCATCTACATGAGGAGACAAAGATTCTTCCGGTATAGCAACACAATGGCATGCTTTCGTTGTAGTACTCGGATGTTATCGTGAGAGCCATTCTAATCACCATATGGTGGATAGGACCCCCACCTAGGCATGTCAGGAGGGATCTTCATGATCTAGAAAGAGAGGTCCAAGGGCAAGGATTGATGACACCGTGCAAAACATATGCTCAGCATGCGGTACAGGCCTTCACGACACACTGCAACTTTTCAACTGTCCTGCCAAACTAACTCCAGTATATCTGTGGCTACAACCCATCGAAGCAGCCGCATTCCTAGAAATGAAGATAGACCCAAAACCAGTATAAGCAGAAGAATGAGCTTGCGAACAGATAATAAAATCACTGTTACAACAATAACAACAGTTGCGGAGATGAGAGGCTGGGGAGGACTAAAGCCTCAATGGTCCTTGCTACCGGCCAGGCACATCTACCTGTTTCAGCATTACCATGGAGATTCCATCAGGGCCCAACGCTTTAGATTTTTGATTTACAGTTCCTGATGACATTCGCAATAACATCCATTGTAAATTGCGGTTGTTCATCCTCGGCAGGAAGAGATCTAATCTCTTCTCTTCGCCCTGCCACTCCCTGGGCATAGCGGTGGCATAGTGTGACATATTACTCTTCGCCCTGTAACTCCCAGGGTGCTCTACAAACTGTTGATTGAAATAACATACGCACCTCCTGGGATTAGTCAGCGTAACGTCACCAAACGTGATTGAGGTCCTATCTTCCTTCTTTTCAGGGTTCGCCTGAGCCACAATTCACCTATTCCGGCTCCCATGCTGAAAGTCTTCAGATGATTTAACCACTTGTTCCTCTTATAGTACGTTTATATATAACCGAATTTAAGAAAGCCACTGGGTTTCAAATGCCAATTCCTTTGCGTATATTTGACATTAACAAGGTTAACCCTGCAAAAGGCTGTAATATAAACATGGTCTTATCCTCACCGAAATGATAACTTCCAGTGTCAGCTCTCTGACTCTTGGGTCACTGGTGTTGGCACGACGAAGCTTATCACGCTCATTTGGTAATCTCTCCGCTTCTGTTGGGAAGTTTGATCTCGCTTCGGGTGTTCGATCAGCAGGAATATGGCAAGTAGCCGCAGAAATAATGATGTCTCGAAACGTCCTTTCTGCAACCCAAACATCAGAACAGTTGGGCAGATCTCTGAAGCGGTGATTAGTGAACTCTCTGAAACTCTCTGCGCCGTTCAGAGGTGATGAAATCGAGCGATCTGCCGATGGAGACCATTATGAGGAAATGGTCTGACCAAGGAGAAAGGACGGGTTGCCAGGTGACATCATTTGTCAGACCACGTGACACGATGGTTATGTCTGGGGAACTATGACACTCTCCGCTAATTCTGCTCAGCCGGCACTATACCGCTCTAGTCGTTTCCGAGAACCGGATGAAACAACTCATGATGAGCATTCAAATCCCCCAAGACCAGACGGTTGTGACCTTCCAAAAGCGGGCTAATGTTGGGCCTATAACCTGTAGTACAGCTATATATCGGCGGGATGTATACGTTTAGCAACATTACCTCGGCAGTTTCTTTCCTGACTGCTACCTCCATATATTCCATGTACGTGTCATTAGCGAGATAGATCTGTATTGAACAGACTACAGCAATAGGAAAGCTAATCCCCCACCTCCACTTTTGGTGCGATCGATCCTCAGTACGTTGTAACCGTCACAACGCTGTAAGCTGGAATTGTTGAGCTTGTTTAAGGCCCCATAAGAGGATTTCTGGTTGCCGCATCTCAACGCGGCTGAATGTGTGCTGAAACACGATTTTCGTATGCTTTGACTTTTGACTTAAAGTCGGAAGAACATGCAACTTAATGAATTAAGCAGGAAATCCTTTTATGTGACGAGGCCTTTATTCCTCCGACTCATGAAATCCACTAGTTCCTCGATCTTACCTCGGAGTCTATTACAATTAAATCGCGAAAGAATGCATTTTCAGGGAGTGGAACAACAACAGGTGGTGTAAGCCATGCGTATGCGGCTGCTGTTGGGGGAACTATGGGCCAGTTGCGTATTCCGATGACGACGACTCACTGGAGGCTGTGTCCACGCAGAATGCAACAACATGCTCCCTGTCGTAGTCCCTCGCATGGACAAGTCAAACAATCCCTTATATGCACCCATCCCGGCATCTATTGCTTCTCACCGAAATTCGAGTGTGGTAGATGTGACAAACTGAGCAAATCGAAATTGGTCCTGGGATTTCCTCCGTCCCGGCACGGAACATAAGAATCCGCAGCAGGCATTCCGGGATAAGCTGCTCCCAACACAGAAAAACGATACAAATACAAACATGTGCATACTTAGGTGGCAGCCGCGGGCCGGAACACGAGTGTTATATGGTTCAGGGTCAATCCGTTGCGAAAGATCCCGCTGCCGTGGGTTTTGTGACCACTGGGAACTTCAAAAGTAAAACTACAGATAGTTCGGTCATCAAATGTTGCTAAACTCCTAAAACACTCAAAATATGGAGGCACGGGGCTATACCAAAACATGGATCTATCTTCACAATTTTGGGTCTAGACGTTTTGAGACCACTGGGAACCTCAAATGTCAAATTAACGCTTTTTTGGTAAAAAATTTAGTTAAAATTCTCAAAATACCAAAAATCGGGATATAATCGGGATAAGCCCCCATTATTACAGTATATCCCGATTGTTGGTATTTTGAGAAGTTTTACCTACATTTTTTTACCGAAATAGAGTTAATCCCATTGACCTGAGATTTCGACCTATGTTGACAATTTGTGACCAAAACAAGTGCTTGGTGTAAATGCGGCATTAGACATCCAAATGAGAGACAATCCACAATCGATTTTTTTAATGTATGGCCATTTTCAGAATGCTAGAAAATTATCAATAAGAACAGCAACAAATCATCCTACAAGATAATGATAACATCGTTCATGACATTTCTTATCAGCAGCTTCTCGCAATCTCTTCTCTCAAGAGAACACAGCTGATTTGTTTTATAAGTTTTCTTTTGGATTGGGAATGGATGGGTGTTTCCAACCGAGACGACGACAATAAATAAATGAAAATAATAACAAAAACACACTACCAGACAAAATCAAATGATCCGAAAAGTAGAAAATCATTAGCTCTCAGTTGGAAGACATAGTTTCAAGTGTTAGCAGCTTATTTTGAATCCGAAAAAACAAGTATTTAAAAAAATGATAAGAACTTTAGTGACAAAACACGTTTCCAAATCCACAATATTCCAGCCCTCCTCTTTGGCCACTGTAAGATGTTTTGCTGCTGCTCCAGCCGGTGGTAAAGTTGAGCGTACCGCCTTATATGATTTCCATGTGAAAAATGGTGGTAAAATTGTAAATTTCGGTGGTTATAACCTGCCGGTACAATATTCGGATCAAGGTATTTCTGCTTCACACTTACACACCCGGAAGTTTGTTTCGATCTTTGATGTATCCCACATGTTGCAAACCTATATACGTGGCAAAGATGCCGTTGAATGCATGGAATCGGTGTGTACGGCTGATATCCGTGGTGCAGCCAATGGTAGTGGTTCGCTGACAGTCTTCACCAATGATCAGGGTTGTATTTTGGATGATTTAATTGTCACCAAGGTGCAGGAAGATCTATTGTATGTTGTCTCCAATGCTGCCATGAAATCTCAAGATATGTCCATAATGGAAACGGCTGTCAATAAATTCCGGTCGCAGGGTAAAGATGTTGCCATCGAATTTCTTACATCAGCCGATCAATCATTGATTGCCTTACAAGGACCCACAGCAGTTGAGGCATTGTCGTCGTTGACTCCAGCAGATTTAACCAAGCTATATTTCATGAATACCTTGGTAACAGAAGTGGCTGGGGTGAAAAATTGCCGCATAACACGTTGCGGTTACACCGGAGAAGATGGTGTTGAAATCTCTATACCTTCCAGTCATGTGGAGCAGGTTACCGAAGCTCTGTTGCAACAAACCAAGCAGCAAGTAAAAATGGCCGGTTTGGGAGCACGTGACTCGTTGCGTTTGGAAGCGGGTCTTTGTTTGTATGGCAGTGATATCGATAATAAAACTACCCCCATTGAGGCGGCTCTTGCCTGGCTGGTTGCCAAGCGTAGACGGGCTGAAGAAAATTTCCCCGGTGCTCAAATTGTCAACAAACAACTCAAAGAGGGTGTACAACGTCGCCGAGTTGGTTTGAAAATGGATCCATCTGCCAAACCACCACCTGCCCGTGCCGGTGTGGAGATATATAAAGACGAGCAAAAAGTTGGCCACATTACCAGTGGTTGTCCCAGTCCCTCGTTGAACATTAACATTGCCATGGGTTATATTAAAGAAGAATATAAACAGGCCGGCTGCCCGGTGCAGTTGAAGATTCGTGATCGTTTCTACAGTGCCGAAGTGGCTAAAATGCCATTTGTTAAGACAACCTATTATGTGAAGCCGAAACAATGAAGAGCCAGTGCTGCTAAGCAGATTTTTAAGCAGAAATTAATAAAAAAAATTTATTATATGTGCCATATTTAATGTTTATTAAAGAAAATTGTTATAAAAATTAATAAAGTTATTCTCTACTTGGGACGGTGTTTTAATTCTCTGTGCCACAAAAAAAAAAAAAAAAAAAAAAAAAAACGAATAAGAAAGTATCAGTCAGCTGTGCTGACGAAGATATACTTAGTATGGACTTTCTCCGGAAAAAATAGTATTGTTGTAATACGGATCGTGAAAACAATATTTTGCAAACAATTTGTAATAGATCCGAGACGAGTCCTCAAATTGCACTGTTCACAAATTTTGTTTGGGAGGTACTCGAAGGACGGGACCGATGTCTATATTCCAACCTGATACACTAATAATGCCGTATATGAAATATATTGATTTTGTATCACAAGCTTGCTTCAAAATACGTGGAATCTGTAGGTACCGTAATATACCAACAATTTATAGTAAGGATACTTGTGATTCATAGAGAACTCGAAATATTAATTTACCTTAAACTAAGTTTGCAGGAAATTTTTGCAAAAGTATGTGTCGGCAGGGTTATTTTGGGCCATTATCTCAGGAAGTATGGACTTACTCCCGAAAAAAATAGTACTGTTGTAATATGGATCGTGAAAACAACCTTCTGCAAACAATTTCTAATATTTCCGTGACGAGTCCTCAAACTGAACTTATCCCAAATTTTGTTTGGGAGATACTCGAAGGACGGGATCGATAGGCATATTCCAACATGATACAGGACTGAATGCAATAATATAATGAGCAAAGTTTGAACCAATCAGATACTGCCTGCGCGGATTTTGGGATTTGCCAATTTAGTTGGTGCCGTCAGGGTTTCTTGGAGCTTTTAGGCCATTATCTCAGGAAGTATGGATTTACCCTAGAAAAAATTATACCCTCGTTAAGGGGGCAACAACGACAACATGCTGAAACAAAAATTTCAAAACGATCCGAGAGGATCTCCTGAACTTCACATATTCCGAATTTTGTGTGGGAGATACCCGAAGGAGTGGACCGACGTAGTCCATATTCGAACTCGATCTATCTTGGTCCAAATCGATTGCTCCCTTCGAGAGTTATCGCTCACACCATTTTTCAGAACAAATTTTAACTTTTGTGGGGGAGGTACTCGAAGAAGGCCCATCTTCGAACTTAAACTAAGTTTGGACAAAATATTACGAAAGCCAAAATTTGGATCAAATTGGTTCATCCGTTCGAGAATTATCGTGCGCACCAACCAGCCAGACCGATAGACGGACGGACATGGCTAAATCGACACCAAATTGTCTGAAATAAATTTCGCCCAAACATACTTGGGGTCTAAAACCATTATTTCGATGAGGCACATTTTTGGTCGTATCAAAGTGTACCTACCCTCCTTAGACTAAAGGCTGATACAATACGTGATACAATCCTACTACACAACATCATTGTTCCGGCCAGCGGCTGCCACCTCAGTGTACATATGTTTGTATTTGTTTCATTTTTCTGTGTTGGGAGCAGCATATCCCGGAATGCCTGCTCCGAATTCTTTTGGTCCGTGGCGGGGACCAAATATATTTGTGCTCGGTCTGTCACATCCGCATTTTCATCCACATCCAGCCTTCAGTCAGGAGTGGGTGCATCTAAGAGGTTGCTCTGGACATGTCCACGTGAGGGACAACGACAGGGACTATGTTGTTGCATGTGGATACAGTCCCCAGTGAGTCGTCATCGGATTACGAAAGTCCCTCGTCTTCTGATTATGAGACTCCCCCGCAGTCCCCTCGACCACAACCGCACATGCAACCTTTAACACCAGCCGTAGTAGCCTTTTTGCAATTTAACTGCAATGTACTCTGATGTAAGATCGAGGAAATAGTAGATTTCATGAGTCGGAGGAATATCAAGGTCGATGCGGTGCAAGAAACCAAGCTCATCAACAACTGAAAGATGGCACCAGAAGTGGAGGTGGGGGATTAGCTTTCATGTTGCACCAGTCTGTCCAATACAGACCTATCTCGCTTGAGTCTGTCTCTAATGACCCGTACATGAAATATATGGGGGTAGCAGTCAGGTGTGGAACTGCCGAGATAGAGTTGCTGAACGTATACATCCCGCCGAGAAATAGCTGTATCTCAGATTACGTGCCTAACATTAGCCCGCTTTTGGAAGCTGGGTCCTGGGGGACTTTAATGCGCATCACGAGATGTGGCATTCGGCCCTCGGAAACGACCACAGAGGTACAGCGCTAGCTGAGCAGATTGACAGCTCTACGTTTTGCACGGTCAATCAGGACGCCCCTACCAGAATTTGAGGAGAGTGTCACAGCTCGCCAGACATAACCATCGTGTCACCTGGTCTGACAAATGACGTTACCTGGCAACCCGTCTTTTTCCTTGGATCAGACCATCTCTTCATAATTGTCTCCATTAGTTGACCACCCGATTTCATTATCTCTGAACGCCGCACATTCGTCAATCATAAGAAAGCTGATTGGCCGGGTTTTGGAGAGTTCACCAATCACCGCTTCAGAGAACTGCCCAATCCTTCTGATGTTCGGGTAGCGGAAAGGACGTTCCGAGACATCATCACTGCTGCAGCCACTCGCCATATCCCTGCTGGTCGAATACCCGAAGTAAGACCAAACTTCTCATCAGAGACGACGGGATTAGCAAATGAGCGTGATGAGCTTCGTCGAACCAACCCCGACGACCTCAGAGTCAGGGAGGTGACACTGGATGTTAACAGGCTGGTCGGCGAACATAAGCGGAACAAGTGGCTACATCATCTGAAGAGTTGCAACATTGAAGCCGGTATAAGTAAATTGTGGGCAACGGTTAAGTCGCTCTCGAACCCTGGAAGAAGGGATGACAGGACCTCAGCCACGCTTGGTGACGTTACGTTGACTGACGCGAAGAGGTGTGCAAATTACTTCAATCGGAAGTTTCTCGAGCACCCCGAGAGTGACAGGGCGAAGAGAAGAGTGTTACGTCGCATTAGATCTCTTCCTGTCGAGGATGAACCACCACAGTTTATAATGGATGATGTTGCAAATGCCATCAGGAACGCTAAATCATCCAAAGCGTTGGGCCCTGAAGGAATCTCCATGGTAATGCTGAAGCAGCTGGATGAGCCGGGAGTGGAGTATCTCACTAAAGTTCTCAACTTGTCGCTATCCACCCTCATTGTTCCCGAAGTCTGGAGAATGGGCAGGGTGGTCCCACTACGGAAGTCCGGCAAGGATGCCATCAAAAGTGAATCGTACAGGCCGAGTTGGCTTTTGTCGCCCGTAGCAAAGACCCTTGAGGCCTTAGTCCTCCCCAGTATCGGAAATAGCTATCAAGTTGCCGATCATCAGCATGAATTCCGTAAGCAGCACAGCACTACAACTGCGCTGCACGCCATTATCCCATATATTTGTTAAGGACTCTGCCAGAGACGGCCGTGAGATAAAACAGTGATGGTGGCGCATGATTTATCAAAAGCCTTTGATACAGTCAGGCACTCCACGCTGTTTGAGGACATTGAGCAGACAACCCTCCGGCCAAGCTTGAAACGTTGGATAGTCAATTATATGTGTGGATGCCAGTCGTACGTGGAATTCAGGAACAAGAAGTCCAAACCCCGTAGAGTGAAGCAGGGAGTTCCCCAAGGTGGGGTGATATATCCGAAACTGTTTAACTTCTACCTCTCCTGTATTCCGCCCCCTCCAGACGGCATCGAGATCGTAACGTATGCGGATGATTGCACGATCCTGGCGCCAGGTACCTATCCTGATGACATCTGTGAGAGACTGAACAACTATTTAACCGATCTTACCACCTTTTTCCATTCGAGGAATATGGAGATTTCCGCCACAAAATCAACAGTCACTCTGTTCAACACATGGACAGCGCAGTTTGGAAGAGAATTGAATGTCGTAGTCGACGGTAGCAGAATTCCGACCACAAACTGCCCCAAAATTTTAGGGGTCACACTCGACACTACTTTCAAGATGTGCGCGCACGCCACAGCTATCTGCGACAAACTGAAAAGTAGGAAGAAGGTCCTCAAGTCCCTAGCCGGCAGCACTTGGGGTGCAGATAAAGAAACCTTGTTGACCACATATAACGCGATAGGTCGGTCTGTGGTAAGCTATGCGGCACCAGTCTGGTCCCAGGGATTATGTGATACTAATTGGAAAAACATTCAAACCTGCCAGAATGCCGCCCTGAGAACCGCAACAGGGTGCCTCCTCAAGTCTTCAGTGGACCATCTAAATGAGGAGGCAAATATTCTTCCAGTAAAGCAACAAAATGAGATGCTTTCGTTGCAGTACTTGCTTGGGTGTTACCGTCAGAGCCATCCCAATCACCATCTGCTGGCTAGGCCGGACACATTCAGGCATATCAGGAAGGATATTCATGCTCTAGAGAGGGAGGTCCAACAATATAGGAGAGAACCCCTAGATCAACAGGCATTTCAAGCAGGTTTAAATAGTATGCGCACGGATGCAGTTGCTAAGGCCATAAGCATCGAAGCAGCCACTTCCCTGGAACTGGAGATAAACCCAGAGCCAGATTGAACAGAGGAACGAACATACAAACATAATAATAAACACTTTCACAATAATAACAACAAAGGCTGATAGTATAATAAAATAAATAACAACAATAGGTAATTAACAAGAGAAAGGAAAAATAAAAGACATTTGTATCGTCGTTTTCATTGGGAGGTAACATAGAAAATGCAGCGTAAATCCTCAAAATACCTTAAATCTGGAGGTACCTTTACGTAGAGACTATTCCGTATTATTCGCATCATAAGGCCTCTAATATTAGGTGCAGAAGTGTTATAGTCACTGAGAACTAGAAATGCCAAATTATAGCTAATCCGGCAAGAAAATATAGCTAAAACCCTCATAATGCCACAAATCGGTTGGTTCCGTTATATGGGAGCTGTACCAAAACGTGGAACGATGCCGTTTTATAAAGTAAATATTGGTTTTGACCATAACCCGATATAATTTGCAAAGAAGTTTAATATACCCTGTTACGAACATCACAAAATTCATTCAAATCATCAATGTCTTCTTCTTATCTCATTATCTAAAATCTAATAAATTTTATTTAGTGATATTCCCAAACAAAAAATGACAACAACGCCAACAAAACAACGTAATCCTTGTGACTGTAGGCAGTCGCCATCAATTATCGCCAAGAAATAAAATAAGATATTAATTGGCCAGTTAATTGTTTCTAATTAATTTTATGGTCAATTATTTGTGATTTGTGTTGATGTCCAACGGTGGCGAAAGAGAAATAATTGCAAATTTACAGCTTGTTTGGAATTTGAGAAGTGTTGAAAAACGCATTAAATGCTAAATTATCTCATGAAATATTAACAGTAATTAGGACAAGAAACAACATTCGGACAAAGAAAGAAATTATAACAAAATATTTCATATTTTATTTAAAAAAATTATTATTTTTTAAAATGTTCCATAAATAATGTTTTTTAATTGATGGTAAAATTACACGAGCTGTGAAATGTCACAACACAGGAATGACAGAGTTGAAATAACAAGAATTGCAGAATGTGATTGGGGTCTATTTTTAGACAACGTCATGTCATTTTAATATAGCCCAGCAAAAATAATCATTACAAAACCCTCTACTATCCATTAACATCAGTTAAGATATTCTACTCCTCCAAGGAATAAGCCTTAACGTGGAGGAAGAGCTTAGTAGAGACTATTTACTTCAATACGGCTCTTGTTAGAGGGTATACAAAGTTGGTCCGCCCAAATTTAATGTTTATTTATGTGTTGATATATATTTTGTTAAAAAGATCTAATGTTCTTCCCTCTACTTCCGATAGAAATTTTTGTTTGTCGATGAATGGACTTTTATCTCTCTATTCTAATTTAAGCTTCGTTCCAGAACTATATTCGCCGGGCTGAACTTTCTATAACCCCCGCCGCCACCACTGTATTGAAGTAAATATTGTTACGAATGTAACTGATAGGTTTAAGTTATTTTAGTTTAATTTCCGTTAATTTAAAAATTTGTATTGTAACGTAAAGTTTTTTATTACGCAGTTACTTTATTTAAGCAACAACAACTACCATGTAGAACTCTCTTCATCATTCTAGTTCTTACTTTACCTTTCATTAATGTGCTTTTGTTTGTTTTGCCATAATCACGTACTTATCGTTTAGTTTGCTACTTCTTTATTTCTTGCATTTGTTTGCTGTTGTAATTGCGTCATTAGTGTGCTTGTCCACTTGTATTGATCTTCGCCCATGTATGTGAGTCTGGTTGTTCGCTTAGGCGGCCATCAGACTATCTGCTTTTTCACATGTATGTTGTCACTTTGGGTATACTAATATACAGAACAGCCGATGTCATACATGTGAAAAAGCAGATGGTCTGATGACGGCCTTAGTGCGAATGTGCGTCTGCGTGTTCGCTGCACAGATTCGAGGTGTTGTCAGACGTGTTCTAGAGGATTCTTGAACGAGGGGATTTTGATGTAAATACAGGTGGAAGCCGCAACGCCGAGTTAATTGTGTTTTAAGCATTGAACTGAACAGATCGGTTAAAGAAGAGCTGAGTGCTAACTAGAGACAAGCTGTGTGCTTAGTAATTAAAGTCGGTTCCGAATAAGTGTAATAAAGTAAATAAAGCATTGTAGAAACGTAATCTAAAACGAACCCTGTTTAATTTGGTACAAATCGTACTGGAGAGAAAACAACGTCTACACGGAGATTAGTTAAACCTATTTCCGTAACAATATGAAAAATTAGTAACTATTAAGCTCTTTCTCTACGTTAAGTATAATCCCTTGGTGGAGTATAATATCTTAACTGATGATAATCACTTTATACTGATAATTTCTACCTATTGAGGTTCCAAAATACCAAGTTACATCCACTTCAGAAGGAAAATGTAGCAACACTCTTTACTAGAGCTCATCGTCGTTTTATCTATCCTCTGACTGAACACTAGGGTTATGACTTTTTTACAACCTCATATCCCTGTATGATATTTTGATGAGTTTTACCTAACATTACATAAAATCGGGTGCCACCGTGGTGCAATGGTATGCACGCCCTCCTTGCACGCAGAAGGTCGTGGGTTCGATTCCCCGGCCAGGCAACATCGAACATTTTTCAACGGTGGCAAAATACCCCTCAGTAATGTTGGCGACATTTCCTGAGTATTTCAGCCTTGAAAAACTTCTCCACAAGTGGTGTCTTAAACAGTAGGTCCCATATCATTGAGCTAAATATGAATCGGGGTGCACTCATTGATATGAGAGAAGTCTCCCTTGTCCCGTATGGGATGTTGTGGAACAATGTTTTTTGTTACATAAAATCGTAATTATAAAGTGATTCGATAGAAACAGCTTCCGCACAAAAGTTTTTAAAAATGTTTTTATTTTCACAACTTTTGAAAAATTTTTGAAGTCACTGCAAGCAGATATTTAACTGAAAACAAGGTAGAGGGGCACACGACATAACTAAAATGACATAACCGTTTGTTTCTCACTAATTTTATCATCGTATTATACCATTTACATGTATCATTTTATATTATATATTACTTTATTTTATATATCAAAAAAACTAAAAGTGGTTTGTGCGGAAGCTTTTTTAAAATTTAAGTGAAATTTTATTCATTAATGGGTAAAAGACCATCCCTTTGTGAAACAGGAAATATTTTTTTGGGAAAAAAATTTCATTTCATAGAATTTTTTCAAAATTTTTTTGTTCAAAGTGGTTTGTGCGGATCCTTTTTTATAATAAAGTGGAATGAATGTTATTTTAGGCATTAATAGGCAAAAGTTCATTCACTCTCACTACAGGAAATCATTTTTGAGAAAAATGTCAAAATATCATAACCCTACTGAACACAATACCAATCTCGGTTCGAAAATTTGACAAAAACCCCATGAAATACATAAAATTAGGCAATATCGGTCCATGGGGGTTAGGGATACGCAGTGAAACGCAATAATCGGGTTTTCGATTATACGATTTTCGAGAAAAACTTAAAACTCGATTTTCGGTTAGTCGATTATTTGAGGGTGTACTAAAAGTCGAGTATCGATTATTCGTTAACCGCGGAAAACCGATCATAATCGAATATAATCGACAATTTTCGTTGATGCAATCTGTGATGTACATATGTAAAAAAATACCGTCCATTACGCGGTATTAGCACAACCAAACCAAGCTACGACTAATGGTCGACTACGAATAATAGTTGACTCCGACTTTCGAAAGTCGATAAAGAATAATCGGTTATACGGTTTTCGCACAGTCAATAGTCGACTACGATTTTTAGAGATTTTACGGCTAATAACCGATTAATCGATTAACCGAAATTGGTTTTACGTATCCCTAATGGGGGTCAGACTAAAACCTACACATGAGCCGCCCAGTGCACACATTGATTAACTCCACTTTTTGAAAAATCTAACAAGACTAAACACTTTAGGAGGTTGCCGCATAAAAAAATCCGACATAGAACTATATGGATAGTTTTTTGTAAGTTTCCTATCTTCTGTGAACACAAAACTCCAAATAACAACCAATTCGGTAGGAAAATGTGACTAAAATCTTCAAAAAAATCTTAAATCGGGTGGTACTCTTACATGGGGCCTTTGTCTAAACGTGGATGTATGCTGTCTGATTTTTTGCAAGGAATGTTTTGTACCCCTGACTAAACATATCGAAAATATTTCAACATATCGAAAATATTTGCGTACCGTTCTATGGGGCTGTATAAAGGCTTATACCGAAAAATTCCAGGTGGAAAGTTTTATTCCCCCAACTAATACTAAATACTAAATTCCGGTCATTTCAGTGGTATATTGAGGCCACAACCTTCAAAATACCGAAAATCGGGAGGTACAGTTCTATGGGGGTTATATGAAGACCTCGACCAATACCGACAAATATCAGGTGGAAAGTTTTATACCGCTAAAGAAGACTAACTACCACATTTCAGCCATTTCAGTAGTATATTGAGGACACAACCTTCAAAATACCGAAAATCGTGAGGTACCGTTCTATGGGGGTTATATAAAGACCTTGACTTATACCGACAAATTTCTTGTCGAAGATTAAACATCAAATTCCAGCCATTTCAGGATATTGAAGCAAAATCCTTCAAAATATCGAAAAACGGGTGGCACTGTTATTTAAGGGCTATATGAAGACCTGGACCTATACTGAAAAATTTCAGGTGGAATGTTTTATACCCCCAACGAAGACTAAATACGAAATTTCAGCCATTTTGATGGGATATTGAGGTCACAAGCTTCAAAATACAGAAAATCGGGAGGTACCGTTATAGTAGGGCTATGTGAAGACGTAGGCCTATACCGAAAAATTTCAGGTGGAATGTTTTATACCCCCAACGAAGACTAAATACCAAATTTCAGCCATTTCAGTGGTATATTGAGGCCACAACCTTCAAAATACCGAAAATCGGGAGATACCGTTATATGGGGGTTATATGAAGACCTTGACCTATTCCGAAAATTTTCAGATGGAAAGTTTTATACCACAACGAAGACTAAATACCAAATTGCAGCCATTTCAGTGGTATGTTGAGGCCATAACCTTCAAAATACCGAAAATCGGGAGGTATCGTTCTATGGGGGCTATATGAAGACCTGGAGCTATACCCACTTAATTCAGGTGGAAAATATGTATACCCCCAACGAAGACTAAATACAAAATTTCAGCCATTTCGATGGGATATTAAGGCCACAACCTTCAAAATACCGAAAATCGTGACGTACCGTTCGTGGGGGCTATATGAAGACGTTGACCTATATCGACAAATTTCTGGTGGGAAGTTTTATACACCCAGCGAAGTCTAAATACCATATTCCCGCCATTTTAGTGGTATATTGACGCTAAAACTTTGAACATACCGAAAATCGGGAGGTACCGTTCTATGGGCCATGTTGGTGGGATATTAAGGCTAAACCCTTAAAAATACCGAAATCGGGAGGTACCGTTCTATGGGGGCTATATGAAGACGTGGACATATACAGATAAATTTCAGGTGGAAATTTGGTACCCTCAAAGAACACTAAATACCAAATTTCAGTCATTTCGATGAGATATTGAGGATAAATCCTTCAAAATACCGAAAATCGGGAGGTATCGTTCTAGGGGGCTATATGAAGACGTGGACTTTTACCGACAAATTTCAGATGGACATTTTATATCCCAGGGGGACCGGCTTTGATTTCTCTTATATTTTGAGGAAATCAGCTTCAAACAATTTGGAGTTAATTTAGCTTAGTTAGACCGTTTGTTTGGCTTGAGCGCATGATAACTATCGAACAAATTAACCGATTTATTCCAATTTTTGGATCTCGCAATACTTTGTCCAAACTTTAAGCCATATCGATCCTCTCCATCGGGCACATTCCCCACAAAACTTCAAGATATTTCGCTAAAATGGAGCGCACAATAACTCTCGAAGATACAAATCGGAGAAATCAGGTACCTCCACATAAAAATTCAAATATCCGATTTTACCGAAACTTTGAACATCCTGAAACTACCTCCAGACGTATATATATCAAGCACCAAGATGGTCAATATGGGATAACATCTTCGGATACCTCCCTCACAAATGTTCAACATAACTGCAGTTTATGGGCTGTTCGACCTTGCGGTCTTGACAAAATTGGCCATAAGCTCTAACCAACTAAAATGACGTCTTGACTGGATAACTATCAAAAAGAATAAATTCCGAAATTAGGTCCACTTCCAAAATGGACTATATCAGTCCATTTTTTCAGGTATCTTCTCCGCAAAAGTGCAAAACGTTTGCGATTTTATCGAAGTCAAATTCGTGAGCACAACATAAGCATTTATTCACGACGCCTACAATCGTGAGGTTATACCCCAAATGTTTCAATATTTGTATCGGAAAGTTTGTACGTCCAAAAAGGCCACGAAATTCTGAAACTCCCTGACTACACAATTTTTAGGGAAAATATTTTGGTTAGCCTCAACTCACACAGGCTGAAGGTATGTCTCTGTCGGCAAATCCGGCTGATACTTTATTACTTGTTTTTCAGAAAACAAAAGTTATGAATTTTCATAAGTTTTCATCTGCTGTGCCGACAGAAGTGATTAATCTTTGGGCATAGTCCTTGGAAGGTTTTTAATTTTATCGAGTCCATAAACATCTACTCCTACCATTAAGATATAAATAAGCCGGAACAACAACCATTGTGGTATCAGATGGATTTTTGTCAATTAAACATTTTTTGTCAGAACTTTGCTAAAATTTGTATCTAAAATATTGTGCACACTCTCTCTATCGAATTTATATAATTTGTGTCAATATTGCATATAAAATTCCCCAAAAAAACCCTTTTAATATCTTCACATAACGCTACACAACGTTTTTAAATTTCATGATTTTTGGTCAAGGTGGGGCCCCCCAAAATAAATCCTGCGTACGTCCCTGTGGTGGAGAGTATAATTAGGGATCTGTTCATAGTACATTTAGGTCCACCATCCCTGTTATTGTTTTTGTACAGTCATAGGTTAAAAGCTTTTAGCCGACGGCGAAACAGGCTGATACTTTTTTGCTTGGCTTCGCCTGTAAATTAAAACACTATAAGATTTATAATTGAATTTTATTATAAAAGTAAAAAGAAAATTATTACAAAAATATTATTTATAAATTAAATTTATTACAAATTGACCAAAATTCTCCATTTGTATTTTAAACTATGGACTCAATAATTAAGCAACTTCTACATATAATAACAAATTAAAAACTAATTTCAAAACTTAATAATGCTGATTTTGTTCCTCATAAAATCTCACTATATTTTGCAGCTAATGATATTTTAGGTTATCTTAATAAATGAAATATACATACATATATTTATAATGTCATAATTTATTAATACACTTTGAAAAATGGAGTCAAAATAAATATATTTACAAATAAAAGATAAATTCTTACATGATGTGATTATGATCCTCATCTTCTCCCTATTGACTCTTTTTAAATAAAACTTCAATTAATCTATTCTATACAAAATAAAATTGTATACTAAATTCCCTATGTACATGCATCGTTATCAGTTAAACAAATCACAGCTTGCGTGATTCTTTTTCATTCACCATTGGATGAGTGCGTATATATTCCAAAGCTCTATCCACATAAGCCGGCCTCGTTGGAATGTGTTCTCCCGTTGGATGGTAGCCATCACTGTCAGCCACATATGTCCAGGTTATGGGCAAACCTTCAGGTGAAACATATTGTACAGCACCCACTGCTCCATTGGTATTTCCAGCACCCTTAATTGTTATGCCATTCGATGTTTGAAAATCGAAATTATATTCACCATCTTTATTGGGTGGCTTGTTGTTGTAGTAAATGGTGTAAGCCTCACGATCCAGGGCTTTAGTATCGGCGACTGCACTATTTGTCACACACACCAAAACAATAAATAAAGGAATTGGCAGAGAGACCTGAAATGAGGTAATCATTTAATGAATTTATTAACTATAATATTTAAAAGGAAATAGACACGAGTAATTCGGTTGTGGTATTTCTTTACATATTCTACAGTACATTTGATACTATCGTGTGAATGCGGTCAACTACGCGGTAGTTTTTGCTCAACTACGCTCGAGATGGTGCAGCCGTCAAAATTACTATAGGGCGATAATTGATGGCATCGTGCAAAATATCTGCAAGCATGCGAAACTGGCACCTAGCTTTGTGGTTACAACCATATATACAGTTGCGTGCAAAATAATAGCAGTGCGGAACTGCTATGTAAGAAAGTTGGAATAATACTGCCATAAATCCTTAAAGCAATTCAATTATCTGCATAAGGCGAATGCTTATAAGGTGCCTGACCTCACGGGCTAAAATATTTTACATAAATATGCAACTATTAAGAAACACCATTAAAGTTTTCTGCTCAGGAGGGTTTTTTCGTATGCAAAGTAATAGCAGTAGAAGTAAGCCAAGTAAAATGAACATGCTAAAAGCTATTCATTTATAATACCCTAGACAGACGGCAACGTTAATTTGCATTAAGATGTGCATTTAATTTTAACCTGACAGACGACAGTTTCTGCATTTACGAAACAGCTGTTTGCTGGTAAACAACTGTTTTGTTGTTGTTTGCAATGCAAATTGTGTCTCAGAGCATGAATATGCTCTCTCTCCTACATGAATATGGGCTCTCTTTTGCAGCATTGCCATATTGAAATACCTAAATTCATTTTAAATTCCCTTTGATTTTGTGCATTACGAATGTGGATAATGTACGAATTAATTTGAATTAAGGCAGTTAATGCAAATTAAGGCTGCCGTCTGTCTAGGGTATAACTTTTTAGGGTTAAAAAGTATTTTGGAATGAAAATAAGACCAAATATAGACAATATGTGTACAACTGCGGATCTTCACTGCCTTTAGTGCATCACTGCAGCACAGATGGTCATAAACAGAAAAAAATTAAATTTTCCAAGGAAAACATAACATAACACGTAGTTGAATATATCGGTGGTATTTTATCAAAAATTACTTGTTATGTTCGAAAATCGTCAAAGCAACAAACGTCCATACTACGGATACTATTTTTTAATGTAGAAATAATCTGACAAAGTGAAGGAAATAAGACCAAATCTTTTGGAAACGTGCTAAATAACCACTTTTATGGATTGGTATGAATTAGGGCTACAAGTTTGCCAAAGACCCAAAAATGAAAATCCAATCGGTTTCCGAGATATGAAACCAACAACTTATAAACATAAACTATGATTAGCCGTTTGTAGATGAAGCCATAAAGTGACCGGGAAGTTATTGCAGATATATTACATTATTTACCACTAAAAATCGATACCGACGATTTTTATAGTCTCGACATGCTCTTAAAACTGATTTTTAAATGTATTGACTTTTTAAGTGTTCCATAGGCAGGGACGTACGCAGGATTTCATTTCGGGGGGCCACCTTGACCAAAAATCATGAAATTAAAAAATGTTGGGTAGCGTTACATAAAGCTATTTTAAAGGGTTTTTAGTTGATTTTATATGAAATTTTGACACAAAGTATATAATTTATAGAGAGAGTTTACAATATTATAGATATAAGTTTGAAATTTGGAACAGATTAAAATGAAGCATATCAAAATACGTTCAGTATAGTCCCCATACAAAAGTTACGCCTGGTATTTTGAAGTTTTTAACCAAATTCTCCAACAGAATTGACGGAATAACTAAAAAAATCTTTCAAATGAATATTAATTTTTAACCACAGTAGCTCTTATTTGGCATTTTCGATTCTATTTCAAAGATTTACAGTATTTCTTATTCTTCAAAGTCCATATCCATATATCACACATTAACTTCAGTCCCATTAAAAAAGTTTTGTGTTACTTTTGCCTTGTTAAGTTATCAATTGGACACATTATTACCGCAAGGACTGATGCTGATAAGAAGATCTATCTAAAAAACCTATTAATGTTATTTTTATACCATTAATTAATTGACATAAATAACTCCAAATAACTCGAATTCCCGAGTGCAGAATAGACTTGTACCGAACATTGCCAGCTATTGTAAGAAAATAATATTCTTTTATGTAATAAAAACACGAAAACTTTACTAGTTTACCAGAGATTATAGAGTCCATACAAGCCAACTAAAAAATTCTGAAAATTACATTTATGGTCTGTTCCAGTACTGCAAGAATCTACTCAATAGGTTAAGTCGAAAAAAACTCCATCTGATATCCGAATGGTTGTTCCGCCTTATTTCTACCTTAATTATACGATTAGATGTTTATGAACTTGATGACATTTAAAACTTTTCAAGGACTATGAACAAAGATTATGCACTTCTGTCGGCACCAACTTATAAAAATTCATAACTTTTGTTTTCTCGAAAACAAGTAAAAAAGTATCAGTCGGGTTTGCCGACATATATATACCCTCAGCCAGTTGGAGTTGAGACTTTTATCTACAGACAGATCGAATAAAATAACCAATATCTGTCCTAAATCTGTTTCAGAATTTCGTTGTCTTTTTAGGACGCATATACTTTCCGACAAAAATATCGAAACATTTGGGTATAAAACTTCACGATTGTGAGCGTTGCGAATAAATGTTTATGTTGTGGTCATAAATTTGACTTCGATAAGATCAAATTTTGGAAGTCATTCCTTTTGATAGTTATCGTGTCAATCCGTCATTTTAGTTGGTCATGGTAAAATCAGGAAGCATTGACTTACTCAGGAAAAATAGAATATCAATGTAAACAAGACCGCAAGGAGTAGCATTGGCAAAAATGTCCAATGGATTCTCGAACAGCCTTTATATTGCACTTATTTTGAAATTTTGTGAGGGAAGTATCCGAAGATGTTGTCCCACATAGACCCTCTTGACCCTCTTTATATACATATGTACGTCCGGAAGTAATTTTAGGATGTTCAAAGTTTCGGTGAAATCTGATATTGAACCGATATAATCCATATTCGAACCTAATCCATGTCTAGAATAAATCGATTTGGACATTCGACAGTTATTGTGCGCACCATTTTAGTGAAACATTTTGTAGACTTGTGGGAAAAAAGGAGTGGACCGATATGACTTAAAGTTCGGTTGATCCGTTCGAGAGTTATCATGCGCTCGAGCCAGACAGACGAAAGAACTGGGCTAAATCGACACCAAATTATTTGAAGTGGATTTTGTCGAAACATATGACAAGTCAAAGGCCATTATTTCGATGAGGTACATTTTTATCGTTAGCCTACAGCTCGAAATTACAGCAGATTTTAATACCATTTATCCAATGTTTGAGCATTAATTTTGTTTGCGGTAGTTTTCAGCTACAACTGTTAATGATAGGCAAAAATTCTGGTGGGTATGCTGCTTATAGCAGATATTAGCACTTTATAACGCACAACAATAAATTTTTCTCCATTAAAAAAATAATAAAAAAATTAAGGCAGTAAAACAATTTTCTTATTGGTTTTAGAGATATAACAAACAAATAAAACATTGTTCCACAACATCCCATACGGGACAAGGGAGACTTCTCTTATATCAATGAGTGCACCCCGATTCATATTTAGCTCAATGATATGGGACCTACTGTTTATCGCCGAGTTCGAACGGCGTGTCTTAAGACACCACTTGTAGAGAAGTTTTTCAAGGCTGAAATACTCAGGCAATATCGCCAACATTACTGAGGGGTATTTTGCCACCGTTGAAAAATGTTTGATGTTGGCTGGCCGGGGAATCGAACCCCCGACCTTCTGCGTGCAAGGCGGGCGTGCATACCATTCCATTGTTTTAGAGATATACTCCCCTTTAGTATTTGATAATGTAATTACATGAGAAAAAGCAAAAAAGTATCACAGCCGACAGAGATATACCCTCACCCTGTATATATTGAAAAAAAATTGTTTTCCAAAAAATTAAGTATTTATGTGTTTTTAAAAATTTTGGGATTTTGAACCGACAAAAATGTTCATTAGGATTAGAGATCAAAAATTTTGCGGAGGAGATACTAAAAGTAATGGATCTACATTGACCATTATGGAAGTGGATCTCCAGCCACTACATATGGTGCCATAGGGGGTTTTTACACCCTTCGGAATGTTTGCTAAAGAAGTATGGACTTGTCCCGGAAAAAAAAAACGTTTACCATCGTAATTGAGGCAGCGAATGCCAGTTGCTTCAACAAAAATCAAAGTGATTCGATAGCAGGTCTTAAAGTGAACTTATCCGAAATTTTGTGTGGGGGTACCGGATGGAGTGGACAAATATAGTCCAAATTTGAACCTGATCTATATTTAGTAGATATATTAGGATATGTAAAATATGGACCAATTCGGCCACTCCCTTCAAGAGTTACCGTATGAAGAAATTTTCCGAACATTTTTGAACTTTTGTGGGGGAGGTACCTGAAGGAGTGGACCGATATGGCTTATCTTCAAACTTAAACTATGTTTGGACAAAATATTACTATGGCCAAATTTTGGACCGAATCGGCAGATCCGTTCTAGAGTTATCTTGCGCTCCAACCACCACACATGGTGTCATAGGGGTTTTTTGCAACTTTTTGGCTATTTTCTCAGGAAGTATGGACTTGCCCCTAATGAAACTTGTACCGTCGTATGGAGGGCAGTGAATACAAGTTTGTAAAACAAAACTCAGAGCGATTGGAGAGATGGCCCTAAACTGAACTTTTCCGAAATTTTCCGATTGAGTCTATATTGAAACATTATTTATGTCTGGTACACATTTTACGATGGGCAAAGTATGGACCAAATCGGTTACTCCCTTCAAGAGTTATCGTCCGCACAAATTTTCCGAACATTTGTGGGGGAGGTACCGAAAGGAGTGGACCAATACAACCCATCTTCGAGCTTAAACTAATTTTGGACAAAATATTACGAAAGCCAAATTTTGGACCGAATCCGTTGATCCGTTCGAGAGTTATCGTGCGCTCCAGCCAGCCAGACAGACGGACGGACATGGCTAAATCGACTCCAAATTGTCTGAAACGGATCTCGTCCAAACATACTTGGGGTCAAAACCATTATTTCGATGATGCACATTTTCCCCGTATGAAAGTGTATATGGTAATATTCAAAAATGTTGAGGTTCACCATTTAATAAGTCGCGAACTGTCAATATATTTTATACAATATGAATATATTTATATCAATTGAAGTGTTTTAGCCGGGGTCGCATAAAATGAACCATAACAAATAATTTATGTGGAAGCTGTGTTGGTGGTAATATTAAAAAATGGGTAAAAATGTGTTGAAGTTTACAAGTTTTTTTGTGTTCTTTCTTGATTTCTGGTCAAATGAGGGAAAATTCAGACCTGAGCTCAAAGAAAGAATTGAAGAATACCCCTTGGGCAACATGGTTCTAATGTATGACCTTTCAATATATACACTGCATCCTCCTAAAATCGATGCTGACATTTTGAAGTTTTGAAATCTGGGGTTTTTTAATATTTCTTATAATTGGAGGGCGCAACCAGATAATTACACAAACTTTCTATTGGATTGTAGAACTCGTGATTCCACGTCGTTTGATGTATATCTCATGAGTGTGCTTCATACAACTCCCTAGTAATAGGAGCAAAAACTCGAAATTTTGATGCGTAAATATTCTTTAAAAACCTATTTTTTGGCTTCAAAATTTACAACTGTGACTCAGGTACCCTTGAACCCCACGTGATTTTAGTTTTTTTACGCGCCGGATCTACTGAACCCTTCCGCTTTCAAATTTATCCACTAAAACGGCGGTTATAGATACCTTGAAAGTAGGAAATTCTGCAAAATTATATTTTGATGATTCCGCGCATTGAACCGCGATTTTCTTTGGTTATTTTTACATAAATGGAATCCTTTATACGCGATTATATTATTTTCCAAAACCGTGTAGCATAAATTACCGAGATTCTGGAGTAATATTCGTATTTCGTATAAAATAGAATTTGGTAGCACATCCGCGGTTCTTGACGAATTTGTTTAAAATTTATTATAATGACGTATTTGTTATAGGCGGTCACTGAAATCGGATGCGCCTTATATGTACATCGCGCAATTTTTACCCACATAAAGGTTTTTTGAATAGTAAGATGCAGCTGACGGCACACTTTGGCCGCTGAATGAAAAGTGGAAAAATCGCTACATATTGATAGAGATGCACTCGCTGTATCTGAAAAGCGCATGCGCCTTAACTGATTTGAACGAATTCGCGAATTATACGTTTTTTTAACTTTTATGTTTTTTCTTTGGATGTAATTCCAATATTACTTTCTATTTCATAATCCTATTGTTTATCAAAGTAAGCAATTACACTTTCGACAAACCATTGCATTTTCTCTTAAGAAGTTTCAGCGAAGTCCGTCAGTCCTTCCATCGAAATTTAGCGAAATAGTACAATAACTCCCAAAAATGTTTTTTCTATTTTTCGTATTAAACAAAAAAAAAAACCCAACGAAACGTCGGATAGAATAATGAAATAAGTAATTTTTATTTTTCATTGACAATAAAAGGACCTTATAGCCCGATAAGACTGAAGTCTTAAAATATTAGTAAAAATATCCAAAGGTCGATAAAAGCTTTAGAAAATAAAAAAATATATTTTTGAAATAATATTCCAACAATAAGTTTTCCTCTTTTGTTGTTGCTGTAATATGGCAGTTATAAATCCCATCGTTAAATTTTTGGTATCATATTTTTCTACGCGTTGTCTAGAATCTGTACGTATTTTTAATTTATTTTTTTCGAGTTTTATTTGGACTCTAAATTAGAATAAATTAAATTTACTCCAAGATCTTTTCAGTATTTCTTGATTTTCCGCGAAAATAGAAATACATTTAGTAAATATTTAGGCATCTACGGATAGATATTAAATGCTGTTAACGCTTTATATATAAATTTTCTTATTACAGCAAAAATGGAATTTTTAAATATTTGTTCTTTATAAGGGAATAAAACCTCCCATAACTTTGGAGCGCAGCATCCAATTTTGTGAACGCGAAGAGATTTGAAACCACGATTTTTTTTCTTAATCTACGTTCCAAAAATTGCGGATGTGCTCGCAAAAAATTTTTTAACATTTCTTCCAATGGAATTGCAAAAGAAATTTGAAATTTACCATATACCCTCGTTAGCATAAATGCTGAGGGTATACAAATCAAATGCAGTTCGTTGGTAATGGCATCAATTGAGAACGGCTGGACCGATTTGTATAATTCTTTTTTAGAAATGTTCGTCATAACCCAACTTACGTTTCTGTGCATAGAAAATTTGACCACGCCCACTTTTACGTCCACTTTTTTCAATTTTCAATTTTAGTATTTTCTTTTCAATTTTCAATTTAGTTTTTTTCTGCAGAAACCAATTTCCATCAAATTTGCAGCAAAAGCACAATGTTTGTATATTTTATGAATTTCGGAGGAGTTGGGCACCTTCCGCACGACTTTCTTTTAAACGCTATATGTAGACAGCGGAATCCTTTACAAATGCATATACGGTTAGGATGGTCGTAGTGAAAGCTGATTAGACAAAAACTCGTTTTATCACAAAATAAAACAGGCCCAGAAATTTTTGCATATCGTGCATATTTTTACATATTTGCATAAAATTAGCATATACAAAACCATATGCAAAAATATATACAAGGATTTGTGGTCTAAAATCCCACCGAAATGGCTGAAATGTGGTAGTAAGTCTTCGTTAGGAGTAAGAAACTTTACACCTGACATTCGTCCGCATATGTCTACGTCTTCGTATAGCCCCCATAGAACGGTACCTCCCGATTTCCGATATTTTGAAGGTTGTGGCCTCAACAACACACTTAAATGGCTGACATTTTGTATAAAGTCTTCGTTGAGAGTATACAACTTTCCACGTCTTCATATAGCCCCCATAGAACGGTACCTCCCTTTTTTTGGTATTTTGAAAGTTGTAGCCTCAATATCCCACCGAAATTACTGAAATTTGATATTTAGTCTTCGTTCGGGGTATAAAACTTTCCACCCGAAATTTCTATAATATAGGTTCATGTCTTCGTATAGCCCCCATAAACGGTACCTCCGGATTTCTGGCATTTTGATGGTTGTGGTCTCAATATCCTTCCGAAATGACTGAAATTTGGTATTAAGTCTTCCTTGGAGGTATAAAACTTTCCACCTGAAATTTCTCGATATAGGTCCACGTCTTCATATATCCCCCATAGAAAGGTACCTCCCAATTTCTGGTATAAAACTTTCCATCTGAAATTTGTCGGTATAGGTCTTCATATAGCCCCCATAGTATGGTACCTCCCGATTTCCGGTATTTTGAAAGTTGTGGCCTCAATATTCCGACAAAATGGCTGAAATTTGGTATTAAGTCTTCCTTGGGGGTAAACAACTTTCCACCAAAAATTTGTCGGTTTAGGTTCAGGCCTTAATATAGCCCCCATAGAACGATACCTCCCGATTTTCGGTATTTTGAAGGTTGAGGTTGTAGTTATACATATATAGAATTTTAAACAAAATATGCCCAGTCCCAAAATTTGACATGAATCGGACAAACTTATGATTATATCGGTTTCAGCACAAATTTTGAGAGGCAATATGGTTGTATGTACCCTAGTCCCGTGGTCCAAAATCCTATATATTTGTAGACGAATTTCGGGGGCCTATTGTTTTATAATCGCTATATTTGCTAAACTTATGAGTGCATCGGCTTACAAATTAATTTTGGAGATAGCGGTCGTTGCGCTCCCGATCAAGAAAAACGACATATTTACAAATTGCCTTAAATGGTGAAGTTTAACGACCCATCAGTCATGCAAAACTAATACATATAAATCTCAATAAGCGGAAGAATTCGACTTCACCCTTCTTTTAACTTTTATAATTAGATCGCTTTAGGATAAAGACTGAGGACATGGGCAATAATAAATCCTAAACAGCATCAATGGGTGAAAAAATCCGACAAATTCCGTAAGATAAAAGAAAGGGTTACACACAAAATCTGTTGATACAATAAAAAATTTTCCTCGGTTTGGCAATGGACCGAAGAAGTGAAATAGGAAATACCTATTTTTGAATTGTTAAGCATAAAGTCCATAAAAAGGTGTCATTGAAACTCATTATGACGGGCTAGCAAGGCGGACCGGGGTCTGCTAATTATCAATATAAAGTGATTTTCATCAGTTAAGACATTCAACTTCTCCAAGGAATAAACCTCAATGTCGAGGAAGAGCTTAGTACTTTCATAAACGAAAGGAAACTTTTTATTCTAATACTGTAAGTAGTTCGTCGTGGAGGGTATAACAAGTTCGACCGCCTTTCTTTCTAGTTATTTTTTACAACAGGTACGTACAAGGGGCAAATAGTGTGACATGGACGATTTTAATAAGTATATTTACGATTCTTGCAAGTTATGGAACAACAGAACAATAGTTTTAATACACAACAAATGTTTGCAATCTTTTTTGGTACTTCATATCGGTCATTTAGTTGTTTATTTTTATATTTGTTTTATTTGATTTTTTTTAACTTTTTTTTTTAACTATATCACTTTGAAGATATTTGTAATTATTTTTAAACATAACGTTCCGTTTTCGAATTACTTTCAGCACCAACCTTGAAATATTGGCGATACACAAATCTGTTGAACATTTTGATAATTAAGCTATGTTTTTCTTTTTTTTTTTTTGATTAAGTCTCTTCTTCTTTCACTTTCAAAATAGTTCACGTTTGCCAACTTAGTGCTTGCTGGTTGTCTAGATAAAGTTGTTGCTCGGTAACTTCAATTACGTTAAATCCGCGTTGTAGACACGCCAAATATCCGATGATAACTGCAACAGCGGTTATTTCAAACTGATTTGTCGGTTAGATTTGACATTTTGTATTATTTATAAATTTGCATATAAAGCGGGGTTTGCAAATTCTATGCATTTGAGGAGTAAGTGAGTGAGTGAGTGTATAAGAGTATGAAATGTCTTATGATTGATGTGTATAATATGCATGTATAAGAGTATTTGGTATGTGGGCGAAATTGAAACATCACTTCACAACTTGCCAATGCAATTTATTGTAAGACAAATAATGTTTTTTCTCATTGTGTGGGAGATGTGAACAATATTTTATCCTGTAAACTGAAACATTTTGAGAAAATGTCTTTGGTTGCAAAACAAGCGTTTGTCTTGATAACTCAATGACCTGTTTGAAATGAAATTGACTTATTGGAGTTTCAACTTGGGCATGTTAATATAGATAAAAATTATCAATAAATCATCTAACAAGTTTTTAATAGAAGTTCTTTTAATTTTGTTTTGGACATTGTAACCGAATATAGATATTTTCCAAAAAAAGTTCCATGGAGAGAACAACCTTGAATATCTATTGCTAACCCAGATAACATTTTTTTCCGTGGGCTCTGATTTCCGCTTTTTTCCGAGATTTGTTATATATTTGCCGATTTCTCTGATATTTTCCTAGAAATTGGACCGATTTTCAAAAATTAGTTTTTAAGAATCTCTGCATTTTCTGAAGAAAATTTGTTCCAAATTCATTCCGATTCGATTTTCTAAGGGAATATTTTGTTCGGTTGTTGTCGAAAACAAAGTGATTTGTTAAAAAATTCGCATATACAATTTTTAATTTGTTTAGATATAAATGCAATATATAATTATTACTCGTGCACATTGTTCTATTATTAATCACAAAACAAGTAAGAAAGTATCAGTCAACTGTGCTGAGGGAGACATACCCTCAGCCTCTGAAAAAACCAAACCAAACACAATAATTATGCCGCATACATATATAACATATCGATTTTGAACCAAGGGTTTGGTTTAAAATCGGTAGGTGTACCGTAATGTGGGGCTACACCAAATAATTGACATATACCAAACGTTTTTAGTAACCAAACATGTTCATAAAGGACTCGAAATATTAAATTAGGATAAACTAAGCTTGGAAGAAATTTTTAAAAAAGTTTTTTTTTTCACAATAGCCATTTTAGTATGAGCAGACAGGGCTTTGGAGCTCTTTGGGCCATTATCTCAGGAAGTATTGAGTTACTCTAGAAAAAATTGTACCGTTGTGAATGAGGCTGCTAGAACAACCTACTAAAAACAATCAAAACGATGCGATGAGAGGTAGCCGAAGGAGTGGACCGATATACTCCATATTCCAACCTGATACATGACTAGATGAAATAATACGACGTGCAAAGTATGCCCATGTGGGGTTTGCTAGATCCTCCATCGGGACCCTCCCATTGGCGAATTGGGGAACGTTCATCATAGATCTCTATGGCGGACATCGGGGAAATAAAATACCCGAGGGTGACCAAAACCTAGCCTAAGGGACGGCAGCTGGTCCCTTAGTACAAATGGCAAGCAGAGGCTTAGAAAGCTGGTATGGTTGCGTTTGAAAAACAGTTGGCGTTGTGGGATCCACATCTACGGCTTCTGTACAGCGGAAAGCGCATGTCTGCTTGGATCAAACGATTCGCTATACAAATGTGTACACTAGAACAGGTGGGACGGCACCTGCAAGTTGGCAGCCCCAACATCGTCATAGGGTACAGAGGGCCAATCACTCTCTTACTCGAAACTCAATCGATTACTGAAACTTAAAATAATACAGAAAACAACACAAAAATAACGATGACGACCTTAAGCACACGGAAACGGATAAGAATCGCTCAATGGAATGTAAGGACGCTCCGGGAACCATCAAGGCTAGCACAATTAGAAGCTCAAATTGCTAAGTTCAAACTGGACATCACAGGTATCAGTGAAATGCGATGGAACGGAAGTAACGAACTAATAACTGAAGAAGGGAACCTGGTCATATACTGCGGTAAGGAGACTAGAGGCGAAAGCGGGATCGGTTTATTAATCTCAAAACAAAATCGAACATCTCTCATTTCCTGGCTTGCCATATCGGATCGCATAATCACTGCAAGATTCCGAAGCAACGTCAAAAAATGTGTCTCCATTATACAATGCTACGCTCCGACAGAGGATGCCGACTCCTTAATAAAAGACGAGTTTTACAACCAACTGAACGCAACGCTACGAAACATCCCTAATCGCGACATAATTGTGCTCATTGGAGACTTTAATGCTAAAATCGGAACCGAAAATAAGGGTATTACGCACGTAATGGGAAAACATAGCCTAGGCATAAAGAACAACAACGGTGATAGTCTTATAGAACTCTGCCAAACGTTTGACCTCATAATTGGTAGGGTCCATATTCCATCACAAAGACATACACAAATACACTTGGACATCCCCAAATAGTCAAACCCATAACCAAATTGATCATATTTGCATCAGTCGCAAATGGAGAGGTTCCTTACGGGACGTGCGCACAAAACGAGGAGCAGATATGGACACTGACCACGAACTTTTAATTGGTACGATTAAAATAAAGCTCCGTCACAACTATAAACGTAAATCGAAGAAGATAGGTAGGCAACTCGATGTGAAGATACTTAATAACAATAATCAGAAGAGAGAGACGGTCAGTGAACTTCTAGAAACATGTATACCCACTAACAACAAACCATGGGAGGAAACAGTGAACGCGTTGAAAACAATCGCGGAAAAGGAAATAGGATACAGGAAGAAAGAAGCAAGAAAAATCTGGATATCTGACAACACCTGGAAATTAATACAGGAAAGGAATACCCTAAGGGAAAGACTACTCGGAAACTTCAATTCCAACCAGCAATACAAAATAATAGCAAAAGCAGTAAAAAAAAGCAGTCAGAACCGATAAAAGAAAATATATCGAAAACATAGCCATCGAAGCTGAGGCTGCAGCAGGAGCGAACGATGCCAGGAAAGTCCACCAGTTAATAGGTGGACACTTCGAACGTATAAGTAATATTGATCATGACAACAATGAAAATTTCCCTATTCATCTGAATGTGAATACCCCCATTAACGTTTCGATAGATGTACATACGCCCACCGTAGAAGAGATAAGAGACGCCATATTAAAACTAAAGCGCAATAAATCACCAGCAGAAGACGGCATACCCCCCGAACTACTCCAAACAAATCCCACAGCATCAGCAAAAATTTTAGAACCTTATGTAAAAGACATCTGGGCAAATGAGCAATTTCCAACTACATGGTCGAAAGGAGCCATCATAAAACTGCAAAAGAAAAATGACTTAACTGTCTGCGATAACTGGAGAGGCATAACCATATTAAACACAGTTTACAAATTAATGTCCATCCTTCTAAATGATAGATTGCAGAGCATAGAGAATTCTCTGCGTGACGAACAAGCAGGGTTTCGACCAAACCGTAGCTGCTTAGATCAAATTAATACACTGCGCATAATAATAGAGCAATCTATGGAATGGAAAACTCCACTGTATCTCATATTTGTAGATTTCAAAAAAGCTTTCGACTCTATTAACCGCGATGCTATATGGGCAACACTAACAGCAAAAGGGGTGCCGCAGAAAATAATAAATATTATCAAATCAATGTACGAGAGTACCACACTCCACGTTCATCATAGCGGCCTCACAAGCGAATCCTTCCATACGAACGCGGGAGTTAAACAAGGTTGCCCCCTCTCCCCCCTTTTATTTGCAGCAGTTTTGGATGAGATTATGTTATATTTATGTTCCAAAAAAAGAGGTATTAATTGGACCTTTGACCGGCAGTTGGAGGATCTTGATTATGCCGATGACATATGCTTATTGTCACACAATTTTAATCAAATGCAAAGCAAATTAGACGACCTCATTAAAATTGCAAAGACTGTCGGCCTAGAAATAAACATTGAAAAAACATATGCGATGCGAATAAATAATATTAGCGCAAACAGCTTTATGATTGACAATAATCCCATAAAATATGTCAAAACCTTCTGCTACCTCTGTAGCATCATGTCAGCAGATGGTGGAGTAAGCGAGGACGTTAGCAGTCGGATAAAGAAAGCCAGATCAGCATTCGGTCGCTTGAGAAGAACGTGGAAATCAGTCCACATCTCAAAAAATACGAAACTTCGACTTTTTAACAGCTGTGTCAAATCAACATTGCTGTATGGAAGCGAGACTTGGCTAATGACCAACAGTTTGGCGCACAAATTGCAAACATTTGTAAACAAATGTCTCCGTATTATACTGAAAGTGTTTTGGCCAAACACTATATCAAACGACGAACTCTTAAGACAGACAAATGAAGATCCAATACTTCAACAAATTACCAGACGAAAATGGAAATGGATTGGCCATACATTGCGCAAATCGTCTAACAGTGTCACCAGAATAGCCCTGGAATGGAACCCACAGGGTAGCCGTCGACCCGGACGTCCAAAAAATACTTGGAGGAGAACCATTAATAATGATCTAAAAAAAATAAATAAATCTTTCGATGAAATAAAATTAATATGTCAAGATAGATTAACATGGAAATGTATTATAGAAGGCCTATGTTCCCAAGTGGAATAATAAAAGGAAAAAAGTATGCACCAATTACAAACTCCCTGCGAGAATTATCTTGCCGATTTACCGTTTTGGTTGGTGTCCTGTGGGTTTCTTAGATCTTTTTGGCCAATATCTCAGGAAGTATGGACTTGCCCAAGAAAAAATGTGTACTGTCGTAAAGGGAGCCGCAAGGACAACCTACTGAAAAAAAATTCAGAACTATCCGAGAGCTCTTAAACTTCACTTCAACCGAATAGTTCATATTCAAAGCCGATAGATATCTGGAGGGAATAACACGATGTGCGAAGTTTGGACCAAATTAATTGCTACCTTCGAGAATTATCATTCACACCATTTTACAGGAAAATTTTGAACTTTTGTGAGGGAGGAACCGGTAAGAGTGGACTGATATGGTCCATCTTCGACCTTAAACTAAGTTTGAACAAAATATTACCATACCCAATATTTGGTTCGAATCGGTTGATCCGTTCGAGAGTTATCTTCCGCACCAGCCAGACGGACGGACATGGCTAAATCGACTTCAAATTGTCTGAAACTAATTTCGTCCAAACATAAATGGGTTCTTAAACCGTTATTTCGATGAGGCACACACTTTCTAGCCTAAAGGCTGAGGGTATAGTAATAACATCAGGGAAAATCATTAAAACATTTGAAATTAGAATCTTCCATAAATAGCGCATAAAAAGAAAATTGTCTCGGTGTGGGGTTTGTTTTCGGTGTTGTGTCAATATCATCAAAGGCGTCATCGCCCAAGAATCATTTCTTATTTTTTTCAGAAAATCTATATTTTTCTTTGAATTTTTCCAGAAATTCCCTCCGAATTCCAACCAGTTTTCTTCAAAGAATTTAAATTTTTCAGAATTTTTTCCGAATTCGGCCCGATATCTGTCAGAAAATCTAAAATTTTCTCCGAATTTTCCAAGAATTTACTTCCCAATTTGGACCGATTTCATCGCCAAACTCTAGTTTTTTTAGAATTTCCTTAGAAAATTCTTTTCGAATTCGGTAACCACGAGATTCGGTCAGAATGTTAGCTGATAAGTTCTTCCGTATTTCCAATTTAGCTTTCATTGTTTTTATAAAAAGTACACAATATTTTGACTCGCTACATCAAGTTTCAACTTTTAGGGTTATGACTTTTTTACAACCTCACATTCCTGTATCATTTTTTGATGAACTTTTACCTAAGATTAGATAAAATTTAATTATAACGCGATTCGATAAAAAAGGCTCACACACTAACAGCTTTTACAGTTTTTATATTAACTTTTTTGGCATTTTTTGGAAGTCACTTTAAGCACATATATAACTCAAAACAAGCTTTAAAGCCACGCGTACGCCATATCGCATCCCCCACAATAGTTCGAAAATGTTCGGAAAAATTGTGCGAACTATAACTTTTAAAGGTAGTAACCGATCTTGTCCATAACTTACACATCGTGAAATTTATACCAGACATAGATGAGGTTCCAATATGGACGCAATCGGTCTACTCCTTCGGGTACCTCACACACAAAATTTCGGAAAAGTTCAGTTTAAAACCTGATCTCGAATCGCATTGATTTTTGTTGTACCAACTTGCATTTGCTGCCCCCATCAAAACGGTATATGTTTTTTTCAGGGGCAAGTCCATACTTCTTGATAAAATGGCCCTAAAACTGTAAAAACCGCTGAGGCACCATGTGTAGTGGATGCAGCGCAAGATAACTCTCTAACGAATAAACCACTTCGATCCAAAATTTGATAGTCGTAATATTTTGTGCAGTCTTAAATAATGTTATATAATGGGACATATCGGTCCACTGCTTTTTGATAACTCCCCCACAACAGTTCAAGATTTTCGCTTAAGTGGTATGCACGATAACTCTCGAAGGCAGTAACCGATTTGGTCCATTCTTTGCACACCGTGATATTTCTATGGGACATAGATCAGGTTGTAATATGGACTATATATGACAACTCGTTCGCGTACCTCCTGCACACAAATTTCAGACAAGTGCAGTTTAGGACCTCCTCTCGAATCGTACTGATTTTTCTTGCAACCGGTTGCACTCAAGGTCCCTATTATGATGGTACACGTTTATTGAGTGGCAAGTCGACACTTCTTGAGAAAATGACTCGAAAGCTGTAAAACAACTCCTACGGCCGGCAAGTGTGGTGGCTGGTCCCAACTTTGGATCTCGAAATATTGTGTCCAAACTAAGTTTATGTTTAAAAGTTGGACCTATCATTCTACTGCTTGGAGTACCACCCACACAAATGTTCAACATTTTTGTTTAAGGGTCTATTCGAGGACCCTTTGAAAATTTTTCCCGGAGGTATTACAAGTTTCCCTGTATACAGCGATAATATGTTTTTCGTGGGTCTAAATTATATGGTGACCAACTGATATGGCTGGTGGGCGCAATATTTATAGAGAAGAATGACTCCAAAAATAAAACTCACTTCCAAATTGGACTATGTCAGTTCATTTCTTTAGGTACCTTTCCCGCAAAACTTTTGATCTTTAAACCAAATCCATAATTTTGTCGGAACCGTCATATTTCCAAATTTCTGAAAACCCCATAAATACATACGGTTTTTTTGAAGGTGGTATATCTCTGTCAACAAAGCCGACTGATACTTTTTTACTTGTTGGATAGTTTTTTTGAGAGTAAGCTTTCCATCTTCTGGGAACACAAAATTCCAATTTACAACCAATTCGTTAGAAAAATGTGAATAAAATCCTCAAAAAATCCTCTGGTCGTATCCTCATTTGGGGATGTTGTATACTTGTTCATGTGATCATGAAGATCGTGTGATCATGAAGATCTCTCCTGGCGTGCCTGGGCGGGGGAAGCCTGTCCATTAAATCGTGACAGGGATGTTCACTGCGATAACACCCAAGCAGGTACTGCATCGACAACATCTTGTTGTGCTGACGCACGGGTAAAACCTACGCCTCCTCATGAAGATGGTCCACTGGTGTCGTGAGGAGGCACTCTGTTGCAGTCCTCAAGTCGGCATTCTGGCTTCCACTGATATGCATTTCCGGGCCGTTGAACAACAACTTGTGTTAGATGCTGCTTCTGTCGTATTCCGGCGACGACAAAGTCGAAGACACTCAGGGCGATTTTCTGGCGCAGCAACATACCTATCGCTGTGATCCCGCGTGTAACTGGCAGGTAGTGGATGCGGATCTGGCAAACGGAACAAATCCACTCTGGCCCGGGGTTCATCTCTATCCCGTCACGGACCAAAAGAATTCGGAGCAGGCATTCCGGGATAAATTGCCGCTCCCATGGTGAAAAAAATACACGAACACAAGCACATAATTTTTGAAGTGACGGCTTTTGGTCGAAGATTCCTCTGAACGTGGGATTGACCAAGAGTTTTACAAAAAGAAAAAACAAAAAAAAAAACGAATTTTGTAAAACTCTGGGGCGTATATCTTACAAACCATGTGCAACCATTATCTCCAAATTTCTAGTTCCAAAGGGTGAACATTGTAGTGTCTTTTGCAACATTTTCCTAATCTTTCAGTAAGAATTTTCAAAGATTTGACAAATGATTCCAACTGAAATATTAATTTTTTCACATTCATATTAAATTTACAATTTATGGCCAATATTTTATATTTAACTAGCGGACCCGGCGAACTTCGTCTCGCTATTAAGGAATAAAATTTCATACAAAAACTCAATTTTCGATTTTTCCAATTTTCCGACTTTTCCAGAGGGATTTTCCAAAATTTTCTTCCGTAAAGACCTTCTCCTCGAAAATGCGAATAACTGACAAAAATTTTACAGAAATCGGTCTAGCCGTTCTCATTTTATGAATTACTATACATTTCTTACACCATTTTTATATATCACCAATATTTTTGAAAATTTAACATAGCTGAAGCCAAGGTTTACCCTTTTAGAACACGCGACTTGTGATTGTATATTATACAAATTAAATGTTTATGGATAAAATGAAATGTTTTTGGACGTGGCAAAAAATATTGGCCTCAAAAGTTAATTTGCGTGGAAGCTGTGGCTATATTTATGTTAGAAAATGGGTAAAAATGGGTTGAAGCCAACGTGTCTTTTTTTGTTTTCTCTCGATTTGTGAGTAAACCACACTTCTCACGATTTTCCTGTCAAAGTAAAAGTAGAAGCCAACTAAATAAGGATAATCTCACTAATGTATAACTTTTCAAAATTTCATCAGCGTCTACCAATAAATGACGCTTACATTTTGAAGCCAAATTTACAGTGTTTTTTGAAATTTTCTTCTAATTTCATTCCGCAAACAGGTTTTTATAAAAACCATATATAGGATTGTAGTACTTGCGATTCTGAGTTATTTGATAGGAATATTGTGAATGTAGTCTGTACAGCTTCATAGAAATCTGCATCCAAATTCGAAAATTTTGCGCGAACATTTTTCTAAAAATCATATTTTTCGGCCCTAATTTTAACAATTGTTACTCGATTTCTTCGTACTTGATTGCACATTTTAGTTTTTTACGTTCCTGATCCAATAAATCATTCCTCGTGAAAATCAATCTACTAAAACGCGAGTTACGAGAAATTCCAAAGTAGAAAAATCACCTAAAATTGTTTTTGAAAATATCGCGTATTTTATCGCGTTTTCTGCGGATCGTTTCCACTGCAATGAAAAAACTAGTGCAGCATCTTCATTTTAGCGGAAACAGAGATTTGAAAACTTCACTTATAAGGGAGCTACATTCATTTTATCTCAAAAAATAGTGTGTGATGCTACATCCAAGGTTCTTGATTGCTCGCCTTGAAATAGATATATATCGATATAGATTTTCATGGTGAACACTGAAATCGGATGCGGACAAAAATTTTATGCACTTTGCGCAAATTAGAGATATTTTATAGGTTTTTTAATGCTAGGATGCAGCCGATGCTACATCTTAGCCTTCAATGTAAATTTCGAAAAATATATATAAATTAAAAGATATGGGCTTGCTGTACATGAAAATCACATGCGGACAAAATGATTTTAATAATTACGCGATTTACACGTATTTTAAAATGCATATAAATTAAAATGGGTTATTTGACCTCTATTTCCATTTCAGAAGCTTTGAGATATATCCTCCTCAACCCAATTACCTTCCCTAATGGGAAAGCTTTAATATGAATGTCAATAAAGCAAAATCCGTCTATTTTATTGGGAGATTTAAGCAAAACGAAGGAAATATTTCTATAGATTTTTCCAATATTTTCTACTGTATAATGCATGTGAAAAAATATTTTGTCAAATAAAAAATTCTTTTTTGACCAAAATATGTGCTTATTTTGGCTGTAACATCAAAACTATAACACCAATCTGTACGATTGTAGTCTCATTTGATTTGCCGTGAAGTTTAGATCCACAACAAATTTTTATGTAATTTTATGACCACTAAATTGGCCTTAATTTTGAAAAAAGTTGACTTATATTCAATAATTTATCAATTTTATGTACATTCCGCGAATTCTGTGTAACATTTTGCAGGTATTATGCAATCTACTCGCTGAAGTCACATCGAGAGAACTTTTTAGTAACAATTGTGCTTATTAAAATAATTAGCGTTTTTATAATATTTTCTTTCTTAAAAAGCGAAATAAAAGCGCCATAAATTTTGTCCGCATCAACCAAAAATTGGCTCGCGACCAGATTCGTACTGACAATTTTTTTCTTAATCCTACATATCAAAAATCGTTGATGTAGCGCGAAAAAAAAATTATCCGTTTTTTCTGAAATGGAATATGAAATAATTGACAATATTCCTGATATACCCTCGTCAGCATAAATGCTGTAATAGGGGCCTTGAGTGCAACCTGTTGTAAGAAAAATAAACACGATTCGAGAGGAGGTCCTAAATTGCACTTTTTCGAAATTTTGTGTGGGAGGTATCCGAATAATTTGATATATATAGTCCATATTATAACCTGATCTATGTCTCGTAGAAATCTCATGATGTGCAAAGTGTAGACCAAATCGTTTACTGCCCTGGAGAGTTATCGTGTGCCCCATTTTAGTGAAAAGTTTTAAAGTGTTTTGGGGAATGTACCGATATTGTCCATCTTAGAACTTGATTACGACTGCAAAATTTTGAATCGAACCAGTTTATCCGTTCGAAAGTTACCACGCGATCCATCTACAACACATGGTGCCAATCGGGGTTTTAAAGCTTTCAGGCCATTTTATCAGGAAGTATGGACTTGCCCCTGAAAAAACTTGCACCGTCATAATAGGACATCGAATACAAGTTGCTACCATAAAAATCAAAAGGATTAAACTGTACTTTTCTAAAAGTTTGTGTTTTGTGAACTTAAACTAAGTTTGGACAAAAAATCTTGCGAGACCCAAATGTTGGATCAAATCGGTTGACCCGTTTGAGAGTTATCGTGAGCTAACCATACAGGCAGACAGACGGACATTGTTAAATCTACTCAAAATTTGTCTGAAACGGATTTCGTCCAAACACGCCATTTCGACGAGGCACATTTTTATCGTTGAAAAATGTTGGGTATAGGGTATAAAAACCTCTACATTAGAGCTGGAAACTATAGATATTCCCAAAGTTAACTATTGTCAATATTACATTTCAAATTATCGATAGCTGTCGATATTATCGTTAATTTGTCATCACCATTAATTAATGCCTTTGTTGAAATTTTTTACAAGTACTTCACAGGTATTTAAGGAGAAAAAACGATTGACTTTTTGAATAAAAATACACAAAAATACAATTTACTTTACAGAAAAATGTGTACCTGTGACTGCTGACTTACTTTCTCGCATCCACAAATCCGGAAAGCCGTGTAATTTCTATTAAATTAAATAGATTTTAGGTTAGGGGCTTTTAATTCGATAATATCAATAGACAAACCGATCTATCGATATTGAATTTTTTAAAAATCGATACTATTGATAGTACCATCGATTATTATCCAGCTCTATTCTACATCATTTTAGAATGAGAAGATAGGGAAAACGAATTTTGAGAAACTTTGTGGCGTATTTCTTACAGACCATCTGCGACCACCATTTCCAAATTTCTACTTCCAAATGGTAAAATGTTGATTACCTTGTCCAAACTTTCCACTAAGAATTTTCAAATATCCATCTCTATCTTTAAACCAGATGGATAACTGACAAAAGTTTCTGTTTCTTTCTCAAATGTTCTAATTGAAATAATAACGGGTGATCCAACAAGAGGTACTTTTTTCAACAGCCTTTTTTTGACAGATCACGCGTGAGTCGTATCATGTGTTCATGTTATTTTTGTTTAGTACTGTTTGACATTTTATCATGGAAAATCTTACGCCTCTACAACGTTTACAAATCGTTCAAAATTATTACGAAAATTGGCGTTATGTGGGGAGTGTGTTTCGAGCCTAATTTTGTTCTGTGATGAGGCACATTTCTGGCTTTATATGCAAAATTTCCACATTTGGGAAGAAGAGCAACTTATAGAGATTCGAGAGCTGCCACTTCATCAGAAAAAAAATAACGGTTTGTGGATCGGTGGTATCGTCGGACCCTATTTCTTCAAAATGATGCCGGTTAGGACTTCATCGTCAATGGCGATCGTTATTGCGCCATGATAACCGACTATTTGATGCCTGAAATTGAAGCTCGTAATCTCGGCGACATTTGGTTTCAACAAAACGGCGACACTTCCCACACATCGCATCAATCAATGGATTTATTGAACACTTGAACACTTCGGTGAGCACGTTTTGGGCCAGTCGATTGGCCACAAAGATCGTCTCATATCACGCCGTTTGACCTTTTCCTGTGGAAATATGTAAAGTCAAAAAATTGTATGCGGATAAAGCCGCTTCGATTCCGGTCTTGGGGGAAAACATCGGACATGCCATTCGCCAGTTACCAGTCGAAATGCTCGTACGAGTCATCGAAAATTGGACTCAACGGATGGACCGTCTGAGACGTAGCCTCGGTCAATATTTGTTACACATAATCTGCAAAAAATAAATGTCATCGAATGTTCTTTCAAATGATAATAAACATTCCCCATTCAATTTGATTTCTGTGTTTTTTTTTTTTTTTTTTTTTTTTTTTAAAGAAAGTAGGAACCTCTAAATGGATCACCCTTTAGTTTATTAACTCTCATATTAAATTTATCAATTTAATTGTCAATATTTTATATTTAAAGTCATTATTGAAATATGTGAAAAAGTAGACGACAAACATGTTATGCAAAAAAAAAAAACGACTAGGTGCACGCTTATGTTTTGTGGCTCTCGTATTATGTGGGTTGGCATATCCAGATCTAATTTTAGTTGGTGTGTTTAATAAATTGTTGTGGGTTTAATACACTCATTAATAATAGTAGATTCTTGCAGATTCTTGAACATGGCAAATATTTCTAGACATAACCATATGTACATATAATTCGAATTCGATACTGGTATCATTAAATAGTGTAGTGTGTCGTTGGTGACCTTTACCTCACTTGTACTAATTCTATGAACATCCTTAAACTGTTCAAGTATTTTTGTCTAATTTATTTAGTCCTAACAACCACAGTCAATTTTTACCCTCACTTAATATCCATAAGAGGTTATAAATATTCATGTTAGAATTTGTTATGCTTATTGAATTTTATTTTTCGTCTACTAATTATTGAAACTATATTTTAATCGCTTTCATTTTTAGACAAAAGACAAATTGACAATGATGTCACTGCCTCTGAGTAGTTTTATCGCCCCGTAGTTACTATTCCCACAGTTATGTTTGTTTAAAATTAAAAGATTTAAGCAACAAACTTGAAAGGTGGTGTCTAATTAGCAGATTCGCCACTTGCAGTTAGTAAGCATACACTATCGGAAGAAATTAGGTTTGCACATAAATATCAGTTATAATTAAGAGGGGGTTTAATTTGATTACGTTCATTTGAGACTATAAATAAATTCAGGTCAATTGTTCAATTACCTCCTTAGTGCTTGTTTGTTCAAATATACACATGTTTATAGTTGACGATCTGCAAATCTCAGAGATCTCAAAGTCAATTCATTAATTAAAATTTAATCTGCAATGCACGTCTTAACCCATATTTTCGTATCAGTGGTGTTGTTTAATTTGGTGCTGGTGCCATCAAATACAAAACCAGATTATTTACAATTGGCTGCATTCCGATATTAGCCAAGTAATCTACTTTGCAATAATGTTCAATAATCTTCATTATAACAGACAAGTTGTGAAATCTTCACATCATTCAAATAAAGTTATGTACATGCATATGTATGTATGCCAGTCTTATTGGAATGAAGTTACAACTTAGCAAAAGTATTGAAAACAATATTTAAATGAACACAGTGGGTGATCATATGTGTAATAGGGTTATGACTTTTCGACATTTTTTCTAAAAATGATTTCCTATAGCACGGATGAATGAAATTTTGCCTTTTAATCACAAAAATAAAAGATATATAACTGAAAAAAAGCTTTGTAGCCACACGACATAACCAAAATGACATAACCTTTTGTTTCTCACTAAACGTACCATCATATCTATACATATGTATACACTAGCGGTCATCTGAATAGGTTTGAATTTTTTTCTTTTTATATGTTAAGTTATCTTCTGATGTGTTCGTATTACAGATCCATACTATTTAGTTTTTGAGAGTCCTATCCTATGCCAACATTCCCAAGAAAAAACTTGACGGTGTTGCCATATTTTCGGAAAATATCCCAATTATAATAAAAAATGTACAAAAAAGTGTCCAATTTTTGCGGTCATCAGAATAGGTTTGAATCAAATAAAATTTAAAAATTGTACTACCCATGCAAATATTGCGCAATTTTTTGGTTTAGTTTAGTAAAATGGAACATTCTGATAAATTCTACAACAAATTTGACCGGCTTTATTAGGAACGTGGGTTCAATTCTCAACATGGAAAAGTTACCGAGAACTTTCATATAAAATCAAGAAATATTCAAACCAAAACGTTTTATAAACTTGCTTTAAATGACTTTTTGATTTCGTAAGATCTTTTCTGAGCTTCGAAAATTATCTCAAAGCAAATACCAAGTGTAACCATATTATTAGGATCGATAAATTAGAAAGGCCATTGAAAATAGTTGGTATTTTAGTTCAAGTTTCATTTTTTAACTATCCTTGCAGTACAAATTTAAGTATTATCATGGTCACAAATCCACCATAGTGGACCACATGTATCATTAATGTTCGAAAATTGGTCTGGAAGAATGTTTCTTCGACGACAATAAAGAAAAAAATTTTCATTCAAATTTAACTCAAAGGGGCATGATATCGCCGACTTTTATAGTGCTGTATAACTTCAGTAGTCCATTCTTTTGTACTTATTCGTGTTTGTTTTATGACTTGTGAACAGAAAAAACTTTTTGACCTGACTATATAGGTATTACAGCACTATAAAAGTCGGCGATATCATGCCCCTTTGAGTTAAATTTGAATTACAATTTTCTTCTTTATTGTCGTCGAAGAAACATTCTTCCAGACCAATTTTCGAACATTAATGATACATGTGGTCCACTATGGTGGATTTGTGACCATGATAATACTTAAATTTGTACTGCAAGGATAGTTAAAAAATGAAACTTTAACTAAAATACCAACTATTTTCAATAGCCTTTCTAATTTATAGATCCTAATAATATGGTTACACTTGGTATTTGCTTTCAGATAATTTTCGAAGCTCAGAAAAGATCTTACGAAATCAAAAAGTCATTTAAAGCAAGTTTATAAAACGTTTTGGTTTGAATATTTCTTGATTTTATATGAAAGTTCTCGGTAACTTTTCCATGTTGAGAATTGAACCCACGTTCCTAATAAAGCGGGTCAAATTTGTTGTAGAATTTATCAGAATGTTCCATTTTACTAAACTAAACCAAAAAATTGCGCAATATTTGCATGGGTAGTACAATTTTTAAATTTTATTTGATTCAAACCTATTCTGATGACCGCAAAAATTGGACACTTTTTTGTACATTTTTTATTATAATTGGGATATTTTTCGAAAATATGGCAACACCGTCAAGTTTTTTCTTGGGAATGTTGGCATAGGATAGGACTCTCAAAAACTAAATAGTATGGATCTGTAATACGAACACATCAGAAGATAACTTAACATATAAAAAGAAAAAAATTCAAACCTATTCAGATGACCGCTAGTGTATATCATTTTATATCATACTAGCTGAACCCAGTGCGCTTCGCTACCCCGACTAAGGTATAATATAATTTGACACATTTGTTTGTAGGCCAATTTTCTTCCAAATTTCATTAAAATCGGGTATACATATACATGAAAACGGACGAAAATATATATGGGAGCTATATCCAAATCTGAACCGATTTGGATATAATTTTTCAAACTAATTTCTATACCGAATTCCGTCACACATTCCAAATTTCATTGAAATCAGAGACATACAGCGTGTTTAGTGCACCAAATACCTAAAATCGGCCGAAAATATATATGGAAGCTATATCCAAATCTGAACCGATTTCAATATAACTTGGCAAATGTATTTCTAGACCAAATTCATTCACACATCTAAAATTTGGAGATGGTAAAAGATACCATTCTATAGATATTTGCATACAACATCTAACTTTTTGGAGGTACCTCCGATTCTGATGCTATATCTCCGGATCAACGCGGAATTTCAAAACATTTTATAGCCTATGTTACTTTCAGGCCATGTAGTAATATACTCTGAAAATTTGAGGAAGATCGGTTTAGCGGTTTTTGAATCCATAAACTTCAAACAAATAAACAAACAAACGTACAAACATTTTTCTACTTTATATATATATATATATAGACTAGCAAATGCCCGCTACTTCGTATGCGGAAAGGAAACGAAATATATATAAACAATATTTAATACGGGAATGGTGAATACTGGAGATTCTGTTGTACTAAGACCTATTTTTATTACCAATATTTTTTCGATTGTAGTCAGAATTTAAAAAACAAAAAATCTGCCGTATCGCATCCCTACACAGCTACCATATTTTTTATTGCGAATTTCCAAAACTACGTATCATATTGCAAATTTCAGATTTGACTTCTGGTTTTACCCCTTCACTAACACAGCATTCCCTTCCAGTACGAATTTCCAAACACTTAACTTTATCTCACCCCTTCACAACAACAATCACGCACATTCACAATTCAAGGTTCTAGCTTTAGCGGTTTCGCCCAGATCCCGAGTAGGTCCGTTAAATTTTCGGCATTCAAAATGGCTATAAAAATCCACGTTTTCGTTATATCCCCATATAACGGTACCTCTCGACTAAGTGTATTTTAAAAGAAGAACAAATGTATATTGTCCAATTTTCTTTAAATTTGGACCTTCAATCCACGTTTATTAGAGGAGATATTTTGAAGATCTAGAGTATTTTGAAAATCTTCTGCACATTTTCCAACCGAAATTCGGAATTTGTGGCATGAAAGGTTAGAAAATTTCTTTACAAAAAATTGTACTTAATGTGCACGGGTATATCAACCGTATATAACAGAAAAATTTTTGAAGGCATTTCAATTTAGGATTTTTTAATATCAGGGGGTAAATACCTTCTAGTTAACAAAATTGTGGCATTGGACCACGTTTTCAAATTTACATACCAAAGCGGTCAGAACAAAAAACATTTTTTGAAAATATACTTCACGTTTGACTACTTAATTTCAGTACATTATTTAGAAACGCCTTGGCGTTAACATCAAATCAATGGAACAATATTCAGTACAATTTTTCAAACTCAGAACTTTGTCTCAAATTTTAGAGCGATCTTCATAACAAATATTATTCCATTTCGTATTTTTTTTAAAAATAGCGTATTTCCAAATTATATAATCCCAGTTTTGTTCCTACACCCAACACCAAATTTAGTACCTTAACTATTTAAAATGGTTTTGGTACCAACATGTTACCCAACTTATCGTACACATAGGTAAACGTTTTAAAAATTACTTCCTTATATTCAACATATATCCTAACCCCAATTCACTTTTCCAGTTCCCCTGAAACCCCTAAATAGTCCCCTATTTAGTAGTTTTTGTATAAATAAGTACGAATTTTCAAAACCCCCTCCCTACCTCCACTCTAAACACCAATTGCTAATCTAATACCGAATTTCAAAATTCCAGTTCTACCCTTTACAAAATCACAAATTGTACAAAATTCTATACCATATAGCAAATACCAAAAGGTATCAAATTTTGTACCATTTAGCACTTTTCGTACACGATTTCCAATGTAGTTCCATTTAGCACTTTTCCATAAGTACGAATTTCCAAAACTACCTCAATCCTACACTCTAACAATAATCTGTTCACGCAAATACACATTATAGCGAATTCAGCTCTTCAGCTCTTCAAATCCAAATCATACTAAACTTAGTACCATTTAGGACTTTTCGACCTTTGGTACATCTTTCTTACTCTTCATCAGTGACCCCCATTCCAAATTTCAGGATTCCGGCCCTATTCGTTAACCCATATCCAAATTGTACTATATGTAGTACCATTTAGTATTTTTCGTATACTTTTAATTCGAATTTCCAATTTCCACCCAAATCCGAATTGTACTAAATTTAGTACCATTTAGTACTTTTCGTACCCTTGTAATTCGAATTTCCAAAAACCTTTCTTTTTTACTCTCCATCAGTGACCTTCATTCCAAATTTCAGGATTCCAGCTCTATTCGTTCACCCAAACCCAAATTGTACTAAATTTAGTACCATTTATTACTTTTCGTATATTATAGTTCGAATTTCAAAAACATTTCTTTTTTACTCTCCATCAGTGACCTTCATTCCAAATTTCAGGATTCCAGCTCCATTCGTTCACCCAAATCCAAATTGTACTAAATTTAGTACCATTTAGTACTTTTCGTGCACTTATAGTTCAAATTTCTAAAAACCTTTCTTTTTTACTCTCCATCAGTGACCCTCATTACAAATTTCAGGATTCCAGCTCCATCCGTTCACCCAAATCCAAATTGTACTAAATTTAGTACCATTTAGAACTTTCCGTGCACTTGTAGTTCAAGTTTCCAAAAACCTTTCTTTGTTACTCTCCACCAGTGACCCTGATTTCAAATTTCAGGATTCTAGTGCCATCCGTTCACCCAAATCCAAATTGTGCTAAATTTAGTACCATTTAGTACTTTTCGTACCCTTATAGTTCGAATTTACAAAAACCTTTCATTGTTACTCTTCATCAGTGACTATCATTCCAAATGTCTGCATTCCAGTCCAATCAAAATCAAAATTGTACTAAATTTAGTACCATTTAATACTTTTCGTACCCTTACAGTTCGAATTTCCAAAAACATTTCATTTTTACTCTTCATCAGTGACCCTCATTCCAAATGCCTGTATTCCAGCTCTATCCGTTCACCCAAATCCAAATTGTACTAAATTTAGTACCATTTAGTACTTTTCATACCCTTATAGTTCGAATTTACAAAAACCTTTCTTTTTTACTCTTCATCAGTGACCTTCATTCCAAATTTCAGGATTCCAGCTCTATTCGTTCACCCAAACCCAAATTGTACTAAATTTAGTACCATTTATTACTTTTCGTATACTTATAGTTCGAATTCCAAAAACCTTTCATTTTTACTCTTCATCAGTGATCCTCATTCCAAATTTCAGGATTCCAGCTCTATCCGTTCACCCAAATCCGAATTGTACTAAATTTAGTACCATTTAGTACTTTTCGTACCCTTGTAATTCGAATTTCCAAAAACCTTTCATTTTTACTCTTCATCAGAGATCCTCATTCCAAATTTCAGGATTCCAGCTCTATCCGTTCACCCAAATCCGAATTGCACTAAATTTAGTACCATTTAGTACTTTTCGTGCACTTATGGTTCGAATTTCTAAAAACCTTTCTTTGCTACTCTCCATCAGTGACCCTAATTACCAATTTCAGGATTCCAGCTCAATCCGTTCACCCAAATCCAAATTGTACTAAATTTAGTACCATTTAGTACTTTTCGTACCCTTGTAATTCGAATTTCCAAAAACCTTTCATTTTTACTCTTCATCAGAGATCCTCATTCCAAATTTCAGGATTCCAGCTCTATCCGTTCACCCAAATCCGAATTGCACTAAATTTAGTACCATTTAGTACTTTTCGTGCACTTATGGTTCGAATTTCCAAAAACGTTTCTTTGTTACTCTCCACTAGTGACCCTAATTTCAAATTTCAGGATTCTAGCTCAATCCGTTCACCCAAATCCGAGTTGTACTAAATTTAGTACCATTTAGTACTTTTCGTACCCTTATAGTTCGAATTTACAAAAACCTTTCATTGTTACTCTTCATCAGTGACCCTCGTTCCAAATGTCATTATTCCAGCTCAATTCGTTCACCCAAATCAAAATTGTACTAAATTTAGTACCATTTAGTACTTTTCGTACCCTTGTAGTTCGAATTTCCAAAAACCCTTTGGTACATCTTTCTAGCCCTCCATCAGTTACCCTCATTCCAAATTTCAGAATTCTAGCTCTTACCGTTTGCCTAATACAAAGGGTACCATATTTAGTACCTTTTAGTACTTTTCGTACACTTCTAGGTCGAATTTCCAAAAACCCAGCCTTATCTCACTCCTACACACCAACAGCAACCTACACCCAAAATTTCAACTTTCTAGCTTCAGCGGTTTCGTCTGGGCGCTGATGAATCAGTCAGTCAGTCACTCACCTCACTACTCTTTTATATATATAGATATAATTTTACTTCATATATCATATCAATTAGAAGTGATTTGTGCGTGACATTTTTTTTTCAATATTTAAATGGAACAAAACTTTTTATAGTTAATTATAGGCAAAAGGTCAACGGGAAATAATTAAAAAAAATTAATTTCATAGTATTTTTTTGAATTTTTTCAAAGTGGTTTGTATGTTACTTTTTTAATACTTAAATAGAATAAACGTTAATTTAGTCATTAGTAGGCAAATATTCATTCATTCTTCTTACAGGATGAAAAAATGTCAAAAAGACATAACCCTAAAGTACATACATGTGTAAGAAGGCAAGTGCCAGACGGAAAAAATAAAAACTTATTTGTAAGGATTAGGCTGTTATTGACAGCCGGAGAGTAGGACTTACAGATACAGATTAGTAAAAAGTTACTGCTTCAAAAGTCGTAGAAGTATATTAAATTTTGTTTTGTAGATCTTACTTATCCACTGAATACTTCTATGTATATTTTAGTATAAATTCCATTGGCCTTTTTTATTCTCAGACTTAAGGCCGGCGATGTTGGCATGTTGATACGAAATGTTCCTCTAGCAATAAAGGTTTTGGATCCCAAGTATGTTTGGACGAAATCCGTTTCAGAGAATTTGCAGACGATTCTGCTCTGTCTGTCGTGCACACCATAACTCTTTAATTGGTTAACCTATTTCGTCCAAGTTCTTAGATAAGCCATATCGGACCACACTCTCGGGTACTTCCCCCATACAAAAATTAAGTATTTCAGACCACCCAATTTGTTCACAATCGTGAGGTATACAAATATGTCTCAGGTCGTTTTGATTGTTCTTGCGGTACCTATGTATATCGGCGGTTCAAATTTGTACGAATCAAGTCCGTACAACATGAGATAATGACCCAGAAGCTCTACAAACCCTGCCAGCACTAACTAACATGACTAATGGGAACGATATAAACACAGACATATACACACTAAGGTGCCGCCGCTATTCAGAACACTTGTTGCAATACTCAACTATTTTGTGAATGCGGTCCTAGGTCCATCACTGGCGGATGAAGAACCGGAGTAGTTTTTGCTCAACTAACTAACTAACCAACTAACTAAGTAACTAACTAACTAACTAACTAACTAACTAACTAACTAACTAACTAACTAACTAACTAACTAACTAACTAACTAACTAACTAACTAACTAACTAACTAACTAACTAACTAAATAAATAACTAATTAACTAACTAACGAGCTAACTATTCAGAACACTTGGTGCAATACTTACTCGGGTGTAGAGTGAGAGAGAGAACAGCAACTATTTTGTGAATGCGGTCCTAGGTCCATCCCTGGCGGATGAAGAACCGGAGTAGTTTTTGCTCAACTAACTAACTAACCAACTAACTAACTAACTAAATAACTAACTAACTAACTAACTAACTAACTAACTAACTAACTAACTAACTAACTAACTAACTAACTAACTAACTAACTAACTAACTAACTAACTAAATAAATAACTAATTAACTAACTAACGAGCTAACTATTCAGAACACTTGTTGCAATACTTACTCGGGTGTAGAGTGAGAGAGAGAACAGCAACTATTTTGTGAATGCGGTCCTAGGTCCATCACTGGCGGATGAAGAACCGGAGTAGTTTTTGCTCAACTAACTAACTAACCAACTAACTAACTAACTAACTAAATAAATAACTAAATAACTAATTAACTAACTAACGAGCTAACTATTCAGAACACTTGTTGCAATACTTACTCGGGTGTAGAGTGAGAGAGAGAACAGCAACTATTTTGTGAATGCGGTCCTAGGTCCATCACTGGCGGATGAAGAACCGGAGTAGTTTTTGCTCAACTAACTAACTAACCAACTAACTAACTAACTAACTAACTAACTAACTAAATAAATAACTAAATAACTAATTAACTAACTAACGAGCTAACTATTCAGAACACTTGTTGCAATACTTACTCGGGTGTAGAGTGAGAGAGAGAACAGCAACTATTTTGTGAATGCGGTCCTAGGTCCATCACTGGCGGATGAAGAACCGGAGTAGTTTTGGCTCAACTAACTAACTAACTAACTAACTATCTAACTAACCAACTAACTAACAAACTACCTAAATAGCTAACTAAAAAAGTAACTAACAAACTAACTAACAAACTAACTTACTAACTAAATAACTAACTAACTTCTTCTTCTTTATTGCATATTCGATATTCGAATGTTAGCGACCATATTACATTTCATGTATAATCTATACTTATAAAAGAGTTCAGTAATGATGACTCACTGACTCACTGACTGACTGACTGACTGATAATCAACGCCCAGACTAAACGGCTAAAGCTAGAATCTTGAAATTTTGGGTGAGGGTCACTCTTGGTCCGAAGGTGTCGGATAAGGCTGGATTTTTGGAAATTCGAACTAGAACTGTACTAAAAGTACTAAAAGGTACTAAATATGGTACCCTTTGTATTAGGCAAACGCGTAGAGCTAGAATTCTGAAATTTGGAATGAGGTTCACTGATGGAGAGTTAGAAAGGTGTACCAAATGGTTTTTGGAAATTCGAACTATAAGTGTACGAAAAGTACTAAAAGTTACTAAATTTAGTACTATTTGGTATTACGTGAACGGATAGATCTAAACTCTTGAAATTTGGAATGAAAATCAAGGTTTAGAAGATGAGTTGATATAAGGAGGTGGTTTTGAAAATGTGTACTCATGTGTACGAATAGTACTAAATGGTACTAAATTTGGTACAATTTGGATTACGGTAATCTGATGCAGCTGTAATTCTGAAATTTGGAATTAAGATTACTGTTGGCGTGTAGGATTGAGGTAGTTGTGGATATTCGTACTCTTGGGTACGAATAGTACTAAATAGTACCAAATTTGGTACAATTTGGATTTGGGTGAACGTATATAGCTGAAATTCCGAGATTTGGAATAAGGAGTACTATTGGAGTGTAGGATTGATAAAGTTTTGGAAATTTGTAGTAATGGGTAGGAAAAGTACTAAATAGTACTAAATTTGGTACAATTTGGATTTCAGTGATAGGATACATTTGGAATCGTGAAATTCGGAATTAAAATTGATATTGGAGTGTTGATAGAGGTAGGTTTAGAAATTCGTACTATGGATATGAATAGTACTAAATGGTACCAAATTTGGATTTGAGTTATCGGATGTATCTGGAATTCTGAAATTCGGAATTAAGCTTATTGTTTGAACATAGCACTGAGGTAGCTTTGAAAATTTGTACTTATGTATGTGTACGAAAAGTACTAAATGGTACCAAATCTGGTACAATTTGGATTTGGGTGAACAGATATAGCTGGAATCCCGAGATTCGGAATAAGGATTAATGTTGGTAAGTAGGATTGATGAAGTTTTTGATATTTTTAGTTATGGGTGCGATAAGTACTAAATGGTACCAAATTGTAATTTATGTGATCGGATACATTTGGAATCCTGAAATTCGGAGTTACGATTACTGTTGGAGTGTTGAAAGAGGAAGGTTTGGAAATTCGTACTTTGGATACGAAAAGTACTAAATGGTATCGAATTTGGCACAATTTGGATTACGGTGATTGGATGCAGCTGTAATCCTTAATTTTGGAATTAAGATTACTGTTGGCTTGTAGGATTGAGGTAGTTCTAGAAATTCGTACTCATGGGAACGAAAGTACTAAATGGTACCAAATTTGGAACGGATATAGCTGGAAACCCGAGATTTGGAATAAGGAGTACTGTTGGAGTGTAGGATTGATAAAGTTTTGGAAATTTGTAGTTATGGGTAGGAAAAGTACTAAATAGTACTAAATTTGGTACAATTTGGATTTGAGCGAACGGATACATTTGGAATCGTGAAATTCGGAATTAAAATTGATGTTGGAGTGTTGATAGAGGTAGTTTTAGAAATTCATACTATGGATACGAATAGTACTAAATGGTACCAAATTTGGATTTGAGTTATCGGATATATCTGGAATCCTGAAATTCGGAATTAAGCTTATTGTTTCAACATAGCACTGAGGTAGTTTTGAAAATTTGTACTTATGGGTACGAAAAGTACTAAATGGTACTAAATTTGGTACAATTTGGATTTCGGTGATCTGATGTAGCTGCCATCCTCAAGTTTGGAATTAAAATACCTGTTGAATTGTAGGATTGATAAAATTTTGGAAATTTTTAGTTATGGGTAGGAAAAGTACTAAATAGTACTAAATTTGGTACAATTTGGATTTGAGCGAACGGATAGAGTTGGAATCAAGAAATTTGGAATTAAGATTACTGTTGGAGTGTAGGATTGAGATATGGAAGTAGTTTTTGAAATTCGTACTTATGAGTACGAAAAGTACTAAATTTGGTACAATTTGGATTTGAGCGAAAGGCTAGAGCTGGAATCTTGAAGTTTGGAATTAAGATTACTGTTGGGGTGTAGGATTGAAGAATTTTTAGAAATTCGTACTTATATGTACGAAAACTATTAAACGGTACTAAATTTGGTACAACTTGGATTTGAGCGAACGGGTAGAGCTAGAATCAAGAAATTTGGAATTAATATTACTGTTGGAGTGTAGGATTGAGATATGGAAGTAGTTTTGGAAATTCGTACTTATGAGTACGAAAAGTACTAAATTTGGTTCAATTTGGATTTGAGCGAACGGCTAGAGCTGGAATCTTGAAGTTTGGAATTAAGATTACTGTTGGGGTGTAGGATTGAGAAAGTTTTGGTAATTCGTACTTATATGTACGAAAAGTACTAAACGGTACTATATTTGGTACAACTTGGATTTGAGCGAACGATTAGAGCTAGAATCTTGAATTTTGGAGTTAATATTACTGCTGGGGTTAGTTTTGGAAATGCGTACTTAGTTTTGGAAATGCGTACTTATGCTTACAAAAAGTACTACATTTTGTACAATTAGAATTTGGGTGAAATTATAGCGCTCGAATCGTAATATGTGGAATTAGGTACACTTAGGGGTACGAAATGGTTCCATGTATGGTACAATTTTGTATTGGATGAACGGATAGATCTGGATTCATGAGATTTGGAATTAAGATTACTGTTACCATTTGCTTATAACGTCCGATTTAAGAAATATGTGCCATAAATATACGAAAAGTTGTAAATAAGGATTTGGTATTGTGTAAAGGGAATTTTGAAATAATAGGAGGAGGTTCGTATTTATCTATTTACATGTAAACTACTAAATAGTTCTATAATTGGTTCTGGGGGAACAGATAGTGCTGGAAATGAGGATGGCGGTTGTTGGGTTAGGCCGTATTTGCGCTGAAAACCTCAATTAAACTATTTCAAAAAATGTGGATTGCTCTTGATGTGTAGGCGTGACGAAAATCGAACAAAAGTGGTACGTATTAGTACACAAAATGTTTCCACCATTCTATATTATATATTGTTTATTTGTTTTGTATATTTAACGCATACGAAGTAGCGGGCACTTTGCTAGTATTTTATATATCATTGACAAAATAAGAAAATAATTCTCTATTTCTTGCGACACTTATTAAATTTTCTGCATTTCGGAATTCTGTCCATTGTTGAATATTTTGGAGCCAGGACATCTCTTGTCTTCCTCTGCTACGCTTTCCTTCTATACTGGCTTGTAGAATTGATTGTAGAATGTGGTATTTTGAGTTTCGCATTATATGCCCAAGATATGCAATTTTTCTCCTTTTTATACCCTCCACCATAGGATGGGGGTATATTAAGTTTGTCACTACGTTTGTAACTGCTCGAAATAATCATTGTAGACCCCACAAAGTATATATATTCTTGATCAGCGTGCAATTCTACATCGATATAGCCATGTCCGTCCGTCTGTCCGTCTGTGGAAATCACTCTAGCGTCCGAACGGATTGACGTAGGTTGATGAAATTTTGGGAAAATATGTTAAATTTACGTAGGACTTTTGGTATTGAAAGCGGGCTATGTAGGTCCACGCTTTCGTATAGCCCCCATACAAAATGACGCGTGACGCGTCGTCGTTTTAAGGAATTTTTAAGATATTTGGCCATTTTACCACCGAATTGGCTGTAATTTGGTACTTTTTGTCTCCAGAGGCCAAAAATTATTCCTACCAAAGTTGGGTTATATAGGTCCACGTTTTGGTATAGCCCCCATATAAGGCCCCATATAAAGTACGCGTCATTTTAATATATTTTGAATGTATTAGACCCATTTGACCAAAGAATCGGTTGTAACTTTGTATTTTGTGTTTCCAGAGGCTAAGAAACATTTCTACCATAAAATGTTTATATAGGTCCACGTGTTGATATAGCCCCCATAATACAATTTCTCCCGATTTTCGATATTTTGAACGTTTTAGCCTCATTATCACACCGATATGGCTGAAATTTGGTATTTAGTCTTCTTTAGACGTATAAAACTTTCCCCCAGAAATTTGTAGGTATAGGTCCACGCCATCATGTAGCCCCCATATAACGGTACCTTCCGAATTTCGGTATTTTGAAGGTTGTGGCCACATTAATCCACCGAAATGGCTGAAATTTGTGGTGGAGGGTATAAAAAGTTCGGCCCGACCGAACTTAACGCTTTTCTTACTTGTTATATGATTGAAGAGTTCTCTTGTTCTGTTTAATCTGCGTAGGACCTCGTCATTTGGCACGTGAGCTATCCATGGGATTTTAAGAATTCTCCGATATATCCACATTTCGAATGCTTCTAATCGCTTGACGTCTACTGCTTTTATAGTCCATACTTCCGTTGCGTATAACAGTACTGGCCATATGTAGGCTTTTATGAACCTTGTCTTTGTTGTGATGTTAATATCATGACTTGTCAAAACTTTTCTATATTTGTGAAAGGCGTCTCTTGCCATTTCTATCCGGCATTTAATTTCTTTGGAGTTATCCCACTGATCATTTATTGAGAACCCGAGATATTTGAAGCTCGACACTCTCTCGAGTGGAGTGTTGTGAATTATTATATTCATGTTTTTGTAATTGTTTTTTCTGCTTATTATCATATATTTAGTTTTCTTGATGTTTAATTTTAATCCATATTTTTCACTACACAAGATTTTGTAAACCTGTTAGGCTGTCTGCTATTAGTGTAGTATCGTCAGCGTATCTGATATTGTTTATATAAGCATTATTTATGAGGATTCCTTCTTTAGCGTTATTTATTGCTTCTTTGAATATTTTTTCCAAGTATATATTAAACAGTAGTGGGGACAGAGTACAACCCTGTCTTACTCCTTATTTCTTCCGTCATTTCTCCGCTGATATTAACATGTGCGGTTTGGTGCCAATACAGACTTTTAATGCATCTAATTTCTTTTCCTCCTATTCCAATTGACGCCAAAATATCAATGAGCTTGTCATCTTGTACGGTGTCAAATGCCTTCTCGTAGTCGATGAAGCACATAAAAACGTCTTTATGGACACTTCTACATTTTTGGACCAACACTTGTACGCAGAACAGTGCTTCTTTGGTTCCTTTTGCTTCTTTAAAACCAAATTGTGTTTCGCCCATTTCTTGTTCGCATTTTTCGTATATCCGTCTATGTATAATTTTCAGAATCATCAAGCTAATAAGTCGGTAGTCGTTGCATCTTTTGGGGTGAGATTTCTTTGGAATGGTTATAAATGTGGACTTCAGCCAATCCTCTGGGTATTTTCCGGTGTCATAAATATAGTTAAATAGTTTCGTTAACAGATCAATATTGTTATCATTTATCATTTTTAGTATTTCGGCAGGTATTTCATCAGGACCCGTGGCTTTTCGTTCTCGGAGGGATTTTATTGCATCTTCAACTTCGTTGTTTGTTATTGCCTCGCCTGTCATTTGCTGTGATATCCGGTAGTCATAATCAGATCTAGTAGGATCATTGAATAAGTTTTGAATATATTCTTTCCAGATGTTTTTCTTCTCAGCGGTTTCAAAAACGGGTTCATTATTGTTATTGTAAAGGACTGATGAATTATTATTTCTGTATATGCCGGCTGCTTCTTTCATTTTCTTGTGTAACTGAAAGTCGTCGTGCAGTGTCATCAGTCGTTCAATTTCTTGGCATTGACTGTTAAGATGGTTGTTTTTGGCTATACGCACTTCCCTTTGAATTTCCCTGTTGATTTCCCAATACATCTCGTAGTTACTATTTTTGTATTTTCTACGCTCATCCATCAGTTGAAGTATATCTTCAGTCATCCAGCTTTTACTTTTTGGTTTTGTGTAGTTTCCAAGCGTGTTACGTGCAATTGAATTGATTGTGGTCTTCACACTGTTCCATATATTTTCCACGTCATTCCTGTTGATATTGATTAACTCTGTGTTGTCTTGAGAAGAAACGCCAGAACTTATTATAGGATTTCCGAGTTTTCCGATGTCAATTTTTCGATTTCGTGTTTTCTTTGATTGACGTGCTAGTTTTATGTGGATTTTTGCCATCAGAAGATTGTGATCAGATGGTACATCTGTGCTAGGGTATGTTGTGACCTTTCTTACAGATGAGCAATGTCGCCTGTTTATAAGTATGAAATCTATTTGATTTCTTATCACATTGCCGACTCTATCTTGGGGGGATTTCCAAGTATATAACCTTCTTGGCGGTAGGGTGAACAAGGTATTGGTAATTTTCATTTTAAATTCCTGACAAAATTCGATGAGTCTATCACCTCTTTCATTTCTGTCTCCTAGACCATATCTTCCTTTTACTCCTGCAACTATATCGCTTCCTACCTTTGCATTGAAATCGCCTTGGATTATGGTTATTTCATGCGGTTTTGTTATTTTAATTAGTTCTTCGACTTCAGTGTAGAAGGTTTCAATCTCGTCATTACTTTTGTCTGCTGTAGGTGCATAGACTTGAATTATATTAACGTTGACTGGATTTGCTGATATTTTTATTATCATAGTTCTGTCAGATTTTGGAATGAATCCGATGACACTTTTGGCTATATGTTCTTTCACTATAATGCCAACTCCATTCCGATGATTTCTATCCGAGTTACCTGAAAAGTATATTTTGGCATTTTGAGATATAAAATCTCCAGAGTTTGGCCACCAAGTTTCACACACTCCTAGTATGTCCACATTGAGTCTGTCCATTTCAGCTATTGTATTGTTTAGTTTACCTGCTTCATATAAACTTCGGATATTCCATGTACCAATATTAAGTGTCTTTTTGGTTTTACCTCCGGGGATTCTTAGCACCCTCGAGTTACCGGAGATTGAGGGCCGTGTGTTTTGTTCTGCATTCATTGTTATATGGTTTTCAAGGGATAAATACATCAGTGTTTTCCCCTTATCTTCTGATGGGTTTAAAGTTTACCGTCTTCGTTTCAGCCGCTCTTCTTAGAGTACAGACGCTGTTTGCAGCCGCCCACTGTGGAAACAGACACCGCTACCTGTTGGTCCGCGAGAGGTATTTGATTTCCCCCTTACCACCCATATCTGGGAAGCATTCCCCTATCCGCCACCTGGGGACGCGTCCTCTAGGGGTTACAGGCTCCCCCGAGGAACTAACTAACTAACTAAATAACTAACTAATTAACTAACGACCTAACTAACTAACGAGCTAACAAACAAACTGACTATCTATTTATCTAACTAACTAAGTAACTAAATAACTAGTTAACGAGCTAACTGACTAATTAACTAATGAGCTAAAAAACTAACTAACTAACTAACTAATTAACAAACTAACTAACTAAACACTAGTTAACTAACTAACTAGCTTTGGATTGATAACTAACTAACCAACTAACTAACCAACTAACTAACCAACTAATTAACTAACTAACAAATTAACAGACTAACTAACTAACTAACTAACGAGCTAACTAACTAACTTACTAGCTAACAAACGAGCTAACTAACTAACTAATTAACTAACTAACAAACGAGCTAACTAACTAACTAACAAACTAACGAGCTAACTAACTAATTAACTAACTAATTTATTAACTAACTAACTAACAAACTAACTAAACACTAGTTAACTAACTAACTAGCTTTGGATTGATAACTAACCAACTTTGAATTGATAATCAAATGTTTGTTTTTGTTTGCGAAAACTGTGTTGATTGGTTCTTTCAGTGGAATAGTTAGACCAACTCCAACTCCTTACAATTTACGCTGGAAACTTTCAAAGTTCTTTTTTAATCATCTACGAAGATGTTACTCATTTTTAAAGTTACAGATATGTTCATATCACATTTAGGTCCACCAATCCTGATATTGTTTTATTGTACAGTCACAGGCTGAGATTATTTAGATTAAGACAGCCAAAGTCGTACCTAAAATACAAAGTCAACACCTAAAATGTTCCTCATGGGTAGTTAAAGAAACTCTGTTTTTTGCTGTTAAAATCGTAAAACCAAGTGGATATATGCAACCAGTAAACCTGTTATGGGTTAAACAAAAAATGCTGAATAAAGAGAAACTCTTCAAACAAAGTTTAATAAAGAGAGATGTTACTAATAATGAATATGTATTATTTTTTTTTTTTTGAAGAGATTTGTTGTTTAGTTAATATAATCCACAAATCTCTTTTAACATTTTTTGAAGGAGAATTCAGCAATCAATTCAAAATACTGGTTATTAAATCCCAAACAATACCTTAACAGATAACCACAATAAAGTTCAACTAATCAATAGAACGTTCGCATTGATTAGATCTTATAACATTGAAATATTAAGCAGAAGCTTTTGCGGTTGACAAATTTTTACGAAATAATAAACGAACGTTGAAGTCGGTTTTAATTTCTTGATGGATCATCTACGTTTTTATAGAAATACAAATTTTGCCTATATTACACCTTAATAGATATGCAGAACACCAAGTGTTTTTCATAAACTACAAAAAATCATCTTTATGGAAAATATGGAGTTGTTATAAAGTAACTTTACTCCACAGATTGGAGTTTTTTAAACGAAGGAAGCCTACGAGTACAAAGCAGTTTTTTAGATAATCTACAGGTAGTCTTTAGAGGAGAACTTAATGATGGATACAAAAAAAAATTTTAAGGTATAGGATACTGCTCATTCTCATTTCGAGATGGAGCAGTAGCGTCCACTGGAACATTCTATGTTATGAGACCGCCGACATGTGAGTCGTAATTCAGTTGTCCAACCACGTCTTCGAACATGTTGTGCATATGTTTGATATTTTGTAGTTGTTTGAGTTTGAAAAAATATACATACAATAAAATATTGAGAGAAATTGTTCTTCTTCACATGCTTCGACGTTATAACTACGGTGACCAACCGTACTCTATTTTAGAGGACAGTACTCTATTTTAGGTGGCCGTACTCTATTTTTTCAGCGTACTCTTTTTGTCCTCTATTTTCATCACGTGTACTCTATGTCCTCTATTTTTGATTTATTTTACAATTACATGTGAGTACAAAGGTAATACAATGAAATCAGACATTTAACCAAATATTGTCGTTGTTTAAATTAAATCAGTGATTTCTAATCACTGATTTCAACACTTCTGCACGCGCTCAAACCAATGGATGAAGCACTTTTTCCACTCCTATTGAAACACCTCCAAAACGTGGTTTTTGAACGTGTCAACAGCGTGTTCTGTCGATTGCTGTTTTGTTGTTTTTTGGGATTTCTTGCACCATGCGGTACGCAATCCATCGATAAGAAACCTTTTTTACGCCCAGGTTTTCATGCAGTATGGAATTGAAGCCGGTGAAAGAAATGTCCAAGGATGCCTCTATCAAGGTGATCTTGATTTATCAGTTTACCCACGGAATCAATATTTTCTGTCACAACGGTAGATTTGGACCACACTTACTACTTCCTTCGTTGAGCGAGCGTTCACCATGATTGAATTCATTAAACCAGTTTTTCACAGAGCTACATATGTCCGTAGTCACACGTACAAATTGTTCGGTAAAGGTAATTTTGGGATAGAGCTACAGCTTAATTGCTCGACTCTAACTCAGACTACGAAACCCTGGTGACCACTGACTATAGCATGTTGTTTTATCGCGTCGTCATCGGTGCCCGGACATAACTCCCACGGACATAACTCCCACGGACATAACTCCCACGGACATAACTCCCAAAATGATTTTGGGCGTTATGTCCGCTGCCCTTTGCGGACATAACTCCCAAAATTCGTTGGGAGTTATGTCCGTAAAGCAAAGCGGACATAACACCCAAAAAAAATTGCGGACATAACTCCCAACGATTTTTTCTTAATTTATAAATTATTTTTTTGCTTAATTTTGAAATTTATAGTTATGAATTTTTTTAAATTTTAGAGTAGATAGAATGTAAGCGGAATTATACATTTGAGAAAGCCTAAGTGCCAAACAATACCGAAGTATCCACAAAATCCTCCTGATTTCATAAAATTAGTTAAAAACGAAATTATGCCCGAAATGATGTAAGTAGCAGTTAGGAGAAGTTTTAAATTGAAAAAATATTTGTTAGGAAAATCGCCATATTTATTAAAAAATATTTTTGTTTTTCAGAAAGTATTTGAATATTTGTACAAACACTTTTTATCTTCTTTAATTACATTTACAAAACATTTTATTTTCTTAAATAGTAAAAATATTTTGGTAAAAATCGCGCGATTTTTTCAAAAATATTTTCGCCTGCGCCGCTTTTCATTTTTCAGAAAGTATTTGAATATTCCTACAAAAACTTTTTATCTTCTTAAATTGTGAAAATATTTTTGTAAAAATCGCGCGATTTTTTCAAAAATATTTTTGCCTGCGGCGCTTTTTCGTTTTTCAGAAAGTATTTGAATATTTTTGCAAAAAAATTATTTTCTGAAGTTGTAAAAATATTTTTGTAAAAAATCGCGCGATTTTTTCAAAAATATTTTCGCCTACGGCGGTTTTCGTTTTTCAGAAAGTGTTTGAATATTTTTACAAAAACTTTTTATTTTCTTAAATTGTGAAAATATTTTTGTAAAAAATCGCGCGATTTTTTCAAAAATATTTTCGCCTGCGGCGCTTTTCGTTTTTCAGAAAGTGTTTGAATATTTTTACAAACTTTTTTTATTTTCTTAAGGGTTGAAAATATTTTTGTAAAAAATCGCGCGATTTTTTCAAAAATATTTTCGCATGCGGCCCTTTTTTCCAGAAAGTATTTGAATATTTTTTACAAAAACTTTTTATCTTCTTAAACTGTGAAAATATTTTTGTAAAAAATAGCGCGATTTTTTCAAAAATATTTTCGCCTGCGGCGCTTTTCGTTTTCCAGAATGTATTTGAATATTTTTGCAAAAAAAATTATTTTCTTAAGTTGTGAAAATATTTTTGTAAAAAATAGCGTGATGTTTTTCAAAAATATTTTCGCCTGCGGCGCTTTTCTTTTTTCAGAAAGTGTTTGAATATTTTTACAAAAACTTTTTATTTTCTTAAGTTGTGAAAATATTTTTGTAAAAAATCGAGCGATTTTTTAAAATATATTTTCGCCTGCGGCGCTTATCTTTTTTCAGAAAGTATCTGCGAATTTTAACAAAAACTTTTCATTTTCCTGTAGGCAGCATTTTTCGTTTATGTTGGAAGGCAAATTTTGAATATAGTTCGATTTGAGATGGCTACTACTTATATTGTACCTAATTTTCTTAAAAATTTTAAATCAATTATAAATTATTTTATTGAATGAAAAATGCATATGAACTTAAAGTTCATTTTTAATTTTTTTCTTATGCATTTGAAATAAAAATTGTATTTAAATAAAAATCACTTAAATTTTAAAAACGGACATAACACCCATTGGGACTTATGTCCGCTAAGGGGGGTCGGACATAGCTCCCAAAAAATTTGGGAGTTATGTCCGCAAACCAAGGCGGACATAACTCCCAAAATCGTTTTGGGAGTTATGTCCGTTGGGAGTTATGTCACGGCACCGTCGTCATCACGTAGAAAATTGTGAAAAATGGTCGGACGAAAATGTTCACAAGTAAATTCCATATTTTTTTTTGGAAATTAATCCTTTAAGCCCAGTAAAAACGCAATACGTGGTACGTCAAACCGTACTGAGTACTCTTATGCTAGAAACTGTTAAGCTTTCCAAAGGAAATGGCGCCTGGCATTGTTGCCTACCCCAGAAACTTATGTAGTAGCCCTCGTTTGTGTACTCTTTTTTCATCCAAAAATATTGGTCACCGTACCTATATGGCCCATCTTCGAACTTAAATCGAATCTGGACAAAATATTTCGATACCCCAAATTTTAACCGAATCGATTGATCCGTTCGAGAGTTATCGTGCGCACCAGCCAGCCAGACAGACAGACGGACGGACATTGCTAGATCTACTCAAAATTGTCTGAAACGGATATCGTACAAACATACTTGGGGTCAAAAACCATTATTTCGATGAGGCACATTTTTGGTCGTATCAAAATGTAAATATCCTCTTTAGCCTAAAGGCTGAGGGTATAATTAAAAAAACCCCGAAATTCCGGCTTCAAAATGTCAGCATCAATTTTAGGTGGATGCAGTGGATATATCGAAAAATGATACACTAGTATCATATTGCCCATGAAGTATTCGTTGATTCTTTCTTTGGGCATATGTCTATAAAATGTAAGGTTAAGCCAGAAATTGGAAGGGAGCATAAAAAAACTTGTTGGCTTCACCCCATTTGTACCTATTTTTCTACATTGATGCCAACACAGCTTCCACGTAAATTAATTAAAACACTTCATTTTAAAGAATGTATATGTGTATACTAGTATATACAATATGTTAACAGTTCGCGAATTCTGTGTGGGTGAAACTCGGATTCATCGATTGTGAAACATTTTTGGTTTTCGTCAAATATGTTACAGCCGATGATATTTAGGCTTTTGTGCATTTTTATTTTCTTATGTGTTATTCTTTACTAAAGGTTTAAATACACTTTTCAGCTAAGGTATTGAATTGTTTTTAAACTTTAGTCATCTTTTGCGAATCTTTTGAATATTTTTTTAAAGATACTAACATGTATTTGTATCTGCTTAATAAAAAGAGAATCGGCGAACGTAGAATAACTTTATTCTCTTAATATTTTCAATACAAAATATTCTCTTCGAAACCGAAAGATAACATTGGGGAATACTGGTTTAAAACATTTAACAGATTCTATAGAGAATTATTAAATATGTCTCTAACAGATTCCGTAAATCAACTCCACACAAAGGCACCGGTTATTTAGACAAATTGATGTATTATTTTAAGTCAAAAATCATAATTCGATTTTTGTTGTTGTACCCCCACCACCCGTTGATTCGTACATTAGTTTAAGCGCCATTATCGTGACACGAATTGGTCATGTTCTCTAAATTTATCACATTGGGGTTTTTTAGTTTCATTGTTTTAATATGAAACAAGAAAAAAGAAACCACAACAACAAACAAATAAAACATTAAATATAACATTTAAATATGCATAATGGTATTGGAATGGGGGAAGATGTTGTTTTTAGACTTTGCCATGATTTTTATAATAATTTATTTCTTTATAAAGAAAAAATGTTTTAATAAAGTTGAAGTTGAAATTTGACCATTTGTAATTTTGCCTGTTTTATATTTATGTATGTGCCGAGTGTGCTGGTTTAGTTTAAATGGTAAAAACGGGTCAAGGTGCAGTTAATTTGATTGCTGCCATTAAATTTTGAATTCTTAAAATATACATACATATGCATGGATGTAGGTTTTTTACTAATGAAGCGTGCATACAGTGCCCGGCATAATTATTTTGACAACATTTACATTTGTGTTAAAAGGCATATAATTATAATCAGCATTAATATAGCAGGATATTAACAGTTTAGGATTTTTCTTTGTCCTCTCAGCTAAATAAAAATTAGTGGATCAAAAAAATTCCAGCTTTATTTGTGATTATGTAGGCGAATGTTTAAAAAGGGAGGCAAACGCAAAACGGCATAAGTATTTTGACACGTCATAATTATGTTACTTTTGGTACTTAATGGAACCTTTTGGCAACAAAATTAATTTATTTAGCTAAATTAGTAACATTTAAGAAAAAATGTACTTGACAGTCATAGATTTTTAATTCACATAGGGAATGTTGGTGTCAAAAATTGAAGTGAAATTTAAAAGTGAATTTTCGGTGATAAATGTAGCTAATGTTTAGACATTGCTGCAGTTATCTATTTATTTCGTAACGAATTAATCTCAAAATACTGAAAACACAGTAAATATGCGCGATCTAGTCAGAAAATGTGAAATTACAAAAGATGCTCTCCGGTAAATAGAGTAGAACTGCAAATCTAATCTTACTTAAGCACACAAATCCTCATCTTCTGAGCAATTTCGATGTCAAAGCAAACTCTCTATTAAGACTAGAAACTCTAAACATTAGAAAAAAATCAATTTGAATTCATTTTTTGCCATTCCACTCGGTTGATAAATCATACCCACAAAAATTGTCAATTAGATTTTCAATCGAAATCATTTGCACCCCATCGATCATTGTTGTGGAGCATATTGTGGACAGATAAAAATATATTTGAACATAATTCATTTTAAAATACACTTTTCAGTACGCTTGAGTCAAAAAACCGCCAAAATGTTTGATATCTTTGTGAAATAAATATCCTTCTGATGCTATTGCCATGCCCAAATGTACCCAGGCATCGGAATAGGTTGATCCACCATTTAAAATACTGTGATATTTAATTTTTATCGACAATGCTGTGGGCTATAATGAATATTTTGGCACTTTTAACAATTTTTCATAACTACATGGTAGTAAACTGATCGAAGTGTTATGTATTCATTTGCAGAACACTGCTACTATGGTAAGGCTGAATTTTGTGGTGCAAGTTTGGAGCGTATTTCGGGTTCAAACTAAAAGTAGTTTCCTCCAAATGACACATTTGTAAGAGGAAATGTTCCTACTCTCATTAAAAAGTGGAAATCCGCAAAATATTCCGAGATAATGGGAGAATACCATCGAAAATGTTGTTTAATGATAAATTTCTTCAATATCCCTAAATCCTTGAAATATCGATCCGTAAATGGGTCCATAATGGCACAAATGTTTGTGAAACACGTTATTTTTAACGTAACCAATAATAATCATAAGTATAAACAAAACATTTTTAATTTTTGAGGTCTAAAAATCAATAAAACAGTTTTGTCAAAATACTTATGCCACGCAGTGAAATTTTATTTCCATTACAAAAGTGCAATCGTAAATTTGAATTGATAAAATTTATTGCTAATTTTAAGTACTCTAGTAAAGGATTAGCCAGAATATTTTTTCATATTTTTGTAGAAGACTAATCCGGTAAAAAACCAAAAACATCATTTTTTCAAACTTGTCAAAATAATTATGCCGGGCACTGTAGCTTTTAGTAAAGTGAATTCGTATAACATGTTTGACCATTTAATGGGATTAAGGAAGACTTTAGTTTGTCAGAATATTGGACAAATTTGAAATATTTGAGGTATTTCCTTAATTCCGTAGTCATGCATTTTTTTCGATGTTTTATTTCGTTGAAGTTCTATGAACCAAAGTTGACCTATTTTATCAATTATCTTACTAATTATTAATAAATTAACACCCAGTTTTTGCTGCATGGAATGTAAACTTCTATAAAGCAAACATACATACGATAAGCTTTGTAAAGAAACACGTTTTCATTTACATTTCGCTCATTTACTTAAAAATTGTGCGAACTAAAAAAATATATATTTTGTAAAAAATGCCTTTGAAAGTTTTAAATTGGTTTTACATCTCGAGATAAAAATATTTAGAAATTAAAGCAAGACATATGTATATGTAAATAGTTCATCTCTTATCGGTTTTTTTAGAATTTTCTGCTCAAATCAAGCCATGATATGGAGTGCAATATTTATTCATTATGTTCAAATATAAAATCAAAATATCAAGGAGGATGTGAAGACAAATAAAAATGGATAACTCCTAAAATTCTCATTTTATTTTAAGGTGATAGCATTCAATGTATACCGTCCAGCGAGAATGAAGCAAAGACCGCCGTAAGCCGACTGAAGAATAAATAGGCTGATGAAGGCGATTGGATATCAGCCGAGGTTTAGAATGCTGAATGCTTATCAGGTCGTTAACACAATTTATCAAGAGGAACGGATATACGAAGATTTGAACATAAGTATATAACATTTTATAATTGGGGCTCTTCAATGTGTATTTAGTCCTTAACCATATGTTACTTTTTGGAGAAGTTTCAAAAGCAGATCAATGCTAACCATAATTGTGTCGACTATAATGATGTTTTCGGCTAACGTAGGGAGTGGAAGTTACCAAGGAACGGCACTGACCGGCTTTAACATGGCAAAGCCCAAGACCAATAAGGGTGTTAACACTTGGGTTGGGTGACGGGTTAGTAACCCATCCCTATAAAAAAGTAACATACTACGAAAAACAAGTGAGCCAAGGCTATAGTCGGGTCGGGGCCGACTATGTGATACCCTACACCACTTCCCCTGTGCATAAGCTTTTGACTGGTAAAATTCAAAATATTAAAATTGGGATAGCTTAGCGCCTTTGCTCTGAATGTCTTCATTAATACAGGTCAATTTTATTGAAACGCGTTTAAGTGCACCGTCAGAATAACTCAAATAAAAAATGGAAAAGTGGGATGTATGCCAACCATCAACCATCACATTCCGACCCCTGAATAATATCCGACCATTACCAAAATCAATAGGTTTATTCCTCTGTGGGACCCCCAATAACACCCAAAATTTCGTGACGATCCAATCAAAATAACGACGTGTAGCGTGATTACAAAAAATTAAAAAAATAGGACTTATTACCGACTATTGCTATATCTCCGTTATTTGGCCACATACGCCAACATGCTTTACATCATTGTAAAGATGGGATTTTCTACTTTCATAGTCGGAATTTGCTTTTGGAAGGTCCCCAACCAATGCTGTGCTATTCGTCATTATTATTAAAATCGAAAATATGAGAAGTTGTGTTTTAATAGCGGCTATTGCGATATTTCCATTGTTTTACCACCAACGACAACCTACGTTATATCGTTGCAAAGGCGATATTTTCTACTTTCATCAGAAGGTTTTGCTTTTGATATACTTCTTATAGAAGCGGAGATATTCGCTTTGAAATAAAACGTTGACTTTTTCTCCAAATAAGTTGTTTGCCCATTCCGACCCCTGAATATTATCCGACCATCACCAAAATCAATAGGATTCTTCCTCTGTAGGACTCTCATTAACCCCCAAAACTTCGTGACTATCCGATCACCTGTAGCGACCTGTAGCGTGATGACAAAGAAATGGAAAAATGGGATGTATTAACGACTATTGCGATATCTCCGTTATTTGGCCACATTCGCCAACCTACTTTGCATCACTGTAAAGATGGGATTTTCTACTTTCATCGTCAGACTTTGTTTTTGGAAGGTCCCCAACCAAAGCTGTCATATTCGTCATTATTATAAAAATCGCAAAAATGAAAAGTTGTGTTCTATTAGCGGCTATTGCGATATCTTCGTTATTTGACCACATACAACAACCTACTTTACATCGTTGCAAAGGCGATATTTTCTACTTTCATTAGCAGGTTTTGCTTTTGGCATACCCCCTATAGAAGCTGAGATATTCGGTTTGGAAAAAACATTGTCTTTTTCTCCAAAAAAGTTTTTTGACCATTCCGACCCCTAAATATTATTCAACCATCACCAAAATAAATAGGCTTCTTCCCCTGCGGGCCCCCCATCAGCAACCAAAATTTGGTGAAGATCTGATCAAAATTACGACCTCTAGCGTGATTTCTTTAAAAGTGGAAAAATGGGATGTATTACCGACTATTGTGATATCTCCGTTATTTGGCCACCTACGCTAACCTACTTTGCATCATTGTAAAGACAGGATTTTCTACTTTCATAGTCTGGTTTTGGTTTTGGAAAGTATCCAAAAAAGGCTGTGTTATTCGTCATTAGAATTAAAATCGAATAAATGAAAAGCCGGGGTCTATAAGCGACTATTGCGATATCTTTGTTGTTTGACCACCTACGACAACCTACCATACATCGCCGTAAAGGTGATATTTTCTGCTTTCATTAGCTGGCTTTGCCTTTAATATACCCCTTATAGATACTGAGATATTCGCTTTGAAATAAAACGTTGACTTTTTCCGCAAAATATGTTTTTTGCCCATTCCGACCCCTGAATATTATCCGACCATCTCCAAAATCAATAGGCTTCTCCCCCTCCGGGACCCTCATCAATATCCAAAATTTGGTAACGATCCGATCAGCGTGATTACAAGGTTTAGATGGACAGACGGACGGACGGACTGACGGACGGACACACACAGCCAGATCGACTCAGCTCGTCGAGACATTCATTTTGGTATATATAAGTATGGGTCTACGACCACTATTTCGATGCGTTACAAACTTTTTGGCCAAAACCAACTTATAATACCCTCCCCACATAGTGGTGTAGGGTATAAAAACAAAGAAAAAGAAAAATAACCCCCTACGAGGGCTGCACGAAATCTACCTGGCCTAGGCCACACCGCGTATTGCCAGGTGTCATTTGATTTTTTTGTTGGAATGTTTGACAGTTTTTAGCTTAGACTTACTCAGGACAGTTTGTCGTCGTACGACCATTTTATGTGTTGTTTTCAATGACTTAAAAAAATCACTTTGCAAAAAATGGAATTTACCTGTGAACATTTTCATCCAAGAATTTTCCACAACTTTCGACGTGGATAATCACCGCAAGAGTGTATCAATCAAATTAAATCTTCGTATGCCGATAAAGGACCATCCTATAGGACTATGAAAAACTGGTTCAATGAATTCAACCGTGGTCGGCACTCGCCAAAAAACGAAGGTTGTGAGGGTCGCTCAAAACCGGTCGTGGTGCTGGAAAAAAATATGCTGTGCCTGAACGAATAATGCGAGATTGCTATGTTAAATACCGTGAGATAGAAGCATCCTTTGGCATTTCTTCCACCAACTAACATTTGATATTGCATAAACACCTGGCCGCAAAAATGGCTCGTTAGATCCAGCAAAATTGGACAATCGCTCCTGTGAATTGGTTCAAAGAAATTGTGCATAAAATCGATCGCAGTGCTTCAAACGACGTTTATAAGATCGTAACAGACGACGAATCTATGATTTATGCTTAGGAGCCTTAAACAACAGCAGGAATCGGCCGTTTGGGTCGTCGAAAGCAATCCAAATCAAACGAAACTTATTCATGTAAGATGTACTTCAAAGCAAGAGGTTGCCAGTTTCTTCAGAAAAACTGACCGTGTGGTAACTATACGGCTTGAGAAATATAAGAGGGTTAATTCTGAGTGGTACACTATAATTTGTTTGTCTGAAATCTCCTGAGAAATTCGAAAAACGAAAAAGAGAAGACAAATCATTCGGCATCATGACAATGTGGGCTTTTACACTTCGATTCCAACTAGCGCCTGTTTGATAAAAAAAAACGTGGAATTGATGGCTCATCCGCCGTACATCCTCGACTGGAGATGACCAATGACTTCATTTGATTCCAGCACATTAAGAAAAAGGTAGGTGCAGTTGACGCACTGGCTTATGCACTTGGTAAAGACAAAGCTGATATTATCGCCTTACAGGAAGTGCGATGGAATCGCACCGAACGAGTATTATACCAGCCATAAAAAAACATGAGCTAGGGGCTCAATTCTGTTTCTATGAAAATGTGAAATTAAAACTTTTATAAAGGAGAAAACTGTCAAATTAAAAAAAAATTAAAAATGAAATATTTTTCATTTCAAATTTTCATAGAACAAGAATCCAGGCCTAGTTGTCGGATTTATGGAGACCTGAAAACCTGGTCTCCAGGTTCACTCCGGTTAATGAGAGTATTGCCACAATCCGTTTAAAAGTAAAGTTCTTTATCATCAGTATCATCCCATGCCCAAGGATATGTATGGGGGATATGACCGCTACCCTGACCATGACATTAAGGTTGTTCTAGGAGATTTTAATTTTAAAATTGGCAAGAAAAATGTCTTTGGCCCCACGATCGACAATGGAAGGAGGCTAGTCGATTTTGTAGCGGCTAAAAACGTGGTAGTGGGTACCACCTTGGTGCAATGGTATGCACACTCGCCTTGAGCGCAGAAGGTCATGACTTCGATTCCCCGCCAGGCAAAATTAAATTTTCAACGGTGGCAAAATACCCCTCAGCGATGTTGGCGACATTTCCTGAGTATTTCAGCCATGTAAAACTTCTCTACAGGTGGTGTCTTAAGACACGCCGTTCGGACTCGGCGATAAACAGTAGGTGAGTAATATGAATCGGGGTGCACTCATTGATATGAGAGAAGTCTCCCTTGTCCCTTCTAGGATATTTGTGGAACAATTATATGAAAACATGGTAGTGAGCAGAACCAGGTTTCAGCTCCTCGACATACAAAAAGATGGGGAAAAAAATCAGAAACTAGAATGCCCAAAGATGGTGATCTTGCATTATCAGTTCACGCACTGTTTAATTTTTTCTGGCAAAACGGCCGTTTTAGGACGACCCTCATTACCTCCGTCTTTTTTAAGCTAGTGTGTCCAAAATGTTTTTTTTTGTGTCAAAATCTATATTTTCTAAACGGTTAAAGCTATGACATTTGAAGGTGATATGAGGTGTTTTTCCCATAGAGATATCTTATTTAACAGACTTATAAACAATTTACATATATATTTATAAATTTATAACCTTAAAGCAGTGGTGCCGTTATATGGTGACAATATCAAATCAAGGACCTACATTGACACTTTTTTGCAGGGATGCTCCTTACTCAAACAGATCCCAAAACACAACCCTAAGAATTACGAAAATCGGAAGGTATCATTCTATTGTGCTATATCAAAATGTGGACCTATACCGACGAATTTCAGTCGGAATGGTTTTTACCTTCAACGTAGACTAAATACCAAATTTTAGCCATTTCGGTGGCTGATTATCGGTATTTTGAAGGTTGTGCCCACAAACCCAATATGAAGGCGTGGACCAATACCTAAAAACTTCTGGTTGAATGTTTTGTACCCCCAACGAAGACTAAATACCAAATTTCAGCCATTTCGTTGGAATATTGAGGCCACAACCTTCAATATATCGCAAATTGGGATGTACCGTTCTATGGGGCTGTATGTCGGACCTATACCGACAAATTTCATATCTTTCCATATGAAATTTGTGTACCCCAAATGAAGACTAAATACCAAATTTCAACAATTTCAGTGGAATATTAATGCCACAAACTTCAAAATACCGGAAATCCGGAGGAACCGTTCTATGGGGGCTATACTAAGGCGTGAACCTATACCGATAAATTTCATATGGAAAGTTGTATACCCCCAATGAAGACTAAATACCAAATTTTAGCCCTTTCGGTGGATTATTTTGGCCACAACCTTCAAAATACCGAAAATCTGGAGGTATTGTTCTATGGGGGCTATATGAATATATATATATATATATATATATATATATATATATATATATATATATATATATATATATATATCCGTGCGGAGTTTTTTTTTCCATTTTTTTTCTCCCATCGGACGCCTCCCCAGGTGGTGGATAGGGGAACGCTCATCAGATATGGCGGGTACCGCAAAAATAAAATATGCGGGGCGAACCAAAGAAAAAAGGAAAACGAAGGCAGCGTCTGATCAACAGTTGGCGGCAGCAAACAGCGTCTGAATTCCAGGAGGAGCGGCTGAATATGTAGACGGAAACTATAAACCCTTCAGATGGCAACGCGAAACCCCTGAAGTATTATCCCATGATAATCATGCAATTTATGAACATAAATAATGAACGGCCCTCAGTCTCCGACCAAACGAGGGTGCTAAGAATCCCCGGAGGTAAAACAAAAAATAACCTGAATATTGGTACTTGGAATGTGCGAAATCTATATGAATCTGGAAAATTAGCTAACACCATTAACGAGATGAATAGAATGAATATTGACATACTTGGAGTTTGCGAAACATGGTGGCCTGATAATGGAGAATTTGTATCTCAAAATGTCAAAGTATTTCACTCAGGAAACCTAAATAGAAATCATAGAAACGGAGTAGGTGTCATTTTGAAAAGCCACATAGCGCAATGCGTAACTGGATTCATACCAAAATCTGATAGAGCAATGCTTATAAAGTTAGAAACAAAACCCTTAAAACTAAATATTATACAAATATATGCGCCCACTGTAGACAAGGGTGAAGAAGATGTCGAAGATGTTTACGAAGATGTAAAATACTTAATAAATATGACAAAACCCCATGATATAAATATCATCCAAGGAGACTTTAATGCCAAAGTTGGACAAGATATTGTACCAGGCATAACAGGCAAATTTGGACTAGGCGAGAGAAATGATAGAGGTGACAGACTTATTCAATTCTGTCAGGAATATGGGTTTAAAATTACAAATACAATGTTCTGCCTGCCAAAAAGGAGATTGTATACCTGGAAATCCCCCCTAGACAAACCAACAAATATAATAAGAAACCAAATAGATTATATATTGATCAATAAACGCTTTTCTTCGTTTGTAATGAAAACATCCACATATCCAGGGGCAGATGTTCCATCGGACCATATCCTGTTAATGACAAAAATACGAGCGAAATTGAAGAGACACCCAAAGAGAACAATACGTGGAAAACTCAATACTGGAAAACTGGAGGAACCAAGAGTTAAGACCAGAATGAAAGAGATCATTGATCAAGAATTTAGAAGAATTGAAGCTACAGATAGTGAACAGATGTGGAATTCTGTTAGAAATACGCTAAAATCCATAGCGGACAATAATCTAGGAATCATGAAAAAACCACAAAAGAATGAATGGATGACAAAGGAGATACTGGATCTGATGGAGGAACGTCGAAAACATAAAAATCGAAACTACGAAATATACTACGAATTAAATAGAGAAATACAATCTGCAATCAGAAATGCGAAAAATAATCTCATAAACAGACAATGCCAGGAGATTGAAAGATTGCAACAGTTAAATGGCGATTTTAATCTTCACAAAAAATCAAAGAAATGGCAGGCGTATACCACAAATCAATACCAAAAATTTTATACAATAATGAAAATGAACCTATTTTTGATAAATCGGAAAAGATGGCAATATGGAAAGATTACATAAAGCTCCTGTTTACCGACCAGAACCGATCTACCTATGAGATGATGAGAAATGAACCGCCAGAAGGAACATCTATAACCAAGCAAGAAATTGAGTCAGCGATAAAATCCCTAAAAGTTAAAAAAGCATGTGGTCCTGACGAGATTCCATCGGAAATACTAAAGTTAATAGAGGGAGATAACATTAATATCCTGAACAAGCTATTCAACTACATATATGAGACCGGAGAATACCCAAATGATTGGCTGAGATCAACGTTTATAACGATCCCAAAGAAAAACCAACCGAAACACTGCAGTGACTATAGACTTATCACCTTAATGAGCCATGCTTTGAAGATTTTTCTAAAAATAATTCATGGGCGAATATATGAGAAGTGTGAGAAAGTTATGGGTGCATCCCAATTTGGTTTTAAAGAAGGCATGGGAACACGAGAAGCTCTTTCATCCCTACAAATCCTAGTCCAAAAATGCAAAACTGTTCAGAAAGATGTATACATATGCTTTATCGATTACGAGAAGGCTTTTGACACAGTACAACATGATAAATTGATAGAGGTTCTAAAGTCCATTGGTATTGGACAGAATGAAATTCGATGCATAAAAAGCTTGTATTGGCACCAGACTGCACATGTGGATGTAAATGGAGAATGTTCAGAAGACATAATAATATCTAAAGGTGTGAGACAAGGATGCATATTATCCCCCCTATTGTTCAATGTCTACTCCGAAAGAATATTCCAAGAAGCAATCAACGATATCAAAAAAGGAATTCTTATAAATAGTACTTTTTTCAACAATATTAGATATGCAGACGACACAACCATACTAGCTGATAGCTTTGCAGGACTCCAATACCTACTACATAGACTGGCAGCACAAAGTGAAAGCTATGGTTTAAAGATAAACATTAGAAAGACTAAGTATATGGTTATTTCCAAAGAGAGTATGGGCAATCAAAAGCCTTTAAAAAAAAAAAATATCGACGTGGAAAGAGTACATAGTTTTAAATACCTTGGTGCCACAATAAATGACAAGTGGAGCATTTCAAACGAAATAAGAAGCAGAATTGAAATGGCGAAAAATGACGAATTCTAAAAATACCATGGACCAAGTTTGTAACGAACAATGAAGTGCTGCAAAGAATACATCAAGAAAAAGAGCTTATACGTACAATAAAGAATCGAAAAACTGCATATCTTGGACACATCATGCGAAACAACAAATACAAACTACTCCAAAACATTATCCGATGCAAAATAGAGGGAAGACAGTCCAGGGGAAGAAAAGAGAAATCTTGGATAAATAATATTCAGGAATGGACCGGTATAAATGATGTTGCAACTCTACTCAGCGAGTGCAGAAATCGACAATCTTTTGCTAAATAATCAACAACTTATAAACACATATATGTACCGAATATACTGTAATACATTTTATGTAACTGCATTGATCACCATAAATTCGTAAAACGAATAGGCAAATAAAGAAGAAGAATATATATATATTAGGGTGGGGTGATTTGTGTGGAAGGAAAAAAACCTTAATGAGCCCTTCGCGTTTCTATTTGCTGGGATTGAACTGATCAAAAAAGTCCTCTGGACCATATATCTACCGTGAAAATCGAGCCTCCCGATTTTAACTTTAAGTTTTTTATTGACGTTTTTGGATATTTTGGCATATAACAGCTAAACCATTGAGATTTTCGATCCAACACAAAGACAAAAATTGTAGCCAAGACACTAGTTGAAAACTCTCTAATACATCGCAAAAGCATTGGAACGCTCCTTCAGGCAGTTTTGGCCTTAAGAATGTGCAAACTTTTCGGAAAATGTCGATAAATGACATTGTGCTACAAAATTTGACCAGAAAATTATTCAAGCGTTCTGATGCAAAGTTCCATCGTGTTGGGATCCATGGAGAACGAAAATGCCTTTACTTCGTTTGGGTCAATTCGTTTTATTTTTTTATAACAGTAAAAGCAGTGAAAATCTGAGTTTCTTATATTTTCAAATTTAAACGGATATATCTTCTTTTTTTCACAACGGATTTCTAGTGATCCTTCTTCCTTTTAAAGGGGTGAATAATATTTTTAGAACAAGTTATTATTTGTTTAAATCTCGTTAACAAATGGCTAAGTTATAGTGGTTTACCTCTGAAAACCCCCTCAAAAAAACTATAACTGAATTTCTCATAATTTTCAAAAATATAATGTTTTTTTTGTTTTTTGCTCTGTTGAATCCCAGGAATCAGAAACGCGAAGGGCTCATTAAGGTTTTCAAATCGCCCCGGCCTAACATACATATATACTTAGAATTTTACCCTGATCAAGAATATACATACTTTATAGGGTCTACGATAAATATTTCGATGTGTTACAAACGGAATGACACATTTAATTATACCCTTCATACCCTCATACTATCCGATAGCAAAAATAACCATTAAAAATTCCAATAATGTTTTATAATATGGTCCACGCAAAATTGACGAATTTCCTTGCGATTTTGAGTATTTGTTTTAACGAAAAAAAGGCCATTTTATAGATACCGTTGCTTCAAATATAACGGTACAATCAACGAACTTATTTAGCTGGTTTTCTATCACATCAAGTAAAATTTTTAAGAATTTTTGAAAAAAATATTTTAGCATTTCTGCCATAAAATAGGGGATTTGGACACACTGTGCCACGATTGAATTCATTCCACCAGTTTTTCATAGTGCTATAGGCTAGTCCTTTATCGTCTTTAATTTGATCGATGCACTCTTGCCACGTCGAAATTTGTGAAAAAGGAAATGGTCAAACATTGTAACAAAATGAAATGAAATGAAAGAAACTTATTGTGTAGCTCTCGTACCTCGTAATTTTTTCCGATATTGACCTTGATGTACGTTTGGAAGATGTGCAACGTTTCGGCCAAATCGGATACTGAATTTGGAAGTTGTAGTGCTCATCTGGTATTTGAGTTGTGGGAAAAAATTCCGATCTAGCGTGCACAAAATCAAAAAATGGACTTGAAGGAAACTATGAAACGCTAGTACAGTATTGAACTACAGTGTTGACTGTACTCAATGGCATATGTAATAATTAGAAATAGTTAGTAAGAACGGAATAACGGTACATTTCAAATTTATATTTTTTACAATGTTAACGAAGACCTTTTTATACCCTCAGCATTTATGCTGACGACGGTATATACACTTTCATACGGGCAAAATGTGCCTCATCGAAATAATGGTTTTAGACCCCAAGTATGTTTGGACGAAATGTGTTTCAGACAATTTGGAGTCGATTGAGCAATGTCCGTCCGTCTGTCTGGCTGGCTGGAGCGCACGATAACTCTCGAACGGATGAACAGATTCGGTTCAAATGTTGGCTTTCGTAACATTTTGCCCAAACTTAGTTTAAGTTCGAAGATGAGCTATATCGGTCCACTCCTTCCGGTACCTCCCACAACAAAGTTCGAAAATGTTCGGAAAATTTGTGCGCACGATAACTCTTGAAGGGAGTAACCGATTTGGTCCATACTTTGCCCATCGTGGAGCGTGTACCAGACTTAGATCAGGTTTTGATATGGACCCAATCGGTCCACTCCGTCGGGTACCTCCCACACAAAAATTTGGAAAAGTTCAGTTTAGGACCATCTCTCGAATCGCTTTGATTTTTGCTTTAGCAACTTGTATTCACTGCCCTCCATACGCCGTTATAAGTTTCATCAGGGGCAAGTCCATACTTCCTGAGAAAATAACCTGAAAGTTGCAAAAAACCCCTATGATACCGTGTGTGGAGGTTGGAGGGCAAAATAACTCTCGAACAGGTCTGCCGATTCGGTCCAAAGTTTAGCCCTAGTAATATTTTGTCCAAACATAGTTTAAGTTCGAAGATAAGCCATATCGGTCCACTCCTTCAGGTACCTCCCCCACAAAAGTTCAAAAATGTTCGGAAAAATTGTTCAATTTGCGCTGCCTCAATTGCGATGGTAAAATTTGTTTCAGGTCCATACTTCTTGAGCAAACATCACTGAAGTTGTAAAAAACCCCTATGGTACCATATGTAGTGGCTGGAGATCCATTCTTTTTAGTATCTCCTCCGTAAAACTTTTGATCTCTAATCCTAATCAACATTTTTGTCAGTTCAAACGCCCAAAATTTTTAAAACTCCCTAAATACATGCGTTTTTTGGGAAAAAATTGTTTCAATATACACAGGCTGAGGGTATATCTCTGTCGGCAAAGCCGACTGATACTTTTTTACTTGTTTAGCTGTAAAATTGCGATAGACTTGAGAATTCTGTGAATATATTATTGCGGAATCTTTGGTATTTTTGATATACCGTATTGGTATTTAAATAAATTAAATAGTTTTGTAACACATAATTATTTTTATTTAGATGTTTCGGGCTAAATAAATGTAAGGCCCATTTTTTCTAAATTCTTCAATTTAAATAGGGGTTTAATATGGAAGTTAGTCTAGTTTAGCTTTAATTATTTTTTATATTTTTTATGTATCTTGTCTAGAATAATGTCTTAATTTTTTTTCCTGCGACTTTTGGTTTCATAGCAATTTTTAGGAAATATGCCAATTCGGGAACTAAGCCTTTTTATACCCTACACCACTATGTGGAGAGGGTATTATAAGTTGGTTTTGGCCAAAAGTTTGTAAACCTTGTAATCACGCTACAGGTCGCAATTTTAATCGGATCGTTGAGAAATGTTGGATGTTGATCGGGGTCTCACAGAGCAAGAAACCTATTAATTTTGGTGATGGTCGGATAATATTTAGGGGTCGGAATGGGCAAAAAGCTTATTTGGAGAAAAAAGTCAACGTTTTATTTCAAAGCGAATATCTCCGCTTCTATAAGGGGTATATCAAAAGCAAAACCTGCTAATAAAAGTAGAAAATATCACATTTGTAACGATGTTACGTAGGTTGTCTAAGGTGGTCAAATAACGAAGATATCTAAATAATCGCTAATAGAACACAACTTTTTATTTCGGCGATTTTAATAATAATGACGAATATCATTGCTTTGGTTGGGGAGTCTGACTATGAAAGTAGAAAATCCTATCATTACAATGATGTAAAGTAAGTTGGCGTAAATGGCAAAATAGCGGAGATATCACAATAGTCGGTAATACATCCCATTTTTTAATTTTTTGAAATCACGCTACACGTCGCAATTTTGATTGGATCGTTACGAAATTTTGGGTGTTAATGGAGGCGCCACAGTGGAAAAAACCTATTCATTTTGGTAATGGTCGGATATTATTCAGTGGTCAGAATTTGAAAAAAAAACTTATTTGGAGAAAAGGCCAACATTTTATTTCAAAGCGAATATCTCTCTTCTGTAAGAGGTACATATATCGAAAGCAAAACCTGGCAAGAAAAGTATAAATATCACCTTTACAAGGATGTGAAGTAGGTTGTCATAGGTGGTCAAACAACAGAGATATCATAATAGTCGGTAATGCATCCCATTTTCCATTTTTTGTGCAATCACACTACAGGTCGGAATTTTGATCGGATCCTCACGAAATGTTGAGGGTTGATGAAGGTCTTACAGAGAAAGAAGTCTATTGATGGTTGGCGTACATCTCACTTTTCCATTTTTTTATACCCTCAGCATTTATGCTAACGAGGGTATATACACTTTCATACGGGCAAAATGTGCCTCATCGAAATAATGGTTTTAGACCCCAAGTATGTTTGGACGAAATGTGTTTCAGGCAATTTGGAGTTGATTTAGCAATGTCCGTCCGTCTGTCCGTCAGGCTGGTGCGCACGATAACTCTCGAACGGATTCAGTTCAAAATTTGGCTTTCGTAATATTTTGCCCAAACTTAGTTTAAGTTCGAAGATGGGTTATATCGGGCCACTCCTTCCGGTACCTCCCCCACAAAAGTTCGAAAATGATCGGAAAATTTGTGCGCACGATAACTCTTGAAGGGGGTAACCGATTTGGCCCACACTTGGTACATCGTGAAAGTTCTAGCAGTCTTAGATGAAGTTTAAATATGGGCCCAATCGGTCCTCTCCTTCGGGTACCTCCCACACAAAATTTCGGAAAAGTTCAGATTAGGACCTGCTCTCGAATCGCTTAGATTTTTTTTTGTAACAGCTTGTATTCGCTCTCCCCCATACGATGGTACAAGTTTCATAAGGGGCAAGTCCATACTTCCTGAGAAAATAGCCTGAAAGTTGCAAAAAACCCCGTATGACACCGTGTGAAGTGGTTGGAGCGCAAGATAAATCTTGAACGGATCTGCCTATACGGTCCAAAATTTGGCCTTAGTAATATTTTGTCCAAACATAGTTTAAGTTCGAAGATAAACCATGTCGGTCCACTCCTTCAGGTACTCCCTCCCAAAAATTAAAAAATCTTCGGAAAAATATGCGTACGATAACTCTTGAAGGGAGTGACTGATGTAATCCATACTCTGCACATCCTAATATATCTACCAGATATAGATCAGGTTCGAATATGGACTATATTTGTCCACTCCTTTGGGTACCTCCCACACAAAATTTCTGATAAGTTCGCTTCAACAAAAATCAAAGTGATTCGAGAGCACTTTGATTTTTGTTGAAGCGATTTACATTCGTTACCTCCATTAAGACGGTAAAAGTTTTTTCAGGGGCAGGCCCATATTTCGAACTGTTCTACCGATTTGGTGCAATATTTAGTCTTCGTCATATTTTATTCAAACTTAGTTTCATGGGGTAATACCGGTCCACAACTTCCGGTACTTCTCCCCAATATTTAAAAAATGTCACTAAAATGCTAGGACGATATCACTTGAATGGTGCAACCAATTTGGTCCAAACTTTGGATATCCTAATATTTTGTCAAAATTTAGTTTAACTTCTAAAATGGCCCATATCGGACCTCCCCCTCAAAAGTTCAACATTTGTGTTAATTCCTAATCCACATTTTAGTCGGCAAGTTCAAATGTTGAAAAAGGGCCACAAAATTCTGAAGAGACGCTAAATACATTCTATCTGTCCGTAGATGAAAGTTTGAATTCACATTGGCTGAGGGTATACCTGTGTCAGCAAAGCCGACTGACACTTTTTTACTTGTTTTATTTGAGTTGTACTGACGATGCACTTAAATGCGTTTCATTTCAAAATTGACCTGTATTAATGAGTAAAAGCGCTAAGCTATCCCAATTTTAATATTTTGAATTTTACCAGTCAAAAGATTATGCACAGGGGTAGTGGTATAGGGTATCTCATAGTCGGCCCCGACCCGACTATAACCTTGGCTCACTTGTTTTGAGATAACGAAGTTCAGATCAACCATGCAGATTTGTTCCTCAGGTCTTCATGATTTTGCTTGAAACCCGCATGTCTTATCGAAAAGCGACTGTAGCTGTGAAAATTCTATACAAGATAGGCTTTGGTACCTTTTTCCTAGGTTGTACCATTTTGAGATATATAAGTTTAAGTTGGGAAATTGCAGTCATGACACTGTTTTATAAGGAGACGATACAGTCAGTGCATTGTCCCAATTTGAACTTCTATATCTCAAAAACGGTAAATCTGCGAAAATACCATAAGGGCTAATCTTGTAGGGAATTTTCATAGCTACAACATTCTCCAAGCAAAATCGTGAAAACCTAAAAAAACCCTTAAACCCGCGGGCGATTTATTTTTATTTTTCTCATCTATGAAGATTTTAGTTTCAGAATCCACAAAAACTTCCCAGGTGTATACACCTTCCATTTAAAGTTGCTTCAAGAGCACCGTGTACAGTACGCTGTTACTTCTATTGGCATTTCTTGAATAGTATCGTTATTTTTAAACGTAGAATCTTGAAGTTTTGCCAGAGCATGAATTTTAGTTTTATGTATCAGATTCCATCAAAAAACGAATTTCGATTTCTATGTGGGTTGTGTCTTCAGGCATTTGCGGCATTCGGGCATCTTGTGTCAAAAAAAAAAAAATGAAAATATCTCTACCCGTTCAAAAGTTACAGAGTTTTGACCAGGAAAAAACAATTTGAACCAATGTGCGGCGTATCTTACCACACGACTTGTACAGAAAGTTTTCATGTCTGAAATACTCAGGAAATGTGAGCCAGCATTACACTGATGGGATTTGCCATGTTGATGTTCTGGTTAGGGATTGAACCGCAGACCTTCTGTGTGTAAGACGGACGTGCTTTTCACTGCGCAACGGTGGCTCCCCAATTAGCCCTGAGTAAAGCGTTGGGTCGAAAGGAATACGATCTGTAGGATAGCGGGTCGTAAAAGTTGACGTAGGTGGTGAAACAAATTCTTAGGTGAGATGGTCGAATTAAAACATTCAGCTCTTGGAAAGATACAATAACCAGCTACACGTTTAACTTTTTCATATACATTGTTTGTGTTATGTTCGCGAACACATTTTGGGAGTATAGTCCGTGTTCATAGACGGACACAAGTCTCAACATCATCTTGGGAATTATGTACTAAAGCCGTATTTTTCATAATCAAACCTCCGAGTTAAGTATAGGTTAATTTCACATAATAAGAGAATCAATGTACAACATAACCTGTATATTTGGCTACTCTCTAATTTTTCAGGATATTTTGTGGTATGTTCCAATTGCAGAATGTTTTCTATATTCTCTGGGAGAGATCGTGCAAATATGACCGTCAACGTGAAAAATCATGACGATCTGAACATAAAATATATCGTCTTCAGGTTCACCCGATGATTAAATTTTACTTCCTTATTTTGATAGCTATAGGAGAAGTTTGTTCTACTTTAAAATTCTTCACGAAGTGCCAGTTAAAAAAAATCCATTATACGGACTCCTTTTTAGTGAAAACATTGGTTAGTGGATTTTTTTCGTTTCTGTAAGGGCGGCTCGGGCTATGTATTGTTTAGGTTCCAAAACTGGTCACGATTATTTTTTGACATTCGTATGAGACTAGACGTTCTACGTTAATCCGTTAAAAACAATATATGATCACACTTCCACCCCTCTAACCACCATACATTCCAAATCCGCACATAGTTTGTTAATTAAATCACCAAACTTTTTGTGTTAATTTTTTTTTTCAAATTTTTACTATAAATAATTTATTTATTATGCACTTCTTCTTCTTCTTGTTTTCAAATACTGATCACTTAACAAATAAAGTCAATATTTATCATTTCACTAAAAACAAAACAAATTTTAACAATATTTTCTACTTAAACACTAAACAGACACTATTCGCTAAAATAAAAAAATCAATTCACTTATTCTGTGGTTGGCGCAGGAGTTGTTGAATGTGTTTTGATGTATTCAATGGAACGTAGAATGTAATCAGGGATTGGTGGTGGACGTGGTAAATGGCGTCCAACCACATGGAAACCCAATTCATCGGCAATATAACGCACCTCAATGGGCACACCTTCGGGTGAGGTATAACTGTAGATACCAATCGATTCCAGGGGACTGCCAGCTGCCTGCACCGAAATGCCATTACTGGTGGCATAGGCATATTTGAAAACACCTTGTTCATCGGCAGGAGCAATGCGGAAATCTGTAATTTTGGCATCGTGTTCATCTTCTCGCTCGACTGCCACCACTGTTGTGATTAGCAGGAACAGCACTGCCAATATGTTGAGCTAAGAATAAATTGTAGACAAAAAATTATTTTGGAATTTCTTCTTCCTCCCAACTATGTTGACTTACAATCTCTTTCGTAGACATTGTGGTTTTGGGAAAACACTTTTAGTTTTCTTTTTTAATTTCGATTTGAGTTTTTAATTCGTTTGACCCAATAATCCAAAGGTTGGCACTGTTTTAATTTCGTTTATTATAATCCAATAACCTTTTATAAAGTTATAAAAAAATTCACTGGCGTTACTGAAGTTTTATTGGCTTCTTTGATTTTGATTTTATCGTTGCCGTTTTCGCGCCGCGATTCTTTTTTGCCGTTTCTTGGAAATTGCCGTTGTTTCGTCGTCCAGGGTTTTTGATAAAATGTTTCTTGTTTTTCTTATGTATCGTCATAATATTTCCGCTAATTAGCATAGTTTGGGGCTTTAAGCTCTCGTCTATGCTGGCTGCTCTTGGCTGCTGTTCGAACAAGCATATTAATTTTATGAGCTTGTTTCATTTTGTTTAATAGCCAACAAACAAAACGACTTTTCGGGGGTCTATCATTTGATTTTGGTGTTAGTATTGTTTGTTTTTCTTTTTTTTTTTTTTGATTTGGATGATTTTGATTTGAGCGAAACAAAATCTGTTTTTTAGCCGGTTTTGACATCTTCGTTTATTGTTCATCTTTGTTTTGTTGCCATCGCCTCCAACTCTAATTGTGTTTGTGAATAGGGTCTTATTTTATTTTTGGAAAATATTAGGGGACCTCCCGGTAAGCACCTTCGGGTAGGCTAGCTAATGATTGAACTTGTTATCAGACAATAAAACCTTTTATGGGGTGCGCGTTATCATTTATCAGATGTCAGCCTTGTTTTGTAATGGATCATAAAATGCTTGGAATTTGCTGTTCTCTGAACTGGTTATCCATACATTTTGCAAATCAATGTCAAATCATGATTTATATTCAGAATTTTTAATTTATTGTCTTTCAAAAGTGATACAATTAATTAAAGACACCCCACTCACTCATCACTTGCGACAGCTACAACGACGAATGGATACTATTTGGATGAAACTGGGCTTATTGTGGTGACCACCAGTGGGGAGAAAAACAAACTATGAAATTGTCATTAACTGCTCATAATTTTATAGCTAATAACCATGCATGATTAATGCTGCAAATTTGGCGAGATACACTCAGAGAAAAAATCCATTAAAAGAAACAAAACTTATATTGATAAGGGTGAAGACAGGCAGACGACTTCATTGCACTTTCATCTGAGTAGGGTGAGTAGAAAAATTAACCATATTCTGACACTGCGTGTAGAACCCACGTGTCCCGCCGTTTTTTCCTATAACTTCCATTTTTGCGGTTATGGGCATCCTAAGAATTCTATAGGTATAACTTTGTCATCCTCGTATCTTCTAAACCGCTATGAATTCTTATTTGCTTTTGGAAGCAAATTTGTAGCTCTCGTCTTACAAAAAAAATTGCGAGTACATAAATCAATCAAACTTAATCATTAAGGTCAAAAACGTCAAGGTCAAAGTTCTTTTATAATTTACTAGCAAAGTGTCCGCTACTTCGTATGCGGAAAGGATATAAAACAATAGTTAATATGGAAATAATAGTTTAGTTCGATTTTCAAAAAAAAAAAAAACAATAAAGAAAAGTCTATAGTCGGCACGGAACCGACCATGGGATACCCTATACCACTATCCCTGGACAATCGCTCTCAACGGAACTTCTTTTCAATGATTGTGAAAATTTAATTATCAAATATCACAGATGTAATGTATAATACTTATGACCAAAACCAAAAAGTTATCTAGCATGACAAAGACATTTTTGTAGCAGGAAAGGAAAATTTAGTTCACACAAACTAAAATGTAATGAAACACACTTATGTAGTACTACTACTTCCGTTGTTTAACCGCTACGTTATTGAAATTTTTACCAATTTCACACACAAGTTTCAGTCCATTTAACCCGCCTAGTATTATCTGATCTTCACGTTGGTTTGTACGCTTCTTCTTCATCATAAACTCAAACTTTGTTTAAAATTTTGCAGGTTATTATTTTGACCTACAGAGCCGCTACAAAATTGGTTAAAATTTTGTTTTTGTTCCATTTCATCCCCTGAACATTTCACGATCATCACCAAAAACTAATCATTTCTATTCTGGCCCGAACTCCTTAAAAAATTCGTTACAATCGGTCCATAATTGTGGCCTTAAGCTTGTTTAAAATTTTTAATGGACGGACACACATCGCTAAATCGCTTTATCTCGTCGAGATATGAATTTTGGCATACCAAATAAGGGGTCTAGGACGAATATTTCGTGGTGTTATATAAACTTTTGGAGAGACAATATGTAGCATGGGATAAAAATGTGGTTCTCTACACAGAACCCATTATATATTAGGCAGTAGACTCGTTATCTAGTAAACACTTTATTGCAATTTACATCAGAGGAAAGGTCAGTAGTTTTTTTCCATATGTAGGCTACTTTGCCTACATACCTCAAGGTATTAAAATATCGACCAAAAATAAAATATTTATATTTTTCATACAAAAGTAATGGTCCATTTCACCCGCTAAAGAATATCAGATCATCATTCAAAATTGTAGGCATCTTTTTAGACCTATACTCTTACCCGGTACAAAATTTCGTGACTATTGATGTATAGTTGCGACTTCTAGCGAATTTATTATTACACTACAAACAAATAACGGAATATATTAGGCTGTATCTCTGTTATCTGATCATGCACTCCACCATAATTGGCATCAATTGAAAGGTCAAGCTTTCCACTTTCAAGTATGTCTCACTTGTCCGGAATGTTACTTCCAGGAATTAAGATATAAGCTGTATATTAAAAATTTGCACAAATTTCACACAAAAGTTTTGGTCCATTTAACCCTCTAAATATTATCCGATCGCCATCTCAAATTGCAAGCTTCTCCTTTATGATATACTCATACCTTATTTAAAATTACGCGTTGATCGGACTATTATTGAGACCTACAGAGCAGCTAGAAAATTGGATAAATATTATGTTTTTGATCCATTTCACCCGCTAAATATTTTACGATCATCACCAATAAGAATAGGGATCTATTCTGACCTGAACCCAACCTCCATACAAAATTTCGTGACTTTCGGTCCATAATTGCGGCCTGGAGCGTGTTTACAATTTATAATGGACAGACGGACGGACTGACGGACGGACACACATCTCAAAATCGCTTTATCTCGTCGAGATATGAAGATTGGTATATCACATTGGGGGTCTCCGACGAATATTTCGCGATGTTACATGCATTTTTACCAAAAGAAACTTATAATACCCTTTCCACATAGTGGTGTAGGGTATAATAAAGGCCGGAACAGAATCAATGGTCGCTTGTAGCTCTACTCATTCGGAAGATAGCGTGATTACAACAGACGGACAGACGGACGGACAGTGCTAAATCGCTACCCTCCACATTATGGTGAAGGGTATAAAAATATGAGATACGTGTACCGACCGGCGTCTTTAAAGTTTACATCGGGAATTTACCAAAGTAGGCGGGGCGAGTTCCGCCCATTTCTAGTTTTTTTTCGAAATATTCGAGGTAAGAGATCTTGGAATCCTTGCATTTGAAGTATATAGTGTCTTTGGCAACTTTAATAAAGAGAATATGGAGAATATTTTTATTAAAAATTTCAACCCTCATGCGATTCATCAAAGAGGTCTTTTTTCGGAGATCCTTCAAACCCCCCTTTATAATATGATCATATCAAATCCAAATATTCCACAAAATTGTTCGTCATATAATTTTATTATATGTAAGTCTTAGAATACACCAAATCTGTAAATCTTATCTAATCGCCAGGAATCTCTAAAAATGCAAAACACGTTTTAGGGTTAAAGTCGGAAACATAACATAATTTTAGAGGGATGACGTCAAAGACAAAAATATTCTTCGTCAAATTTCACTATAGGTCACCCAATAAATAAAGTCTCCATTTACATTATATATCATGAAAATATAAGTACCAATTTTGCTGAATAAAAAACATGAAAATATTTCCCAATTTTTTTGATGATTTTTTTTTACTTCTCTTTTCGAGTAGATACATGAAAGTAATATGCAACTTTATATCTAGGTGAAAAGTGTCAAAAGAAGAAAAATTAAAGATTACCTTTTTTAGAGGCTCATAGTGAAATTTGATTAGAACACTCCTTATTTAACAATATCCCCAAAAAGTGAAGGATTTTGTTAGATTTTGACCCAGTGCACAGTGGATCCACTTGTATGGAGAAAGTGGCCAAAAATATTTAGAGTGTAAAAATCGAGCCAATGCGCCGGTTACAGCTTTGTGCTGCTGCGAAGAGTGTTTTAAGAAACCACGAGCGTAACATTCTCCCCCCTTTCCCCTCTCGAGGGGGTATACGGTAAGAATTGTTTTATGCTGTTAATACAAAATGACATGGGCAAAGGTCCCGAATATCTTATGATGCAAAAATAGGCTTGAGGAAACATAACAAATCTCCAAAACAACATAAAGTCCAACCAATTTAGCGGATTAAAAAAATCAACATTTTTGTCTGAAAATTGGTAAAATTTTTAATATAGATCTTATAGCATTCTTCCTAGAAGGCACGTACCGCCAACGTAAGACAAATTTGGAAGAAGATTTCTTCATCTTGCAAGTAATACCAATTATGTTAATGTACGTGGTCAGATAACAGATGTATACGCTAATATATCCATAGAAACCCTATTCTAGTGCAGCTTTAGTTAGCAGCCCACCATTTATAGTCTGGCACTAGATGGCAGCTGATTTTTATACTGAATAATCTTAAACCCATGAACTACTTTGGAAAATTATTCCCGAGGTGGGCACGGGTGGGCATCATGACTAAAACCTTAGGTCAAATTTAAATATATGATCGAATTGGCATTACAAAATACACTAAGAAAATATGCAGCTAACTAGAATTCCACAACACGCTAAAACACCATTTTTTTAGTGAAAATTAAGCTATTACCTTCTCCTTCAAAATCCACTATAATATTTTGCAATACGTATTAATTTCGCGATATTTTGAATATATTTACTTGCACTTAAAATATAGGTTGTACTCACAAAAAAAAAAAAATGTTAGTCAAATGTTCCGACTTTTGAATCTATTCTTAAGAAGATCGCGTTCGAATGAAACAAAAATTAATATATTTTTAAAAAGGTCCATGTCATAGCTGTCAGAGTTGCCAGATGTTGTACCAAAATTTTGACATTCATTTTTTTATTTTTGCCAATGGGTGGATCCACTTTGCAGTGTCGAATTTTGTAAAATTAACAGTTCTAAATTAAAACAAATAATTTCATCCTAAAATATATAAATTTGTAATCTAATTTTCTTAAGAAAATATTCTTGCTAGATATATATCGTCGGTGTCATGCTTAAGTGTTCCATACGCCATTTGCCTGATTCGAGAAAAACTCAAGTTAATGTTTAAGGCCATACAGGATAAAAATGGTGCAATAATCCAATATTTTAAGAGCTCAGTTCTACTTAACTAAACTCATGGAAAATATGAGTAGTATTTTTAGTCAGATATCTGTGATAGTCTAGAAGTTATGGCCAATTTTTATAATTGCAAAAAGTTGTTGAATTGTTCCATGGAATCTTTATACCCTCAACCTTTAGGCTAAAGAGGGTATTTACACTTTGATACGACCAAAAATGTGCCTCATCGAAATAATGGTTTTAGACCCCAAGTAAGTTTTTACGGTATCCGTTTCAGACAATTTTGAGTAGATCTAGCAATGTCCGTCCGTCTGTCTGTCTGTCCGTCTGACTGTCTGGCTGGCTGGTGCGCACGATAACTCTCGAACGGATCAATCGATTCGGTTCAAATTTTGGGTATCCAAATATTTTGTCCAGATTTGATTTAAGTTCGAAAATGAGCTATATAGGTCCACTCCTTCAGGTACCTCCCCCACAAATGTTCAAAAATTGTCGCAAAACTTGTGCGCACGATAACTCTCGAAGGGAGTAACCGAATTGAACTAAACTTTGCATATGGTAATACACCTCTTGGCATACATCAAGTTAGAATATGGATTATATCGGTCCAAACTTTCGGGTACCTCCCACACAAAATTTCGGAAAAGTTCAGTTTAGAGCCACCTCTCGAATTGCTTTGATTTTTGTTTTAGCAACTTGTATTCACTGCCCTCCATACGACGGTGCAAGTTTCATCAGGGGCAAGTCCATACTTCCTGAGAAAATAGCCTGGAAGTTGCAAAAAAACCCTTTGACACCGTGTGAGGTGGTTGGAGCGCAAGATAACTCTCGAACGGATCTGCCGATTCGGTCCAAAATTTGGTCTTAGTAATATTTAGTCCAAACATAGTTTAAGTCTGAAGATAAGCCATATCGGTCCACTCCTTCAGGTGTCTCCCCCACATAAGTTCAAAAATGTTCGGAAAAATTGGTCTACTCTTTACACATCCTTATATATCTACCAGATATAGATCAGGTTCAAATATGGACTATATTTGTCCACTCCATCCAGTACCTCCCACACAACATTTCGGATAAGTTCACTTTAAGACATGCTCTCGAATCACTTTAATTTTTGTTGAAGCAACTTGCATTCGCTGCCTCAATTACGTTGGTAAAAGTTTTTAGGGGCAAGTCCATACTTCTTGAGCAAACAGCCCGAAGAGTGTAAAAACCCCCTATGGCACCATATGTTGTGGCTGGAGATCCACTTCCATAACGGTCAATGTCGATGCATTCCTTTTAGTATCTCCTCCGCAAAACTTTTGATCTTTAATCCTAATCAACAGTTTTGTCGGTTTAAACGCCCAAAATGTTTAAAACCCCCTAAATACATACGTATTTTAGGAAAAATTGTTTCAATATTCACAGGCTGAGGGTATATCTCTGTCGGCAAAGCCGACTGATACTTTTTTACTTGTTTTTTCATGTTTTTGGCAGTTTGCGTCACATGGAACACGTTTTGTCACATTTCAACCAAAACACTTTTTATCAATCGTGTTCCACCTCCCTTATATGAAGTGCTACTGTGGAGTTGGAAAATCAGAACCTTAAATAAAACATTTATTTTTCTCATATAAATACAATAAGGACCATTATTATATGTTTCCTTAACATTTATTTAAGGGATTGCCTCCACTTATTACTATTTCTTTGTGGTAAAATCGGACAAAACGGATTGATATTTTGCATTTCTAAGGTAACATTAAAAATTTAAACGCGGTTTTCTTATAATAGCATTTTTTTAGTCGGTGTCCACACTAGCTTCAAGTCGAATGAACGTTTTTGCGTATATTTTTGTGGACTTACATCAAAATTTTGTCTTTAAACTAGGGATTTTTTGTTTAAACGATTGAAAAATTTTCGTTTTCATATAACGATACAATATTCAAAAATATTTGGATTTAGAAACTATTATTCTTCAGTTTTTAAACCAAGTCCTTTAAAACAATTTGTTCCATACGCCACACTTTTCCGTAACTTGGCAAAAATGGGCAATTTTTTGTTCCAAACGCCATCATTTTTGGTGCGGAACATGGATATGGATCTAAAAAGTTCAAAGTTGTTTTGTTCCATACGCCAGGCTTTATGGATATGGAACAAAACGACAAGATATTTTGGGTCACAAAGCGGATATGGAACATTCTGGCATCTGAATATCTCAGAAACTATAAGATATAGAGAAAACCCGACCAAAAAATCTGAAAGAGCATGGTTCAAAACCTTGTAATCTCTTGTTATCTCAAAATGTCAAAAATGGCGTATGGAACACTTAAGCATGACGCCGACGATATGGTTTATTCCAAAACTCATAGTGAATTTTTGTGTAGAATTTTTCTTTTTTTGACGGATATCACCTAGATCCAAGTTTTATATTACTTGCATGAATCAACTGGATAAGAGGAGTAAAAAATTTCATCAAAAAAATTGGAAAATATTTTAATGTTTTTTTAGCAAAATGTATACTTATATTTTCATGATATGTAATGTAAATGGAGACTTAATTTCTTTGGTGACCTATATATAGCTTTGCCCTTGAAGCCATCCCTCTAAAATTATGTTTTGTGGGTCAATTTTAAATAAACACAGATGAAGTCTGACTTTTGTAGAATATTTGGATTTCCAAAAAAGGCCAAAAACGCCCCTTTGGTGAACCGCATGGGGATTACAATTTTTAACAAAAATATTCCCTACATCCTCCTTAGTAAACTTGCCAAAACAGTATATACCTAAAATGCAAGGATTTCAATATATCTTAACTCGAATATTTCGAAAAAAAAACTATAATATGGTGGAATTTGCCCCGCCTATTTTGGTTACTTTGCCGATAAACGTGTTTCATATGTTTAGCTCTTTCATAATCTACTCAGTTTTTCCCATCCTTAAAAAAAACAATGAATTTTGTTGCACAGTGTAATACTTGGCTTACTGTAGCGAATGTGTTTTTGTGGCGCCTTTCCCAAACCATCGTATTTCCTGTATGGCATAGGGATTAGGGATAGGTAATGGAAAGCAATAATCGATTTTTCGATTTTGGTCTAAAACTAAAAATGCGATTTTTCGATCTTGCGATTATTTCAGTTGTCTTAAACTCGACTTTTGACTTTTTCATAACCGCAGAAAATCGATTATAATCGACTATTCTTCGATTTTCGAGTTTTCTTTTGAAACTAAAACCGCCACAAGTGTAAAACCGCCAAGTCCACAATCTATGTGCAAACTCGAAAATCGATCACAAGATAGTCGATTATGCGATTTTCTCTCCAGACAAAAGTCGACTACGATTTTTAGATTTTTGACTGCAAAAAGTCGATTAATCGATTAACCGCATAATTGACGGTACTTTTTTATACATATAACCATCACGGATCGCATCAACGAAAATGGTCGATTATAATCGGTTTTCGGCGGTTAACGATTAATCGAAAGTCGACTCTCAAATAATCGACTAACCGAAAATCGAGTTTTAAGTTTTTCACGAAAATAATAATCGAAAAACCGATTATTGCAATTCTCTGCGTATCCCTAGTATGGCAGTAATATTGACAAACTGATATATTTAGGATCAGCAAGTGATCATTACTCTGACGACTTCAATAACCGTTGAATATTTTTATCCTATGGTAATGGTGCCTTGAAGTCGACGGATATGCCAATCATTGTTTCACGGTACGGCACATAAACATTCGCAGCATCTATGAAAGTTATACGGAGCTCTTCAACATTCGCTATTTAGTAGTAACTTTAAATGCCAATGTTAAACTTTGGAACACTGTGCGATGTGGCTTTTCGGATGAATTTATTCTATTGTTAAAATTCAGTGTTGAGATTCATTTTGAATAATGCGTTTGATAAAGTTTGACACCGTGCACTTGAATGGCTGTGAAAAAGTAATGAAGTGATTAAATCAATATCCATCATTATTAACATAAATCATCATTATGTCAAAATATTAAATTGTTTAAAAAAATATTTTTTATATTTTTATCAAGGCTATAAAAAGTTCGTTTCCGGTTTTTTAACATTTAATAAATATTTACAGATGTGTAACGATTTGTTGGGAATTTTAAAATGAAAACGTTTAAAAACTAATGAGAGGCCAAAGAGATCAGTTTCTAACTAAATTGCTCAAGGTTTAATAAAATCAAAGTGAATGCGTTGAAGAATCTTAGCAATCTTTAGTCCTAAACGCAAAACCAGAATAATTTAAACACTACACGCCAGTCCGGTGCATATCGCTGTGGAAAATCTAACAAATCTGCTGGTAGAAACATTCGTAATATCTATTTTTGTCTACAATAACAAGTCCTAAGTTTTTTTTAATCTCATCCTGATAGCAACATAAATCTTGTACAAATTGGCTGTGATTAAGTCAATTTGACAGATTCCAAATTAGAAACAAGTCAGATATCCCACATAATATTAAGTTTGGAGTAGAAAATAAAGAAGAAATTCATACTGTGTTCTTTATTTTGTCTCTAGAACTACTAATCTCTAAGTTTATCTGCAAATCATTAGAAAGTTGCTTAATTAACATCGTTAATCCGTAAAATCCATGCAGTACCACATAATTTATATGACACTGCTAATCTTGTTTATGACTCTGAGGTTGAAAGATGATATGAAGAAGAGCGTAATTAATTTACGGCACTTTGTCAAATAAACTTTGTATTTTTTGTGGTAGGACAACCATAAAAATTGTACGAATAAAATGAAGCAGCCCAGCAAACACTCCGGTTCAATTTAGTATTTTTTGGTAGACATAATGACTGACAAGTGTCTGTTGCACCAAATAAGTAGTTATTCCATGGTCATTAAAAGTCGAAAAAGAACCTTTGAGGTGAATTGATAATGAATTTCGCCACACTCTAAATTTTTTATCCGTTGGAGGGATAGGACATGAAAACTTCTGACTTAAGATTACTTCTATATGTACACCATTTCTAAGAGAATAGGTGAATCTGTAGACACTTTCTAACTGCAAGAATAATTCTATACACACATTCTAAAAGAAAGGGTGCTTTTGTGGACCCTTTCCCGAAGAAAGGATATTTCACTGAACCCTTTCTAAAACAAAGGGTGCTGCCATAGACCCTTTCTGAAGGAACGGTTACATCCATAGACCCTCTCTAAAATAAAGGGTGCTCCCATAGACCCTTTCTGAAGGATAGGTTACATCCATAGACCCTCTCTAATAGAAAGGGTGCTCCCATAGACCCATTATGAAAGAAAGGGTGTTTCTATAGACCATTTCCGAAAGAAAGGGGTGCTTCTATATACCACTTCCAAAGAAAGGGTGCTTCTATAGACCATTCCCGAAAGAAAGGGTGCTTCTATACACCATTTCCGAAAGAAAGGGTGCTTATATACACCATTTCCGAAAGAAAGTGTGCTTCTATAGACCATTTCCGAAAGAAAGGGGGCTTCTATAGACCCCTTCCGAAAGAAAGGGTGCTTCTTAAGACCCTTTCCGAAAGAATGGGTGCTTCTATAGACCCTTTCTGAAAGAAAGGGTGCTTCTATAGACCCCTTCCGAAAGAATGGGTGCTTCCATAGACCCCTTCCGAAAGAATGGTGATTCTATAGACCATTTCCGAAAGAAAGTGTGCTTCTATAGACCATTTCCGAAAGAAAGTGTGCTTCTATAGACCATTTCCGAAAGAAAGGGTGCTTCTATAGACCATTTCCGAAAGAAAGGGTGCTTCTATAGACCATTTCCGAAAGAAATGGTGCTTCTATAGACCATTTCCGAAAGAAAGGGAATTTCTATAGACCATTTTCGAAAGAAAGGGTGCTTCTATAGACCATTTCCGAAAGAAAGGGTGCTTCTGTAGACCATTTCCGAAAGAAAGGGTGCTTCTATAGACCCCTTCCGAAAGAAAGGGTGCTTCTTTAGACCCTTTCCGAAAGAATGGGTGCTTCTATAGTCCCTTTTTGAAAGAAAGGGGGCTTCTATAGACCCCTTCCGAAAGAAAGGGTGCTTCTATAGACCCCTTCCGAAAGAAAGGGTGCTTCTATAGACCCCTTCCGAAAGAAAGGGTGCTTCTATAGACCCCTTCCGAAAGAAAGGGTGCTTCTATAGACCCCTTCCGAAAGAAAGGGTGCTTCTATAGACCCCTTCCGAAAGAAAGGGTGCTTCTATAGACCCCTTCCGAAAGAAAGGGTGCTTCTATAGACCCCTTCCGAAAGAAAGGGTGCTTCTATAGACCCCTTCCGAAAGAAAGGGTGCTTCTATAGACCCCTTCCGAAAGAAAGGGTGCTTCTATAGACCCCTTCCGAAAGAAAGAAGCACCATTTCCGAAAGAAAGGGTGCTTCTGTAGACCATTTCCGAAAGAAAGGGTGCTTCTATAGACCCCTTCCGAAAGAAAGAGTGCTTCTTTAGACCCTTTCCGAAAGAATGGGTGCTTCTATAGTCCCTTTTTGAAAGAAAGGGGGCTTCTATAGACCCCTTCCGAAAGAAAGGGTGCTTCTATAGACCCCTTCCGAAAGAATGGGTGCTACTATAGACCCTTTCTGAAAGAAAGTGTGCTACTATAGACCCTTTCTGAAAGAAAGTGTGCTTCTATAGACCTCCTACTGAAAGAAAGGGTGTTTCTATAGACCCCTTCCGAAAGAGTGGGTGCTTCTATAGACCCCTTCCGAAAGAGTGGGTGCTTCTATAGACCATTTCTGCAAGAAAGGGTGCTTCTACAGACCATTTCCGCAAGAAAGGGTGCTTCTACAGACCATTTCCGCAAGAAAGGGTGCTTCTACAGACCCTTTCTTAAAGAAATGGTGCTTCAATAGACCCTTTCTGAAAGAAAGTGTACTTCTATAGGCCCTTTCTCAGAGAAAGGGTGATTCTATATACCTTTTCTGAAAGAAAGGGTGCTTCTATAGACCCTTTCTGAAAGAAATGGTCCTTCTTTAGATCCTTTCTGAAAGGTTACTTCTAAAAACCATTTCTGAAAGAAAGTGTACATCTATAGGCCCCTTCCGAAAGAAAGGTTGCTTCTATAGACCGTTTCTGAAAGAAAGGATGATTCTGTAGCCCTTTCTTAAAGAAAGGGTCTTTCCATAGACCCTTTCTCAGAGAAAGGGTGCTCCTATAGACCCTTTCTAAAAGAAAGGGTGCTTCTATAGAACCTTTCTGAAAGAAAGGGTGCTTCTATAGAACCTCTCTGAAAGAAAGGGTGCTTCTATAGAACCTTTCTGAAAGAAAGGGTGTTTCTATAGACCCTTTCTCAGAGAAAGGGAACTTCTATAGACCCTTTCTCAGAGAAAGGGTGCTTCTATAGACCCTTTCTCAGAGAAAGGGTGCTTCTATAAACCCTTTCTCAGAGAAAGGGTGCTTCTATAAACCCTTTCTCAGAGAAAGGGTGCTTCTATAGACCCTTTCTCAGAGAAAGGGTGCTTCTATAGACCCTTTCTCAGAGAAAGGGTGCTTCTATAGACTCTCTCTCAGAGAAAGGGTGCTTCTATAGACCCTTTCTCAGAGAAAGGATGATTCTATAGATCCTTTCTCAGAGAAAGGATGCTTCTATAGATCCTTTCTCAGAGAAAGGATGCTTCTATAGATCCTTTCTCAGAGAAAGGATGCTTCTATAGATCCTTTCTCAGAGAAAGGATGCTTCTATAGATCCTTTCTCAGAGAAAGGATGCTTCTATAGACCCTTTCTGAGGAGAAGAAATGGTTCTTCTATGGAGCCTTTCTTTCAGAAGGGTACGGAAAGTAAGGTTGCTTCTATAGACCATTTCAGAAAGAAAGGGTATATATACCCTGTCTGAAAGAAAGGATGCTTCTATAGATCATTTCAGAAAGAAAGTGTATATATACCCTGTCTGAAAGAAATGATGCTTCTATAGTCCTTTTCTGAAAGAAAGGGTCCTTCCATAGACCCTTTCTCAGAGAAAGGGTGCCTCTTTAGACCCTTTCTGGAAGACTGACTGGGCTCACTGGGTTTGGCACGACAAAGCTTTTCACGCTCATTTCTTAATCCGGTCACCTCTCAGAAGGATTGGGCAGATCTCTGAAGCGTTGATTAGTGAATGAAACTAGACTATTTAGATTTCCCATGATTGATGAAAATTCGGCGTTTGGAGGTGATGACATCGGCGGTCTGCTGATGGTGATAATTATGGGGAGATGATCTTATCCAAGAGAAACGACGGGTTGCCAGGTGACGTAATTTGTCATACTAGGTGATTCGATGGTTATGGCTAGCGAATTAGGTTACTCTCCGCTTATTCTGGCAGGGGCATCCTCTTTGAACGTGCACAACGAAGAGCTATTACTCTGCTCAGCCAGCACTATACCCCTCTGGTCGTTTCCGAGGACATAATGCCAAAACTTATTCTGCATACTTTCAGCAATTCTACCTAATCAGTTTCACACCTTACAGATACCCTCATGCATTCTATTCCTGGAATCATTGGAGGTATGTACGTCTGTATTGAAAAGACTGGTGCAATGGGAAAGTTAATCCCCCAATTCCACTTCTGGTTCGATCATACGTCAGTACGTTTTAACAATCACAACGCTGTTAGGTGCAGTTGTTGTTGAGCTTGGTTTCCTAGACCACTGCAACCTATTTCATCGATCTTGGAGACCATTGCAATTAAATTCTAAAAGGGCGGCTGCTATTGGCGAATTTGGTATATACCTATGTACATTAGCATCCCGTTTGACCTCCAATAAGTCACACTATCTAACTGAAATCCCGTTTGGTATTTAAAGTCTCGGAGAGGTTCTTTTCCTATTTTAACTACTGCTGACCTAGTGTTAGTTAATGTAATTCTGCCTAATATTATTAGTTTTGCAGGAATTCCAAATTTGGACTTGGTTTGAAACAATGGCTAGGAGTCTTAAGCATCTGTAGTTGACAAAAACCGTTCTGTCTCTTTTTTTTTGTGCACGGAACATAGCAGACTGTGATTGCAATCGTTGGGTATGCATTCCTCCAGCATATTTTGCCAATCAACTGCAAAATTGTTGCCTTATAGTTCTTCAGCCGATTAACTGCTGTCTCTAACTCACTATAGCTAGGTGGCAAACACTCAATGCTGTCGTTTGGGATTGGTGCTGGGGTATCTTCATCGCCACCCAGAGTCGATACCAAATGATTGATGAAATTTTCCTTCCAGTTTCTCAGTACGCTATCTGCATCAATTACCATGTTACCTTCATCATCGTTGCTGGGGAATATTGTTCCATACCTTCAGTTCGGTTTTTTTACACTCTGGTAAAATAATAAAGGGACAACACTAGTTCTTTCATTGCTTGAGGTAAAGTGGGTCTTTATAGGGACCCTGGGCGTGTCTGAACTTACCCCAGCCGGCGACGAAGCCATTTGAAAGGCACCACTCGGGTTAGTTTATAAAAGTTAATTTTTATTCTAATCGTAACTGCATTTGGAATTTAAGAAGAGTTATGCCGGTATAGGGTATCACACGACCGTCGCCAGCAGACTACAGTTTTGTATTCGATATTTTGATGCTTTTTGGTATTTTGTTTTGATTTAATCAGCGAGACAAATTATCTGGTGGTTCAACTATATCATTCTTATGTTGCCGAAAGTGATATCAGCACTGTAGAGATAATTTCTAGGCTAATAGTTTTGAAATGCGATTTCAACTTTGATATGACTTTTTATTTGTTTTAAAAACAAATTTATATGTAGAAATGTCATTGCAAAGACTTGTATGGCCTTTGATGTACCAGCCATTATGCAGGTTCATTAACTTGACTACAAGTACGATATCGGTCCAATGAATTAAAATGAGCTAGTTCTTAGGCTGAAATTTTGTAGGAAATCAAAAAAATGGTATTTTAATTATAGATAAATTAGTGTGAAAATGTTATATTTGGCAGAATGGGAACATTGCACTTTCAAGGCATAGAATGCTGACAGTTTTGAGGGTCAATTGAGTTAGATTGACTTAGTTTGTGATGTTCGAAGCGTAACGAATTCAAAGCAGAGTTTGTATTGACTGATGAAATCACTTGAAAAGGTTTTTTATAAGCCATAGTAAGGTCAAAAACGTTAAGTTCTTAAGACTTTTTATGTTTAATATTGGCTTATTGCTCTAAATTGCCCAAGAACCTGTAAACATTCCCCAAATTCCCAATTCAATGACCAGCTACTTAACCTTACCAAACTTTACATGGCTATAATTGAATTAACATTGATTCAACATTTATGTTCATTTACACCTTGTAGAAAAACATAAATATTTATGTATTTGATTGAATATATTTTTATAAGTTTGATATTGGATTAAAGACTCGCATCTTTGATGATGATGTTGCGATGCGATCAAAGAAATCTGCCGGCCATTATTTTTTTATTGGATTCATATGTCAATCAAACAAAATATGGAACAATTTTATTTATGTGAGGGAATTCTTTTTTTATCAAACTAGCAGAAGCTTTTAAAAAACGATTTAAATGCAGGTGAGAAATAATTAATACAAACATATAAAAATTTACTTTAAGAAAATAACAATCAAATAGGCGTGTTTCAAATAAATTTATGCACCGAAACAAGTTTAAATGCGGAATACTTTGTACAGTTCAAAAATCAAATCATCAAAAACAAATTAAAATAAAAAAATGCTGTCATTGCTAAATTAGTCTAATAATTAAGTTTTATTCACACCTTAGACGAGATGAGAGAACCGAACACCCTTAAAGTGGGTTTTACTCATGGCCATGTCAAGGAAGTATCAATTAGATGGCATTAGAAAAAAATGAGAAGAGGAATTTAATAAAAATTGATGTGACGTTAATGGAGAACATATCTAGAAATGGGACAAAAAACACAAAATAGAATAAAAGTTTATAACGACACGTTTGTTATACCCTACATCACTGCGCCTCTAGTTTAACAAAGCAAATCAAATTTCTAACAGCTACTAAGGGAAATATCGATGCACTGCCAAATACAAATTTAAATGCAAACAGTAGAAATAAAATGGGAAAACAAGTAAGAACGGCGTTAAGTTCGGCGGCGCCGAAATTTTGATACCCCCACCACCACTGTATTGAAATAAATATGAAGAATAAGTAACTACTAAGCTCTTCCTCTACGTTAAGTATAATTCCTTAGAGGAAAATAATATCTTAACTGATGATAATCACTTTATTATACCCTCAGCATTTATGCTAACGAGGGTATATACATTTTCATACGGGCAAAATGTGCCTCATCGAAATAATGGTTTTAGACCCCAAGTATGTTTGGACGAAATGTGTTTCAGACAATTTGAAGTCGATTTAGCAATGTCCGTCCGTCTGTCTGTCTGGCTGGCTGGTGCGCACGATAACCCTCGAACGGATAAGCCGATTTGGTCCAAAATTTGGCTTTCGTAATATTTTATCCAAACTAGTTTAAGTTCGTAGCTGGGCCATATCGGTCCACTCCTTCAGGTACCTCCCCAACAAAAGTTCGAAAATGTTCTGCGCACGATAAGTCTTGAAGGGAGTAACCGATTTAGTCCATACTTTACACATCTTGAAATTTCTACCAGGCTTAGATGAGGTTCCAATATGGACTCAATCGCTCCACTCCTTCGGGTACCTCCCACACAAAATTTCGGAGAAGTTCAGTTTAGGAGCAGCTCTCGAATCACTTTGGTTTTTGTTGTAACAACTTGTATTTGCTGCCCCCTATACGACGGTTCAAGTTTCATCAGGGGCAAGTTCATACTTCCTGAGAAAATAGCTTGAAAGTTGCAAAAAAAACCCATAGGACACCGTGTATAGTGGTTGGAGCTCAAGATAACTCTCGAACTGATCTGCCGATTCGGTCCAAAATTTGGGCTTCGTAATATTTTGTCCAAACATAGTTTAATTTCGAAGATAAGCCATATCGGTTCACTCCTTCAGGTACCTCCCCCACAAATGTTCAAAAATGTTCGGAAAAATTGTACGCACGATAACTCTTGAAGGGAGTGACCGATGTAATCCGTACTTTGCACATCCTAATATATCTACCAAATATACATCTGGTTCGAATATGGACTATATTTGTCTGCTCCTTCTAGTACCTCTCACACAAAATTTCGGATAAGTTCACTTTAAGACCTGCTCTCATTCGCTACTTCCATTACGACGGTAAAAGTTTTTTTCAGGGGCAAGTCTATATTTCTTGGGAAAACAGTCCGAATGGTTAAAAACCGCCTATGTCACCATATGTGGCTGTCGGAGAGCACGATATCTCTCGAACTGTTCAACAGATTTTGTCCAACATTTGGTCTTCGTCATATTATATCCAAACTTTGTTTCATGTGGCAATATCGGTCCACAACTTCCGGTACTTCTCCCCAATATTTAAAAATGTCACTAAAATGCTAGGAATGGGGCAACCAATTTGGTCCAAACTTTGGATCTCCCAATATTTTGTCAAAATTTAGTTCAACTTCTAAAATGGCCCATATCGGTCCTCCCTAAGGGTACCTCCCCCACAAAAGTTCGACATTTGGGTCTTAGTGCAGTTAATTCACATTTTTTGTAGGCAAGTTCATATGTCCCAAAAGGGGGCCACAAAATTCTGAAGGGAACTTAAATACATTCAATCTGTCCCTAGGGGAAAGTTTAACTACACATTGGCTGAGGGTATATATCTGTCGGCAAAGCTGACTGACACTTTTTTACTTGTACTGACAATTTTCTGTGTAGATTTTTTACCAAGTTACATCCACTTCAGAAGGAAAATGCAACAACATTCTTTAAAAGAGATCATCGTTGTTCTTTCTTTCTTATGGCTGAACACAATACAAAATTACAGCAATCTTGGTTCGAAAATTTGACAAAAACCCCTCGAAATACATAAAATTCGGCAATACCGGACCATGGGGTTAGACATAAACCTACATATAAATTTTCCATCTTCTGGGAACCCACAATTCCAATTAACAACCAATTCGGTAGGAAAATGTGTCTAAAATCTTCAAAATAATATTTTAATCGGGTGGTACTCTTACATGGGGCCTTTGGCATATATGTATATAGACATATGCTGTCTGATTTTTTGCACGAAACTTACCTACTTACTTAGCTGGCCCATTACAGAACATTTGTTTCATAGACCGAACTAAGAAAAGATCTCCAATTCTCTCGGTTTAGTGCTTCGCTTTCTCGAATACCGCGCCTTGTCATCTCTTCATCCACTTGTTTGCGCCATCTATTCTTTGGCCTGCCAATTCTGCGTGCACCGCCATGTGGTTCGAATTTATACGCCTTTTTAGCGGGTTCATCATCGCTCATTCTTATTATAGGGCCTAACCAACACAATCGCTGCATCTCGATACGTTTAACTATATTGATGTCGTTGTATAGCAGATACAGCTCGTGGTCGATATTCGCCGTCAACGCAGATTGGTCCGTAGATCTTTCGAAGAATTTTTCTCTCAAACACGCCAAGCACGGCCTTATCTGCTTGCGCAAGTACCCATACTTCGGAACTATACATCAGCACGGGTAGTAGCAGTGTTTTGTAAAACGTTGTTTTTGTTTGACGGGTTGTGGCTTTGTTTTTGAAGTGCTTACTCAGTCCGAAGTAGCATCTGTTGGCCAATAGAATTCTTCTTTCTATTTCACAACTGATGTCGATTGTTGTGTTTACGGCGGTGCCTTTTACTACCTCAAAATTATAGGAACCAACTTCAACAGTTGGTTCGATCTCAATGGACGCCGTTTACCGCCAGACCAACTTTAACAGATTCTCCTTCGACCATCATAAAGGTATCGGTTACTTCTTTTACTGATCGTCCCATGATGTCTATATCATCAGCATAAGCAAGTAACATGTGGCTATTGGTGTAGATTGTGCCACTTCTTTTGACGTTTGCCTCTCGTATAATCTTTTCTAGCAGGATGTTAAAAAATCACACGAAAGGCTGTCTCCTTGCATGAAACCTCTTTTGGTACAAAACTCTTCGGAGATGTTCATTCCTATTTTAACTGAAGATCTTGTGTCAGTTAGAGTCATTTTACAAAGCCGAATGAGCTTTGCGGAGATACCAAATGCTGACATGGCTTGGAATACCTTTGAACGTTGCCGGCTGTCGACAAAAAGGGGGTAAGTGTCGATCAGCATCTCTTGGGTCTTCTCCAGAATTTGCCGCAGGGTAAATATCTGGTCAACGGTGGACTTGCCAGGTCTAAAGCTGCATTGGTATGACCCAATTAGTTCATTGACCATAGGCTTTACTCGTTCGCACATTATCCCTAACACTATCTGGTAGGCAATAGGGAGAAGACGTATGCCCCTATAGCTAGAGCATACAATCTTATCTCCTTTCTTGTGGACATGGCACAGGATGCTCAGGTTCCAATCGTCGGGTACGCGTTCTTCCTGCAAGATGGAGCTAACTAGCTGATGCATACACCTTATCAGCGTGTCGCCTCCGGTTTTAAACAACGGCAGCTCCTGTTGCCCTTATTATTCTTCAGCCGGTTTATTGCTGTCTTTACCTCATCTTGGCCGGGTGGTATACATTTAATACCATCTTCTGGATTGGATCTGTGGTATCTTTGTCGTCTTCGCTACTATTGAATACCAACAGTTGGGAAAAATGCTCTTTCCATATCCTTAGCACACTATCTGTATCAGTTACCAGTTTACCATGCTGGTCAGGAGGATGTACCATTCATCCAGCCATCAGTTTGATGTTTCACTCTTTGGTAGAATTTTCGGACTTCATTCTGTCTCCTGTACATCTCGATTTGATCACACTCCCGCTTTTCCATCTCTCTCTTTTTCCTGCGGAAAATACGTTTCTCCTCTCTCCTTTTCTCCCGATGCCTCTCTCGTGCGCTACGCGTTGTTGCTGATTGTAAAGTAGCCCTATATGCCGCATTTTTCTCTTCGGTAGCAGCACGACACTCCTGGTCATACCATGGATTCATTGGTGGAGGTCTCTGGTATCCAAGTACTGATTTTGCGGCTGTTTGCATGGAGTGGGCAATGTTTTGCCATTGTCCTGATATGTTATCGGGACGAGGAGTGCTTTGATTAAGCAATTGGGCCAGTTGAGTGGAATATGCTGTGGCTATCTGTTGTGATTGCAGCTTACCGATGTCCAACTTCCGTGTTGTGTCTGTTCGCACTTTGTTGCTACGTTTAATCTGGTACGTACCTTTGCTGCAACAAGGCAGTAGTCCGAGTCTATGTTTGCACCTCGGAACGATCGTACATCCAACACGCTTGATGCATGTCTTCCATCTATCACAACGTGATCAATTTGATTTCTTGTTATTTGATCTGGCGATAGCCATGTGTCCTTATAAATATCGAGATTCTTAAATCTGTTACTGCCATGTTTCTTGCAGCTGCAAAGTCTATCAGCCTCATACCATTGTCAGATGTTTCACTGTGGAGACTGAATTTCCCGACTGTTGGGCATGAGCGCAAATAAAGCTGATGTTAAAGAATTTTGCTTTTAATCGAATTGCAGCGAGTCTTTCATTCACTGGGGTGAAGCTGGAGACCAGATGTTTTAACCTCCGACCAACTACAAATCCGCAACCAAACTCATGCTTTGTGTCATGGCAGCTATAATACAGTGCGTCATCTTTAGGTGTTGTTGTGACGCCTTTCCCAATCCATCCGTATTTCCTGTATAGCAGTTATATCGGCCTTGTACTTTTCAAGTACATCTGGAAGGTGCAGATTCTCTATAAAGAGTGGGAACATTCCAGGTGCAGATTCGCAGATCATGGTCTTTAAAACGTTTGCGGGGTTCATCAACTTTAAAAGGGTTTGTTTTTCTTTTTTTCGTTTTTTTCCATAGTAGGCAGCTTTTTCCAGGTGAGGGTTACTAACCCGACGCACAAACCCAAGTTTTTAACGTTCTTATGGGTGAACGCGCGGCACATGTTAGCTCACTACCATTAACGGATGTTAAAAGCAGCTCCCCGGGGACACCACGGGCAGGCCAGTGTCCACTTGAGATAAGAGCGAGACCAAGATAAATCCTGGACTTTGCCATGTTAAAGCCGGTCAGGACCGTTCCTTGGTATCTCTCATCAAATATCAATATCAAATTACAGCGAATTCGCTTTGAAAATATAGACAATTTTTTGAAATTATTAAAAAACTGCAAGTACAGTTATGGGGGGTCTATACCTAAAAGTGGACCAATCCTGATGATTTTTGGGGAGAATTTTCTTCTAGTCACTACATTTCTAGTCACTTAAATTTTAAGATCGATATCTTGATGAGAAATATTTTTGTCGCTCTCTCCCATACAAGCTAAACCACAGTGGATTCGTTCAAGTGCCTCCTCGCAACATTTTTGATCTTAAATCTTAATCCACATTTTTGTCGGCAAGTTTAAATGTCCAAAAAGGGCCAGAATTAATCTGAAAAGAGTCTAAATACATTCGATATGTCTGTAGATTAAAGTTTCAATTCATATAGGCTGAGGGTATATCTCTGTCGGCAAAGCCGACGGATACTTTTTTACTTTTCAAAATTTCCTTATTTTGGGAATATGGTAGACGGTAATTAGGCTAAAAGTAATGCGGAAAAAGCTAAACTTTTCTCCACCCATCTTGCTAATGTCTTTTCTCACCTGTGGCAAAGCAATATGAAAATGATTCGAGAGGAGGTCTTAAACTGCACTGAAATTTTGGAGTAGACCGATATATTCCATATTCGAAACTCTATCTCTGGTAGAAATATTACGATGTGGAAAGTAAGGACCAAACCGGGTTCTGTCTTAAAGAGTTATCGTGCGCACCATTTTGTCCAAATATTTTTGTGGGGGAGATACCCGAAGGAATGGACCGATATGCCCCATCTTCGAACTTGATCTAAGTTTGGTCAAAATATTATGATGTCCAAATTTTGACAGAATCGGTTGATCTATTCGCAAATGATTGTGTGCTCCTGCCAACCAGCCAGATCTACAGACAGACGGACATGACTAAATCGACTCCCAATTGTCTGAAACGGATTTCGTGCAAAAATACCAGGGATCTAAAACAATATGGACACCGAGGACAACCTGTTGTGAAACCCAGCCATAGCCTGCATTTTTGCGATCTTCGAACTTGATATAATTTTGGACATTTTCGATCGTATCAAAGTACTGAGCTAAAGGCTGAGGGTATAAATACGAGTATCCGAGTTGTAGTAGCAAGTCATTCATTCACTGGGGTGAAGTTGGAGATGTTTTAACCTCCAACCAACTACAAATCCGCAACCAAACTCATGCTTTGTGTCATGGCAACTGTAATACAGTGAGTCGTTTTTCCCAATTACATTTGCCAATGCGTAAACTGCACATTCTCTAAAATAAGTTCGAACATTCCAGGGGCAGATTCGCAGATCATGGTCCTTAGTTTTTTTTCTTTTTTTTTTGTTTTTTCATATTACGATGCTTTCTGGAATTGTGGGTTACTAGCCCAACGTTAAACCCAAGTTTTTAATGTTTATATGGGTGAACGCGGCCAATGAATTTAAAAAATAAATTCCGAACATCTGGCCAAATGCAACACATTATAATAAGTCTCGTCTTAATAAATTTATTAAAATAATAATTTAAAATGTATTCAAAACGTTTGAAATGTCATTTGATGGCAATTTATTTGCAACTTTCATTCTATTCAGAATAATATTATGATTCAATGTATTAATAAAGTGGGGAGAAAGCTTTGACCACTGTTTTCAAATTCTATATTTCTTTTCAAACATGCTAAATTGGAATAATTATTTTTAAAATATAGCCTCTGCAATGTCTCGTGTGGAATATTAAATTAATTTAAATTTAGAAAAACAATCATTCTATGAGCATAAAAAATTAACGAATTAACATAAATTAATAATGAATTAAAAACTAGATATCGATATTGTGGTATAAGGAGTGTAACACCTGGTGAAGGTGGAAGTGGTTAATATGTGATCATTCTGTTTTTAAGAGTGTAAAAACAGAAATGATTTTCAAAACTCGTTTGCTGTTAAATTGTAAATATGTAAATTTATTTGCCAAAATGTAAAGATTAAGACGTACATATGGCTAATTTACTCAAAGAGTGACACATCTTGAAAAATTAACTTTGAAGGATACGTTTTAATTTGCGGATTGAAATTTGACTTCCCGACCTAAAATAATTTTTACACTAAAAATAAAATAACTACTTGGACCATCTTTAGTAAAAAGCTAGCAAGATATCAATGCTACATTTCTGTGCAAGATAAAGCATGATTTGTAGTGTTTTAGTGCTTTATAAACTCAAAAAAAAAGTTTTTTGTTGTTGATTTATATAATGTTTTTTTTTAGTTATGCCACTCTTTGAGTGAATGAGCGATATGTACACACAGGCGCTCACTTAAATAGCATCGACTTAAATGTTACTTTCATCTTTACTTTTATTAAGCCATACAAAATAAGTCAGCTTTGCCGACAAAAAAGAAAAGTAACAGGAGCGGTGAGTTTAAATGTATGAAGGAGCTGTGTGAAGGAGCTGTCGTAAATAATGGATCAGGACCATATCTTAGGAAGTTTTGTCTTCCCCATAACAAAAAACACAGCATGTTGCAGCCATATGCTCTGTTCCAGAACCTGCAAGAACCTAATATATTTTACTGCACGATAACTATCTGGCCTAACAATGAAAACGCGAATATTAACCACCAAAAATAGTTTTATTGGTTTCTTAGGTAGTCTCCAGCCTGATTTATACACATTTCCAAACAGACGCTGCACACTGGTCGGAACCACTGATCTAGCGGCGCAAAGGTCCGAATATTAATATGTAAAATTATTGTATGTTTTTCATTGTATCGTTTACACACATGTCCCAAACATTTTTTGCATCAAACATATATTTGCTTGCAAGCAGGTCCAAACATAACATATTTTTGGGTCCTGCAAACAAACAAATATATGTTTGGGTGCAAACAAATACAAACCCAAAAGCAAAAAAACAGACACACGCACCAGAGGGCGGTTACTGACAACAAGGGAGCGTGAATTTCAATGTAAAACACATTGAAATGCATGCTCACTTGCTCTCAGCGCTCATTGGCTATTTTTTACATGTAAACACATTTATATATGGTGTTGTTTTTAATTGAAGGGCATAGAAAAAACGCAAAACAACAAAGACAAAATTCCAAAGAAATACACAACATACTGATTATGTAATGTAATAAATAGGTGCATCCATATTTCAAATATACATATGGTAATATTCAAAAATGTTTTACAATCGTTGAAGTTGAGGTTCACCATTTAATAAGTCGCGAACTGTCAATATATTTTATATAATATGAATATATTTATATTAATTGAAGTGTTTTAGCCGGGGTCGCATAAAATTAACCATAACAAATAATTTATGTGGAAGCTGTGTTGGTGGTAATATTAAAAAATGGGTAAAAATGTGTTGAAGTTTACAATTTTTTTTGTGTTCTTTCTTGATTTATGGTCAAACCACGGAAAATTCAAACCTGAGCTCAAAGAAAGAATTGAAGAATACCCCTTGGGCAACATGGTTCTAATGGATGACTTTTCGATATATACACTGCATCCCCCTAAAATCGATGCTGACATTTTGAAGTTTTGAAATCTGGGTTTTTTGAATTTTTCTTATAAATGGAGGGCGCAACCAGATAATTTCCCAAACTATTTATTGGATTGTAGAACTCGTGATTCCACGTCGTTTGATGTATATCTCATGAGTGTGCTTCATACAGCTCCCTAGTAATATGAGTCCAAATTCGAAATTTTGGTGCGTAAATTTTCTATAAAAACCTATTTTTTGGCTTCAAAATTTACAACTGTGGCTCAGGTACCCTTGAACCCCGCGTGATTTTAGTTTTTTTACGCGCCGGATCTAATAAACCCTTCCGCGTTCAAATCCATCCACTAAAACGGCGGTTATAGATACATTGAAAGTAGGAAATTCTGCAAAATTATATTTTGATGATTCCGCGCATTGAACCGCGATTTTCTTTGGTTATTTTTACATAAATGGAATCCTTCATGCGCGATTATATTATTTTCTAAAACCGTGTGGCATAAATTACCGAGATTCTGGAGTAATATTCGTATTTCGTATAAAATAGAATTTGGTAGCACATCCGCGGTTCTTGACGAATTTGTTTAAAATTTGTTATAATGACGTATTTTTTATAGGCGATCACTGAAATCGGATGCGCCTTATAATCTTATGTGCATCGCGCAATTTTTACCCACATAAAAGTTTTTTGAACAGTAAGATGCAGCTGACGGCACACTTTGGCCGCTGAATGAAAAGTGGAAAAATCGCTACATATTGATAGAGATGCACTCGCTGTATCTGAAAAGCGCATGCGCCTTTACTGATTTTAACGAATTCGCGAATTATACGTTTTTTAACCTTTATCTTTTTTCTTTTGTTGTAATTTCAATATTACTTTCTATTTCATAATCCTATTGTTTATCAAAGTAAGCAAATACACTTTCGGATTTGTCATCGCATTTTCCCTGAAGAAGTTTCAGCGAAGTCCGTCAGTCCTTGCATCGAAATTTAGCGAAAAAGTAGAATAACTCCCAAAAATGTTTTTTCTATTTTTCGTATTAAACAAAAAAATATATTTTTGAAATAATATTCCAACAATAAGTTTTCGTCTTTTGTTGTTGCTGTAATATGGCAGTTATAAATCCTATCGTTAAAATGTTGGTCTCATATTTTTCTATGCGTTGTCTAGAATCTGTACGTATTTTTAATTTATTTTTTCGAGTTTTATTTGGACTCTAAATTAGAATAAATTAAATTTACTCCAAGATTTTTTCAGTATTTCTTGATTTTCCGCGAAAATAGAAATACATTTAGTAAATATTTAGGCATCTACGGATAGATATTAAATGCTGTTAACGCTTTGTATATAAATTTTCTTATTACAGCAAAAATTGAATTTTTAAAAATTTGTTCTTTATAAGGGAATAAAACCCCCCATAACTTTGGAGCGCAGTATCCAATTTTGTGAACGCGAACAGATTTGAAACCACGACTTTTTTCTTAATCTATATTCCAAAAATTGCGGATGTGCTCGCAAAAATTTTTTTAACATTTCTTCCAATGGAATTGCAAAGGAAATTTGAAATTTACCATATGTATGTATATGAGCAAGTAAAAAAGTATCAGTCGGCTTTGCCGACAGAGATATACCCTCAGCCTAAGTGAATTGAACTTGCCGACAAACTGCACTTGGACACAAATGTTGAACTTTTGTGGGGGAGGTATCTTAAGGAGAGGACCGATATGGGCCATTTTTATAGTTAAACTAAGTTTGGACAAAATATGACTAAGCCCAAATTTTGGACCAAATCGGTTTATCAGTTCGAGAGTTATTATGCTCTCCAGCTGCTACATATGTATCATAGGGATTTTTTTACAACTTTCGGGCTATTTTCCCAAGAAGTATGGACTTGCTCCTAAAAAACTTTTCCCGTCGTAAAGGAGACAGCGAATGCAAGTTGCTTCAACAAGAAGTGATTCGAGAGCAGGTCGTAAAGTGAACTTATCCGAAATTTTGTGTTGGAGGTACCCGAAGAAGTGGACAAATATAGTCCATATTCGAACCTAAATTATATCTGGTAGGTATATTAGGACGTGTAAAGTATAGACCAAATCGGTCTCAATTTTCCGAACATTTTTGAACTTTTGTGGGGGAGGTATCTGAAGGAGTGGACCGATATGGCTTACCTTCGAACTTAAACTAAATATTACGAAGGCCAAATTTTGGACCGAATCCGCAGATCCGCTCGAGAGTTATCTTGCGCTCCAACCACTACACGCAATTTTCTCAGGATGTAGGGACTTGCTCCTGATGAAACTTGTAGCGTCGTATGTGGCGCAGTGAATACAAGTTGTTACAACAAAAATCAAAGCGATTCCAGAACAGGTCCTAAGCTAAACTTGTCCGAAATTTAGTATGGGGGGGGGGGGGGGTACCCGAAGTAGTGGACCGATTGAGTCCATATTGAAACCTCATCTTATTTCACGATGTGCAAAGTTTGGATAAAATCGATTGCTCCCTTCGAGAGTTATCGTTCACACCATTTTACAGAAATTTTTTGAACTTTTGGGGGGAGTTACCCGAAGTTGTGGAACGATATTGCCTATCTTCGAGCTTAAACTAAGTTTGGAAAAAATATTACGATACCCATTCGGTTGATCCGTTCGAGAGTTATCGTGCGCACCGGCCAGGCAGATAGACAGACGAACATGGCTAAATCGACTCCAACTTGTCAGAAACGAATTTCGTCCAAACATACTTGGGGTCTAAAACCGTTATTTTGATGAGACACATTTTTGGCAAACAAACCACTTTGAAATTTTTTTTGAAAAAATTCTAAGATATGAAAAAAAATTTATTCTCAAAAAATTATTTCCTGTTGCACGAATGAATGGCCTTTTGCCTATTAACGACTTAACAACTGTAATTCCATTTAAATTTTAAAATAGGTCCCGCTCAAACTAATTTTAATTTTTATGATATAGAAAATAAAGATATATATAATATAAAATGATAGATATGTTATAACACGATGATAAAAGTAGTGAGAAACAAACGATTGTACTTTTTGGTTATGTCGTGTGCCCCTATACCTTGTTTTCAGTTAAATATCTGCTTACAGTGACTTCAAAAAATTGTCAAATGTTCTTAAAAAAATTAAAAGCTTTTTGTGCGGAATTTTTTTTATCGAATCACTTTATAATTAAGATTTTATGTAATCTTAGGTAGAAACTCATCAAAATATCATACAGGGATATAATAATATAATTGTTCCACAAACATCCCAAAATATCAATGAGTACACCCCGATTCATATTAGCTCAATGATATGGGACCTACTGTTTATCGCCGAGTCCGAACGGCGTGTCTAAGACACCACTTGTTGAGAAGTTTTACAAGGCTGAAATACTCAGGAAATGTCGCCAACATTACTGAGGAGTATTTTGCCACCGTTGAAAAATGTTTGATGATGCCTGGTCGGGGAATCGAACCCACGACCTTCAGCGTGCAAGGTGGGTGTGCATACCATTGCATCACGGTGGATATGAGGTTGTAAAAAAGTCATAACCCTAATCAACACATGGGGTTCCTTTGTTCAAAAGTGAAGACTCGCCACAAGTTAGCTCACTAACTTTAACGGGTGTTAAAGGCAAGGGCAGTGCCCACTTCAGATGTAAGAGGGACTAAGATAAATCCTGTGGTTTGCCATGTTAAAGCCGGTGAAGATCGTATCATGGTATCTTTTATCCCCTAATTCACCCGCGTTGCTACAACAACATTGGAAAATACATACTAAACATTTGTATGTCTCTACGATAAAGTACGATTGTTCTCCGCATGTATATAGAAACAAATATTGACAGGCCTACCCTCTATTTTTTTTTAATTTGATACAAAAACCTTACATACCCGTGTCAAATGGTGAATTTTCACTAAAGTGTTCTAGTCTGTCAGAGGGCACAGGTTATAATAAGCCGATAATCATATATTTTTATAGAAATATTTTTTAGCCATAAATGCGGTCTTTGGAGAATTTTAGAAAAAAAATCACCTTTGGTCCCTATAGAATACTATGGCAAGGGTAAGTTATCAGATAGCCATACAAATTTATATTCAAGATATTTGGATAAAATAAAAAATAGGGTGGACCTTTAAAAACATATTTTCTTTTTTAGGTATATACATATACCCTCTTTAGCCATAACGCTCAAGTTACAAGGCTGGGTTCCACCGTTCATATAATAGATTTGTTTTATTTTTTGTTAAATCTAGGTCACTTTTAATTTATATAGTTGACATTTATAAATATTATTTGTAGTATTTATCTTCAGCAAAAACAAAAAATAGCTTTCTCCATTAATGGGTAAATGTCATAAATATATCAATGTTTGTTGCTTAAGTCTTTTGTTTTGTGTTTGTATTACGATAGACCAACATACTAAAACATATCTTTAAAGTGTTCCGTTATGATTGCGTGGTTGCGTGGGCGTTACTATTGTTGAAACTTAACACCATTTATTTTTTGATAACTTTCTGTCCATATTTTTAGCATTAATTTTCTAAATAACACAGTACAACAAATTTGAACTTTTTGGAAAATTACTAGAAACCCCGCACATATTATGAAAGTGGACCGAAAAAAAGAAGACACGTGTATCGGCGTTTTGAAAGTTTACGTCGGGAAGTAACCTAAATAGGCGTGGCAAGTTCCGCCCGCAAGTTCTACAGGTTTTGAAATATTCGACATCAGATTCCATGGAATCCCTGCATTTTAGGTATAACGTGTCTTTGGCAATATTACTGACAACAATGCGGGGTATCTTTTTATGAAAAAAATTAACCCTCATGCGAGTCACTCAACGGGTCTTTTTGATCCCTTTTTTCAAAAACGTTTAAAAATGCATTTAAAATGTGATCGTATCAGATCAAAATATTCTACAAAATTATTTTCCATAAAATTTTACTATAGGTCCCCGAATACACCAAAATTCTAAATCGCACATAAACGCCAGGAATCTGCCAAAAGTAAAATCACGTTTTAGGGTTAATGTTGTACTTTATCTGAGTTTATTAAGTTTTGTCCCACAGAAGTTCAGTCAAAAATTGACTGAATTGACCCTAGAAACTGACATACATGTGTGTATCATGAATGATCATAACAAATTTAGTTAGGATATGGCTAACTACTTCGATTTCAAGGGTTAATTCAGTCAATTTTATCAGAGCAGGAGTAGCTGTCATCATTATAGTATTTAGGACCATGCCATAACATGGATGTTAGGACTCGTATGTCAGATATATTCACTGGAAAATAGCCGTAGACTATCCCCGCATTTTTACATACAATATCAGAAACTTATGACTTAAGCTGATGACGTTATTTTAGTTTATAGTATTAAAATGCATAATTTTACAAAGTCCGATCTGGTTTATAAATATTTTCCCTATATATATTCACCATAGATATTTCAAAAACAGTTTGGATCGACCACACACAATCATCTGAAAGAATTTATTATGAAAAACATCAATAAATATATATTTTGTGACCGCAGATAACGAAAATGTGAATAAAAACGGTAGAATATGGAAAGCTTCTGGATATGTTAAATATTATAGCTACAGCTTTCTTTTGTTCAGAGATTCATAATGAAATTTGATTTGGAACATTTCTTCTTTTGACACAACCCCCAAAAAGTGAAGTATTTTAGGAGATTTTAACTCAGTATGGAATAAATTTTAATTAAGAGTCTAAAAGTTTAACAAATAATTTCTACCTATAATAACTAATTTTGTAACGTCATTTTCTTAACAAAGTATTTCACTTAGATATCTAGTTTATTCTGAGACTGAAAGTGAAATTTTGTGCAGAATATTTCTTCTATTAACACCTTTCATCTAAAACAAAATTTCATGTTACTTTCATGCATCAACTCGAAACAAAGAACATAACAAATTTATTCAAAAAATATTTGGGTGTTTTGTTGGCAAACTTGATGTATATTTTTTCTTGATATATATTGCAAATACATATTTCATTTATTCGGCGACTAATATTGAAATTTGATGGAGAATATTTTTGACTTTGACGTTTTCCATCTAGAATGAAGTTTTGTGGAACAAAACTTAATAAACTCAGATAAGGTACAACATTAACCTTAAAACGTAATTTTACTTTTGGTAGATATTTATATATAAAACATTTTATGACAAATAATTTTGTAGAATATTTTGATCTGATACGATCACATTTTAAAGGAGTTTTTAAACGTTTTTGAAAAAAAACGGACCAAAAAGACCCGTTTAGTGACTCGCATGAGGGGTAATTTTTTATATCCTCAGCCTTTAGGCTAGAAAGGGTATATACACTTTCATACGGGCAAAATGTGCCTCATCGAAATAATGGTTTTAGACCCCAAGTATGTTTGGACGAAATGTGTTTCAGACAATTTGGAGTTGGATTAGCAATGTCCGTCCGTCTGTCTGTCTGTCTGTCAGGCTGGTGCGCACGATAACTCCTGAACGGATAAACCGATTCGGTTAAAATGTTGGATTTCGTAATATTTTGTCCAAACTTAGTTTAAGTTCGAAGATGAGCTATATCGGTCCACTCCTTCCTGTTCCAAAATGTTCGGAAAATTTGTGGGCACGATAACTCATGAAGGGAACAACCGATTTGGTCCATACTTTGCACATAGTGAAATTTCTACCAACTTAGATAAAGTTCCAATATGGACTCTATCAGCCCACTCCTTCGGGTACCTCCCACACAAAATTTCCGATAAGTTCAGTTTAGGACCAGCTCTCGAATCGCTTTGATTTTTGTTGCAACAACTTGTATTCATTTCCATCCATACGACGGTACAAGTTTCATCAGGGGCAAGTCCATACTTCTGAGAAAATGGCCGGAAAGTTACAAAAGCCCCTATGACACCTTATGTAGTGGTTGGAGCGCAAGATAACTCTCGAACGGTTCTGTCGATTCGGTCGAAAATTTGGTCTTCGTAATATTTTATCAAAACATAGTTTAAATTCGAAGATGGGCTATATCGGTCCACTCCTTCAGGTAGCTCCCCCACAAAACTTCAAAAATGTTCGGGAAAATTTTGCGCACGATAACTTTTGAAGGGAGTGACCGATGTAATCTATCCTAATATATCTACCAGATATAGATCAGGTTCGAATATGGACTATATTTGTGTCGGATAAGTTCACTTTAAGACCTGTTCTCGAATCAGTTTGATTTTTGTTGAAGCGATTTGCATTCGCTACCTCCATTTCGACGGTAAAATTTTTTTCTGGGGCAAGTCCATATTTTTTGGGAAAACAGCCCGAAAGTTGTAAAAAACCCCTATGTCACATCGTTCCTCCTCGTGCCATATCGTTCCTCTCTAAGGGTACCTGCCCTACAAAAGTTCAACCTTTGTGTATTTGTGCAGTTAATTCCTAATCCACATTTTTGTCGGCAAGTTCAAATGTCCAAAAAGGGCCAGAAAATTCTGAAGAGACCTTAAATACATTTCACTTCACATTTTCTGAGGGTATATATCTGTCGACTGACACTTTTTTACTTGTTCATAAAAAGATACTCCGCATTATTGACATTAATACTGCCAAAGACACTTTATACCTAAATGCAAGGATTCCAACGCATCTGATGCGAATATTTCAAATCCTGTAGAAATGGGCGGAACTTGTCACACCTATTTAGGTTACTTCCCGATGTATTCCCGATTTTCAAAACGTCGATACACGTGTCTTCTTTTTTTCGGTCCTCTTTCATTATCTGGTCGAATTATCTTGTTATTATTTTTTGTGTTGTACAGTGTAATTTGTTTGGCTGTCATAATAATGGAGCAGTTTTGTATTAAATTGATTTATAGTCATATTTTTTCAGTTTTGTTTTCCATTTAATTTATGTGCAATTTTTCAAGAACAAAAGTTTTAAGTTTCGTAGTGGAATTTCACACAGACGAATATGGAAGTGGAAGCATCGTTAAAGTAACACCCCATAAATTTGGTATATTGAAGGATTTTCCTTAACAAGGGACCGTAGTGCCTTATATGACCTTATAACATTATATATTGCTATTCTAAAATAGTTTGGTTAGATGTTTCTATTAATCCGAATTAAAAAACAAAAAACAAAAGACAAAATATTTGAATGTTTTCCAATATTCTGTTTAGAACAAAACAAAATAATATTATTTTTATGGGTTATACGCTCATTAGGTTTTACGATTTTTTTATGATTTTTAAATATATTCAAAATTATAATACTGAAATAGAATTTTATTATATCAGAAGCACCAGTTTTATTTTTCACTTGTTAATTCATAGCACAATGCCGCATATATTGAATTTTCACCGGAAAAAATGGTTAGTATGTTCCACTAAAGTTTCTGGGTCCATTTTATAGTTATGAGAGTTCAATAATATGTGTTATTTGGTAATCACCATAAAACAGATATCTTACCATAACAGGTGGATTATATGTTTCATAGATTTTCTAAGATACCAAAGAAGAAATTGCGATTTTATTTCATAAAATTCTTGATTATTCTTCTGTTTGCGATGTAAAAGATAAAGAAACTGGTTTGTGTGAATTCATAATAACAAGTTTTGCCTATGGCCGAAACAAGATGAATAATTCTAAAACAGCTATGACGTAGTTTTTACTAAATTTTTACTTTATCAGGTGGTTGACTACAATGACGTAGACATTTCTATTTCATAGACCAAAAGATGCCTTAAAAAACAAAAAGTTTTGCTAAAAAAATAATAACAAAAGACCAAAACTGTAAATATAGTAACATAAAGAACTTATTAATTAAAAAAACAACAACAACCCATTAAAATTCGAATTAATTGTTTTTTTTTTCTACTCCGTTGGAGACAATTTTAGATTTATGCCAACTCATTGTATTGGGATCTTGCAAATATTCAAATGACTCTCATACAACTAACAGATATTCTAATATAATATTTTGAAATATCGTAGTTAACCAGGAAGAAATTTCCAAAAAGTGGTCCAATAAAGTTGATCAGATTCTATAAATTATAGATCTAGATATACGTGTGTATATAAATAACAGTAACATTTGGATTTTTTCCCTATGTTATTTGTGACAATATGTCAAAAATAAACATCTCTCATTTTCAATGAATGAGCACTGAAAAAGAAACCATATGTATGTATATGTATGTATGGTTTGCCGGCTGATCATTAAATGACTGTCAAAAGAAACAAGGAATACCGGTTATTTCATACAAAATCAGATATTAAGATATGTTAGTTATTAATTTGTCATATTACAACTGTTTACATTTTGTAATTTAAATCATAGACGACCAAGAAGATAACGAATAAAATGAGAAAGTATTGTAGAAAACGCAATTATAGTAAATGTGAACAAAGAAAAAAACTTCAATGTGAATAAAAACGGTAGAATATGGTCCTAAATTTTATATAAAAAGCGAAAGCATCTGGAGATGTTAAATATTGAAGCTACAAATTTCTTTTGCTCAGAGACTCATAATGAAACATGAATTGGATCATTTCTTCTTTTGACACAATCCCCAAAAAGTGAAGTATTTTAGGAGATTTTGACTCAGAGTGGAATGAATTTTAATTAAGAGTCTAACATTTTAATGAATAATTTCTACCTATAATATCTAATTTTCTAGTGTCATTTTCTTAACAAAGTATTTCACTTAGATATCTAGTTTGTTCTGGAACCTACAGTGAAATTTTGTGCAGAATGTTTCTTATTCTGTTTGGGATGACGACTTCTATTTTGTTTTTCAAAATAGTCAGGCTTAATCCCATAGTCGTTGTTTTAATATTTTATTAAAACAACTTTAATTTATTAGTGGGAAAAATTGGCGATGTTTACCAAGGGGTAAGGCAGGGAAGACTATATATAAAAAGTTTCTTGTTGAAAAACAAGAAACAAGGGAACTGATGAAGATCTGTGACTAGATCTGAAACTATATAGATGGTAAACATCGCCAATTTTTTCCTACCAATAAATTAAAGTTGTTTTAATAAAATATTAAAACAACGACTATGGAAAATAGAAGTCGTCATCCCAAATAAAAAACTCCAACCCTCCTAATTGTTAGACCGGGCTCCGTCGAAATGTTGTTTATTGCTGTAGTATGCAATACCAACAAATTAGTTATGTGTTTTTTCGTCGAGAATCGACGAACGTATAGCAGTGGGAAAGATTTGGTTTTGTTTGCAAGTGAAGTTGCTCGAGTTTAGGTAGTGCCAAAGAAATTCTCGATCAGAGTGTTTCTTTGCGCCCGTATCTATTTGAGCGAGCAATTGACACTTGGGTATAATAAGTTTCTTGTTGAAAAACAAGAAACAAGGGAACTGATGAAGATCTGTGGCGAGATCTGAAACTATAGTCTTCCCTGCCTTACCCCTTGGTAAACATCGCCAATTTTGTCCCACTAATAAATTAAAGTTGTTTTAATAAAATATTAAAACAACGACTATGGGATTAAGCCTGACTATTTTGAAAAACAAAATATTATTCTAAGACCTTTCATCTAAAACTAAATTTCATGCATCAACTCGAAAAAAGAACAAAACAAATTTATTCAAAAACAAGTAAGAGCAGGCTATAGTCGGACAGGCCGACCATGTGATACCCTATACCACTATAGATTTGCAATATCTTTCCTCCATGGATAAAGATATAACCTGTACATTACAAATTTTACCAATTTTCACACAAAAGTTTTGGTCCATTTAACCCGCTAAATATTATCTGATATTCATGTTGGTTTGCACACGCCTTCTCCATCATAAACTTAACCTTTGTTTAAAATTTCGCGCCGATCGAACTATTATTGCGACCTACAGAGCGGCTACAAAATCGACCAAAAATTTTGTTTTTGGTCCATTTCATCCCTTTAACATTTCACGATCATCGCCAAAAACTAATCAGTTCTATTCTGGTACAACCCCGACCTTCATACTAAATTTCGTGACAATCGGTCCATAATTGCGGCCTGTAGCTTGATTACAATTTTTAATGGACGGACAGACGGACGGACGGACGGACGGACACACATCGCTAAATCGCTTTATCTCGTCGAGATATGAAGTTTGGTATACCACATGAGGGGTCTACGACGAATATTTCGCGGCGTTACATGAATTTTTGGGAAAACAAACTTATTATACCCTTTTCCACATTGTGGTATAGGGTATAAAAATATTTGGGTGTTTTGTTGGCAAAATTGATGTATATATTTTCTTGGTATATATTGCAAATACATATTTCATTTATTCGGCAACTTATATTGAAATTTGATGGAGAATATGTTTGTCTTTGACGTCTTCTATCTAGAATGAAGTTTTGTGGGACAAAACTTAATAAACTCAGATAAAGTACAACATTAACCCTACAAAGTAATTTTACTTTTGGGGATCTATAGTAACATTTTATGACAAATAATTGCGTAGAATATTTTGATCTGATACGATCACATTTTAAAGGAGTTTTTAAACGCTTTTGAAAAAAGGGACCGAAAATGTCGATTAGTTAACAATGAGAGCCGTACCTCAAATTTTCTGAGCGACATTTTTGCAGAACATGTCGAAGCTGAAAAATGTCATCTTGTGGTACATTTATTGCGGTTCTTGAAATAAAGGACGAAAACGACATGCAAGAAATCGAGTTAGAAGGTGGAAATGTTCTACGAAAAAGATCCTCATTAGATTTGATTGTAGACATGTCATTTCAAAAATAGGCCAAAACAACAGCGAACAAAGATATAACGCTAATTTCTGATGGCTTATAGGGACTCCAGTGAAAAATTCATCACGACATAACTCAAAAGTTCGACTCACGGCGAATCTGCCCTTTGGGGTTCGGCACATACTCTTCAAGGGCTTTCACCTTCAAAAGGAATTTTCCACCCCCCAAAATGTCGGTTCACAGTGTTATTTGTGTAAAACAAAAATATTAAGAACTTATTTCATTAACACAAATTATGAAAATTCTCTATTGAATTCAACGGCAACAATGCGTGTTTCCTCCGCTCTTCATTTAATCCAAGCTGAACTGTTTTTGCTTCATCTGCTAAATGGCTTTGATATTGTCTTCCCATCACCAGTTAAGATTTCGACATGTACTCTAACAGCAGTCCATTGGGAAATTTTCTTCTCGTGAGTTACCGGAAAAATGTTCACAAATTAAATACTTTTTATTTTATACATACATACATACATATGTTCCCACAACATCCCTGAAGGGACAATGGAGACTTCTCTCATATCAATGAGTGCATGCCGATTCATACTGGCTCAATGATATTGGACGTACTTTTTATTGCCGAGTCCGAACGGCGTGTCTTACGACCAGCGTATGTAAAAATACTTTAAATAACATTTCCAATCGTTTGGTTTCGTATTTTCCATAGGAACAATACAAAACGAAGCATAACCCACGCTGGCGGAGTTCGCTGTTTAGTTTCGTTTTGTTTACATTCGCGTGTGGGAACAAAACGATTAGCCAAAAGTACTCAACTCCACAAGAGCAGATAGATAACTAAATAGTACTACCCTGCCAACATTTTTTTTCTTAATCTTCTGTGATTCCCCACGGCGATCATTGGGTGATTGTATACATTTTTTTCTTACATTTTTCAAATGATCGCCGTTGGAAATCACAGAAGACTCTTCTGGAAGAGCAACAGATGATTGTTACTAACATTTTTGATTTTGTTGCATATAATTCTCATATACACTTTCTACAGAACTTTGATATAAATGGCACGTATAATATTATGAGTATCGACAAACCACACATGTCCAGGTTTTGCCAAGTTTAACCAAAAGACAACATAGTGACTGAGGAAACAGTACTGAGTACAGTGCCTACAACAAATAACCACAACATAAAGGAATAATTAAAAACCATAACAAAGCAGAAAACTAAACAACAAATAAAAGAAACAAAAAACAATTGTTCTATTCCTTTTTTAATTTTCCTTTACATGTTGATCTTCTGAAGATCTTCCAGATGATTAATCTGCGATTCTTCCTCGCGATTCGCTTCCCGGACACAGTTACTTTATGTCGGCGATTCGCAGGTTATCATTAGGCGCGCTCTTCCGCGATTGAATTGATCTTCCCCGCGAATCGCAGATTATCTTTAAGAGATTAAAAATTTGAAAAAATGTTTGCAGGGTAAACACTCGTGAATAAATCAAAAACGTTTGGTGGTTGATAAAATATTCACTGTGGTATGTTGATGTTGGTTTATAGGGTTGTTATGCAATTACATGTGTGTTTGCCTGTGTGCGTCGTTGGCCATAACGCACGGCAAACGTTTGCCAAAAAATCTTTTTGTTTTGGTGGTGAATGAAACAACTCGGCAAAACATAGCCGAAGTACATTTGAGCAATCGTACGGTTTTCATCTTTTTACATTGAAAAGTTTGTGGTTTTTATTTATGTCCACGCCTCGCAGTGGTCCCACTTGTAAGGAAAAGAGTGCCAAAAATAGTTCTAATCGAGCTACCGCCTCCAAATTTTAAACATAGGTTTATAACAAGCCAAAAAGATATAAAACCATTTTTAGTGGATGTAGGTCCATATTTGGGTATAGCTCCCATAGAAAGGTACCGCCCGATTTGTGGTATTTTTGACGATTTTGGCCAAATTAACCAACCGATTTGGATGTTATTTTGCATTTTGAGTTCTGAGTGCATAAACTACCTCCTTTCAAGATATATTCAATATAGGTCCACGTATAGGTATAGCCGCCATATAAATGTACCCTCAGATTTTCGGTATTTTGAAAATTTTAGCGACATTTTCCAACTGATTTGGCTGTAATTTGGCATGCAAAAATGGTCAATATCGGTCTACGTTTAGGTATAGCCCCCATATAAACGTGTCTCCCGATTTTCGAAATTTTGACGATTTTACCCACATTTTCCAACTGATTTGGCTGTAATTTTGCATTTTAAGTTCTGAGTGAGCAAAATACCTCCTTGCCAAAAATGTTCAGTATAGGTCCATGTTTAGGTATAGCTCCCATATAAACGTACCTCCCGATTTTCGGAATTTTGGAGATTTTACGGGCGTGGTATAAGTGGAATAACTTAGCGGGTGGCAGATGGGGACAGTTGGACTTTTTTAATCGTAAACTAGAGACTTTCCCCTGCATTCTAAAAAAAATTTCGAGACTCACAAATGCTCACAAATTAGTAAAACTCAACATAAATTAATAGTAATTATATTAAAAATAGCAGAAAAAGTCATTTATTAAGAATTTATTTTTAATGAAGTTAGAAAACGTATTATGAATTTGTTTTTTCGTGAAAACATTGCCAATGCCATCACCCATAAGCTTCATTTTGAAAATTGCATATTTACCTCTCCAATTTTTTATAATTTTACTCATAACCTACGAATGCTTTGCGGAGGTATTTTTCGTTTTTAAGGCCTCACATACAAATCACAACTTCTTCGACTTAACTTGGCGTATAACCGCTGTAAATTTACAAAAATAAGGCTGGATGTTAAAAATTTGATATGTTTAGAGAATATTTATTTCAATCGCAATAAAATTTGTCGCCATCAATTTTTCGAGTTTTGTCCACGGGCGGAACCACTGTGCGCCTGCACGTTGTCGTAACAACAGAGAATAACGAATTCAAATGAGAGCTGTGTCAGCCGTTGTTTAACATTACTCTCCCATCAATTCTCTCTCATTTATTTTGGACACCAATGGTGGTTTTGTTTTGGTTGTGAGAATGAAACGATTCAGAGAAGCTGAAAAGTTGTGTAATTGGTACGGCAATAGTTTTGTTTGTTTACATTCATTGCATACGACACCACTTGTAGAGAAATTTTTCATGGCTTAAATACTCAGGAAACGTCGCCAGCATTGCTGAGGGGGAATTTTGTTACCGTTGAAAATTTGATGTTGCTTGGCCTGGGATTCGAACCACAGACCTTCTGAGTGCAAGGCGGACGTGCTAACCATTGCACATTGCACATTTTTGGAAATGTTAACATGCTTATCTTTTTGGAAAATGTATGCCTGTAGAGTTGTACAAACTGATGTATGTACTTGTAGGAATCTCTAAGAACTGCTAATAAAATGTAGCGAACGGAGTTCCTTTTCCACGACTCCGTTTGGACTGCATCCGGATGCTGTTAAACTGTGAGGAATTGGAGTGTCTTTTTCAAGACTCCGTTTAACTGCATCCGGATGTTGTTAAAATGTGACAAGTTGATGTGATTCTTTGGATTGCATCCTAATGCAGTTAAAATGTGCGGAATGGAGTGCCTTTGTCACGATTCCGTTTGAATTGAATCAAAACCATGCCGTGAAAGAACTAGTCCACATTTCACTATTTCCAATTCATTTTGCTGGGAGTATTTTGCCACCGTTGAAAACTGTTTGATGTTGCTTGGCCTACTTTTTAATGGTAAGAGTGGTAAAAGACAAAAGTGTCAAAATTGCCCAAAATTGCTCTCTCATGAACATTTTTACCAGAAAAGTAAAGCTACGGAAAAATGGTAGATCTGGTAGCAATGTCAAAAAGAAACATGAAATACAATTTTCGTCTTTTATTTCAGAGTTTTTAATTCAGTTTTGTCAGCGTTCGACTTTTTGTTCTGTTTCTCGTCCATTTTTTCTTCATTGTGAAATAATCGTCAAAGAAAAGTCGAAAAATCAGTCCTGCCATTTTTTACCTGCAGAAATTTTTCTGGTAGCCTGTTGTAGAAGAGGAAGGCATATGTGCTCTCTCTCCTCTCTCACTCTCTTAAAAATTGCTGCCAGCTTTACCACTTTTTGGGGTTGAGGAACGCTTTGCAGGTTAAAAATGGTAAAAATGGCAACCTCAGGTAAGTAAAGGAACACAGCTGTATACATTAAATCGGTTCATAAAAACTGCTTAAAAATTCAGTTTCAATATATAGCCCGGTTTCAAAATTTTGATATCTGGATCTGTCTTTCAAACAAGTAAAAAAATATCAGTCGGCTTTGCCGACAGAGATATACCCTCAGCCTGTGTATATTGAAACAATTTTTCCCAAAAAAACGTATGTATTTAGGGGGTTTTAAATATTTTGAACAGACAAAAATGTTGATTGGGATTAAAGATCAAAAGTGTTGCGGAGGAGATACTAAAAGGAATGGATCGACATTGACCATTATGGAAGTGGATCTCCAGCCACTACATATGGTGCCTATGGGGTTTTTACACCCTTCGGGCTCAAGAAGTATGGACTTGCCCCTGAAAAAAATGTTGTTGAAACGTTCAAAAACCATGTTTTGGAGGTCTGATTCGGAGTGGAAAAAGTGTTTCAACAATTAGTTTGAGCACATGCAGAAGTATATAAATCATGCTGAAGGCTACATTACAAAAGAATAAAACTATTATTCGCGTTCTTATTATTAGGGCAGAAACTTTTCTATACAGTTGTAACCATGTACACAAGAATATCACTCTGTGCGACACGAAAAGTTAACCATATTCTAACATAGAGCGTCCCCATCACTTACACTTTTGGGCTTATGGGTCCCTAAAGGTTTAAGCTCTTGATGTCAAAAGGAATCATTTGGACAATCTCATATCTTCTAAACCGTTCAGAATTTTGATTTCTCATGGGACAAATTTGTCATAAAGAAAAACATTAGATCCAAAAAACTCCATCTTCTATATATGTTTTAAAATTTTTACGTTGCAGTTTCAGAACAGAACATCTGCCTTATAAGCCGAATTAAGAAAGATTTATATTCTTCTCTCTTTGTTATTTTTAAACCCTCAGCATTTATGCTGACGAGAGTATATACACTTTCATACGGGCAAAATGTACCTCATCGAAATAATGGTTTTAGACCCCAAGTATTTTGGACGAAATCCGTTTCAGACAACTTGGAGTTGATTTAGCAATGTCTGTCTGGCTGGTGCGAACGATAACTCTCGAACGGATGAACCGATTTGGTCCAAAATTTGGCTTTCGCAATATTTTATCCTCACTTAGTTTAAGTTATATCGGTCCACTCCTTCCGGTACCTCCCCCACGAAAGTTCGAAAATGATCGGAATATTTGTGCGCGTGATAACTCTTGAAGGGAGTAACCGACTTAGTCCAAAGTTTGTACATCGTGAAATTTCTACCAAACTTAGATGAGGTTCCAATATATACTCAATCGGTCCACTCAAAATTTCGGAAAAGTTCAGTTTAGGACCTGCTCTCGAATCGGTTTGATTTTTGCTGTAACAGCTTGTATTCACCGCCATCCATACTACGGTATAAGTTTTATCTAAGGGCAAGTCCATTTTTCCTGAGAAAATGGCCTGAAACGTGCAAAAGAAAACCTATGACACCGTGTTTCCGTGTGTAATGGTTGGAGCACAATATAACTCTCGAACGGATCTGACGATTGGGTCCAAATTTGGCCTTCGTCATATTTTGTCCAAAATTAGTTTTAGTTCGAAGATAAGCCATATCGGTACACTCTTTCAGGTACCTCCCCCACAAAAGTTCAAAAATGTTCGGGAAAATTGTGCGCACGACAACTATTGAAGGGAGTTTCCGATTCGGTACATACTTTACACATCCTAATATATCTACCATATGTATATCAGGTTTGAATATGGATTATATTTGTCCACTCCATCCGGTACCTCCCACACAAAATTTCGGATAAGTTCACTTTAGGACCTGCTCTAGAATCACTTTGATTTTTGTTGAAGCAACTTGCATTCGCTGCCACAACTACGACGGTAACAGTTTTTTCAGGGGTAAGTCCATACTTCTTGAGAAAACAGCCCGAAAGTTGTAAAAAAAACCTATGGCACCATATGCAGTGGCTGTGCTCTCCAACACAGATAACTCTCGAACTGATCAACCGATTTGGTCCAAAATTTGGCCATATTTTGTCCAAACTTAGTTTTAGTTCGGAGATGGGCAATACCGGTCCACAGTTCCGGTACTTCCCCCTAATATCTAAAAAATGTCACTAAATTGGTATGCACGATATCTCTTAAACGGGGCAACCAATTTGGACCAAACTTTGAGTCTCTTAATATGTTGTCCAAATTTAGTTTAACTTCTGAAAGGCCCATATCGGTCCTCTACTTAGGGTACCCCCCCACAAAGGTTCAACATTTGTGTCTAAGTGCAGTCTTTGATCTGTTAGAAGATCCTTTGGAAATGTATACCGATGCTATTCGTTGTGGTCCTGTTAACAGCGATATTATGTTTTCCGTGGACAAGTCCATGCTTCCTGGTATACTGGTCCAACAGTTATACGATGACCCACTGAACCCAGCAAAAACTCGGATCCATTAGTCATTACGTAACCCATTGCAAAGTAATGTAAACAAGCTTCTTTTCCCATTACAAGTAATCTGAAAAGTAATGGGATACTTCTTAAAAATATTACAAGGCAAACCTACTTACTTTGCTCCTCACTAACTAATGAGGACGGTGGCACAGTGAGTGTGTGTCCGACTATAAATCCTAGGGTTGTGTGTTCAACGCTCACTGTCGGCACGCGAGTTTTTTTACTGCACTGCACATTTAAGTTCTTAAGCAACCCTTAATGATCGTGTGCGTGGCATAGTATGTAGTGTCTTTGGCTAGAAATCAGAGGGTTCGTGTGTTCAACTCGCACGGCGAGCGAAATAAAATAAAGTAAAATACAAGTAAGAAGTGTGATGAAATTAAAAAAAATCTACATCAACTGTTCTAAAAATAAATCTCTACATCAACTGTTCTAAAAATAGAATTTTTTTCAACTTACTTTTCAACTTCTAGTGGCCACAGAATAACTAGTTATTCTAGTGGTCATAAAATAACTACAAACTGAGTGCGACATGCCCTTGTAAAAATAATGGGGAAGAAAGGGGGTTTGCGAGTAGTTACGGCTGCCAAAAATCCCTTGCAAAACCCATGATTTTGGGAGGACTTTTTTTGGTGGGAAGTAACTAGTAGGAGCGATATCTACCGAAAAATATGACTCCCAAAATAAGATCCACTTCCATAATGGACTATGTCGGTCCATTTCTTCAAGTACCTCCTCCGCAACTCTTTTGAACTTTAATTCTTATCCACAACAGGGCCACAAAATTCTGAAAAGACCCTAAATACATTCGATTTGTCCGTAGATGAAAGGGAGGGTATACCTCTGTCGGCAAAGCCGACTGATACATTTTTATTTGCTTTATCAAATTTAAATTTTTAATTCTTGATAACGGTACTTTGCTCATGTACAGTTGATGACAACTTATTGTACTACAATGTTATATTCCCATCCAAAACTTTTAATATTATCAAAAAAATTTTCAGAAATAATTATTTTAGTGGTCGTCTAATTTTCATATGATTATCGCTTTAGATTACATGGGAAATATTTTTATACCCTCAGCCTTTAGGCTAGAAAGGGTATATCCACTTTGATATGACAAAAAATGTGCCTCATCGAAATAACGGTTTTAGACCCCAAGTGTGTTTGGACGAAATTCGTTTCAGACAATTTGGAGTCGATTTAGCCATGTTTGTCCGTCTGTCTGGCTGCCTGGTGCGCACGATAACTCTCGAACGGATGAACTGATTCGAACCAAATATTGGGTATCGTAATATTTTGTCCAAACTTAGTTTAAGTTCGAAGATGGTCAATATCGGTCCACTGCTTCGGGTACCTTCCCCATAAAAGTTAAAAATTTGTTTGTAAAATGGTGTGAACGATAACTCTCGAAGGGCTCTCCGGCTTGAATATGGGGTATCGGGTACCTCCCACACAAATTTCGGTTAAAGTGAAGTTTAAGAGCTCCTCTCGGATCGTTTTGAAATTTGTTTCAGTAAGTTGTATTTGCGGCTCCCTTAACGACGGTACAATTTTTTTCTTGCGCAATTCCATACTTCCTGAGATATTGGCTTAAAAGTTCCAAGAAACCCTGACGGCGGCAACCAAAATGGCAAATCCGCAAGTAATTCTCGCAGGGGGTTTCTGATTGGTGCAGACTTTGAACATCATATTATTTCATGCAATCATATATCAAGTTGGAGTATGGACTATATCGGTCCACTTCTTCGGGTACCTCCCACACAAAATTCGGATAAAGTGAAGTTTAAGAGATCCTCTCGGATCGCCTTGAATTCAGGTTGTCCTTGCGACTCCCTTTATGACGGCACAATTGTTTCTTTCGCAAGTCCATACTTCTTGAGATATTGGCCTTGATGTTCCAAGAAACCCTGACGGCACCAACCAAAATGGCAAATCCGCAGGATAATTCTCGCTGGAGTTTCTGATTGGTGTAGACTTTGCACAACATATTATTTTATCCAGTCATGTATCAGGTTGGAGTATGGGCGAAAAAAATTGAAGTTTAAGAGCTCCTCTCGCATCGTTTTGATTTATTTTCAGTAGGTTGTTCTAGCGGCCTCATTTTCAATCATTTTCCGGAGTAAGTCAATACTTCCTCAGATAATCGTCCAAGCACTAAAATCCTCCCGGCACATACTAAAATGGCTATTATGCAAGATAACTCTAAAACTTTTTCAAAAATTTCTTCCAAACTAAGATTAACGTAATTTAATATTTCGATTCCTTTATGAAGAAGTTTGGTTACTAAAAATGTTTGGTATATGTCAATGATTTGGTATAGCCCCACATTAGGATACATACAGATTTTAAAACAAACTCGTGACACAAAATCAATATATTTTAATTACGGCATAATTATTGTGTTTGGTTTGATTTTTTTTCAGTGGCTGAGGGTATATCTCTGTAAGCACAGCTGATTGATACTTTTTTATTTGTTCATATTTAAAGAGCTATAACTTCGTTATGGAAACACATATCGACAAAATTCTTACAGATTCGTCGTATCTGATGTGTTTAGTGTAAAAAAGAAACGTAACCATATATTAAAGTTAACATAACATTTTTCGATTTTTGTCCACTGCGGCAACACTGTGCGACGTAGTCAGGGCGCTGTTTAGGGGCCTTCTCCACAGATATTATATTTTCATACACATTTTTCTGAATGTTTTATTCACAAAAGTTACCATGTGATCCACTGTTTTTTATAGTATTGTATTTCTAAGTTGGGTCATGTGTCATTTGATTCTTAAAAGGATCCAAAGGCTCGCTTCGCCTCCCCTGGAATCAGAGGCACTCAAACATTAACCCTATTAATTTCCAGCCATCCAATAATGGACATTCCACTATTCGCAATCTTTGCACTCGTCCACTAAAACCAATTTATGATTTATTGAAGGGTGTTAAAAATATTCTATTGTTTTATTATCGGCACCATTGTTCTTATTTTCAGGTGACACATAAATATTTTGTTCTTTGACCGATTTTTTTTTCAGTCGATGTTACTGTAATTTTACACTTTTGATTTAAGGAAGTGGAAGTATTTTTATGGACATAGATTCGATCGTATATAGATCAAATAAATTAAATCTCTTTAAGAGGCACTTCCGTATATTTTTTGTGGTGTGAATCGCTACTTTACACGCTGTGTCACATTTCAGCCACCCACTGTTTAATCTTTTGTTTTTATTCACATCTTCTAGCCTAGTTAGCAAAATCAGTTTGTTTATGACGGAGACCACGATCGAAAAATGGAGATAATTATCGATTGTTCAATTTTATTAGCATCATCATCCGCGGATGTTCTTAATATTACTAATCTCATTTAAAACAAAAAAATATTCTACAAATTATGTTAATACGGTTCTAGCAAAAGACCATCTCTTAAGAAATCAGTTCGGATTTTGTTCTGTGCTATAAAATATTTCTTAATTGGCAAAATGTTCTCATTAATATTTAAATAACAATTGATGCGATGGTTGTTGGGTGGTTGGATGGATGGTGGATAGAATTGCTTACGTTTTTAAGAATTTCATAAAGAATTTTCGTTTCGTGTTTCGAATATTCTCATTAATATTAACAAGACGACGACGACAAATATTATCAATCGCTTATTATTGTCACATTGATGTCTTTTATGGTCTGGTGTTGTTTTTGTTTGTTTTCTTCTAATATTCTTGCTATACAATACACCGAAGGCTAAGAATTATTGAATTTTCAAATATTCTGATTTGTTTCAATTATGATTAGTAGAATTTAAAATGTCATCTGTTTAGAATACATATGTATTTAATTTGTAGAAAATCATTAAACCGCCTCACTCAAACGATCGGTTTTAAATGAAGATTTGTTGAAGCAGATTCCCAGGAAAAAAAGTCGGATCCGTTAGTCATTATGTAACCCATTACAAAATAACGTAAACAAAAAAACTACTTATATTACTCCTTACTACGTTAGGACTACGGTGACACAGAGCGTGTGTGTCAGATTGCAAATCCAAGGGTTATCTACGCGCAAGCTTGTGTAGCCGCGTGTGTAGTGTGTTCGGCTACAAATAAGAAGTTCGCATGATCGAATCCAGCAGAGAGCGAAATAAAATAAAAATTCATATGAAGTGTGTTTAAATTGCAAAAAAACATTCCACCTCAACTGTTCTAAAAATAAAAAAATTTTTAACTTATTTTCCAATTTCTAGTGGCCACAGAATAACTAGTTATTCTAGCGGTCATAAAATAACTAGTACATAATTCAGTGCGACATGCCCGTGTTCAAATAATGGGTTAGTAGGGTACTTTAAAACCTCATTATTTAGTAGGATTTTTTTGCTGGGTTATGTAATGACAGACTTGTATCTACGACTTGAGAGAGTTCAGGGGCCGCATGACTATCGGACTTATCGACAGGAACTGTGAGACATGGTTCATGTGTGCCCAGATTCAAAAACTCGGCAAAGTTGACTGGCTGCGACAAAAAAAAAAAATCGGGAGAGAGATGAGTGGGTTCGCTGGGCAGCTGAACTAATAAAGTGTTTCGTGCGATCCCAATCCACATGCAGGGCATGTGTTGGGTATTGTGTTATCAATTCGGGTCTAATATCAGGCTGCTGAATAGTCCGGATTTTACTTAGCCAAAACATATCCGGTCTCCGAGTACGACACTCACACTGTACTGCCTGCGCAACTGCATCAGTGTCAATGCTATTCAAGTCTGCCTGATAGGCTCGTTGATGTAGAGGTTCTCACTTCTACCTTTGGATCTCTCTCCAGGTCATGGAGATCTCTCCTGACGTGCCTGGTTGGATGAAACCAGTCCACTAGATCGTGACAGGAATGCTCACGGCGATAAACCCAAGCAGGTACTGCAACGACAACATCTAGTTGTACTGATGTACCGCAAAAATCTTTATCTGGTCATGAAGATGACAGGTTTGAATTTACTTCAACTGCGTAATGCTAACACTTGCATATCACACTGGAGGCACATAGTTTACCGTAAACCGGCCTATTGTTTTGTAAAAGGACAACAAGGTTTCTTTGTCAGCACACCAAGTGCTGCCGGTCAGCGTCTTCTGATCTTGTCGCAAATAGCTGTGGCTTGCCCGGACAATTTAAACATGCTGCCGAATGTAATAATCAATATTTTGTTACTTAGTTACATGTTCAGGTGGAGTCTCAACCCAACCGCCCAGGTTGTGAACAGCGTGACAGTGGATTCAGCGGTGAATATTTTCATATGCCTCGGATGGCAATAAGTCACCCATGCAGATTTGACCTAGACGACAATCATTGGCATAGATTACAATCTCTATGCCGTTTGGCGGATATGGAATTTAAGAAAGTTAAATGTCAAACAGTTCACTCTGAATTCTACAAGCGATTGGAGGGTTCACATCCAACGTTTCAAACACGACTGGAGTCGTTTTAAATGCTGAAGTCTTCTTTATATCTTCGAACAACTCTTTCACGGCGTAGCACACTTCTCTTCGCCCTATCACTCTCGGGTGCATTATAAACTGTCAGTTAAAATAACACGCGCACCTCTTTTGGTCAGTTACTGTCACGCCGTTGAAAGTAATAGCCATTCTACCATTCTTTTTTCTGGATTCGAGAGTGATTTAACCGCTGCCCACAATTTACTTAATCCTGTCGCACTGAGGAAAAAGTACCTAGACCATGTACTTTTTCCGCGTATGTTCTCCTAGGGATAGGAAATGGAAAGCAATAATCGGTTTTTCGACTTTTCGATTGTGGTCTAAAACTAAAAATGCGATTATTTGAGTTGTCTGAAAACTCGACTTTCGACTTTTTCATAACCGCAGAAAATTGATTATAATCGACTAGTCGTTCATTTTCGAGGTTTCTTTTGAAACTGTAAAACCGCCAAAGTGTAAAACCGCCAAGTCAACAGTCTATGGGCAAACTCGAGAATCGATCTCAAGATAATCGATTATGCGATTTTCCCTTCAGAAAAAAGTCGACTACGATTTTTAGATTTTTGGCTGCAAAAAGTCGATTAACCTAAAGTCGACTTATCTATCCCTATGTTCGCCTACTAGCCTGTTGACTTCAAAATTAAGTTCTCTAACTCTGCAGGTATGTAGCGAGCGGCAGCAGCAGTGATGATGTCCCGGAAAATTATTTCAGCTAGCCTAAGATCTAAGTGAATTGGCAGCTCTCCGAAGCGGCGATTGGTAAATAAATCTATTGTAGATTCAGCTTGCCGTTGGAGCCTTATCTTGGGAGTACTATTCCTCACCAGTACTTGTTCGTTAATCTTTGGGTTGCACGCGAATGCAACCTCCTCTTTGTGGTTCTCATAGATGATCCCGACTTGCCATCAGAACCGCACAAGAGAATATTTGCGAAGTGAATGGGAGTTAGCGAGAGGTTTGGATATTTCAAATGAGCCCTCGAATTTGTATACCTTTGATGGCCCTTGTGGCGTAAGCGACATTGACATGACAGTTATTAATGGGGCAGCTGTGACAGCTTATCAGTTTATCCTGCGTTTACAAATGCCAGTATTGGCAAGACAATAGCAAAAATACAAACCTTTTTCCAAATACATTTATAAATTTTTAAATATGTATAGAGAAAAGTATGAATGTATTGGTGAAAATGGTTTGTAACTTTGCTATTGTCTTGCCAATACTGTCTGTGTTTAAACGCCTAGTTAGTTAGATTTGAAAATACTGGATTTCAGGGCACAGACATCGGTAAGCTGCAATCACAACGGATATCCACAGTATATTCCACTCAACTAACCCAATTAATGAAAGCACTCCTCATCCCGATAACATATCAGCGCAATGGCAAAGTATTGCCCACTCCATGCAAACAGCCGCAAAATCCATACTTGGATACCAGAAACCTGCACCAAGGAATCCATGGTATGATCAGGAGTCTCGTGCTGATACCGAAGAGAAAAATGCGGCATATAGGGCTACTTTACAATCCGTAGCAACGCGTAGCGCACGAGAGAGATATCGGGGGAAAAGGTGAGTGGAGAAACGTCTTTTCCGCAGGAAAAAGAGGGAGATGGAAAAGCGGGAGTGTGAAAAAATCGAGATGTACAGGAACCAGAATGAAGTTCGAAAATTCTACAAAAGAGTCAAGCATCAAACTGATGGCTTTGGTACAGGCACATCCTCCTGTAAGGTAATTTGGTATCTGATACAGATAGTGTGCTAAAGATATGGAAAGAGCATTTTTCTAAACTGTTGGTATCCGATAGTAGGGAAGTCGACGAAGATACCACAGATCTAATGCCAGAAGATGGTATTGAATGTATACCACCCGGCCAAGTTGAGGTAAAGACAGCAATAAACCGGCTGAAGAATAATAAGGCAGCAGGAGGCGACACGCTGATAAGGTGTATGCATCAGCTAGTTAGCTCCATCTGACAGGATGAACGCGTACCCGACTATTGGAACCTGTACATCCTGTGTCCCGTCCATAAGAAGGAGATATGACTTTATGCTCCAACTATAGGGGCATAAGTCTTCTTCCTATCGCCTACAAGATAGTGTCAGGGATATTGTGCGAACGACTAAAGCCTATGGTCAACGAGATAATTGGACCATACCAATGCGGCTTTAGACCTGGCAAGTCCACCATTGACCAGATATTTACCCTGCGGCAAATCCTGGAGTAGACCCAAGAGATGCAGATCGACACCTACCACCTTTTTGTCGATTATAAAGCAGCCTTCGACAGCCCACTACGTTCGAAGGTATTCCAGGCCATGTCTGAATTTGGTATCCCCGCAATGCTCATTCGGCTTTGTAAAATGACTTTAACTGATACGAGATCCTCAGTTAAAATAGCAAAAAACCAAAAGAGGTTTCAGACAAGATGGTGGCCTCTCGTGTGATCTTTTCAACATTCTGCTGGAAAAGGTTATACGAGATGCGAAGGTGAAAAGAAGTGACACAATATATTCAAACAGCCATATGTTACTTGCTTATGCCGATGACATTGACATCATAGGTCGATCGGTGAAGGAAGTAACTGATACCTTTGCAAAAGTCGAAAGGGAATCTGCTAAAGTGGGTCTGGCGCTAAACGGCGAGAAGATAAAGTTAATGGTGTCGTCGCGCAATGCGTCCATAGAGATCGGGCCAACTGTTGACGTTGGTTCCTATAATTTTGAGGTGGTAAGGGACTTCGTCTGCCTCGGCACTGCCATAAACCCAACCAGCAACATCAGTTGTGCAATACGAAGGAGAATAGTGTTGGCCAACAGATGTTACTTCGGGCTGAGTAAGCAGTTTAGGGATAAAGCCACATCTCGTCAAACAAAAACTACGCTTTACAAAACACTGGTACTACCCGTGCTGATGTATGGTTCCGAAGCCTGTAGTGCTTGGTGTGTTTGAGAAAAAAAATGTTGAAAGATCTATGGACCAATCTGCGTTGACGTTGATCCACGAGCTGTATCTGCTATACAGCGACATCAGTATAGATAAACGTATCGAGATGTAATATCATAAGAATGAGCGATGATGAACCCGCTAAAAAGGCGTATAAATTAAGACCGCATGGCGGTGCACGCAGAATTGGCAGGCTAAAAAATGAATGACGTCAACAAGTGCATGAAGAGATGACAAGGAGCGGTATTCCAGAAACCGAGAAAGATGGAGATCTTTTCATAGTTCGGCCTATAGAACAAATGTTTTGTAATGGGCCAGCTAAGTAAGTAAATGAGCCGTCGAATCTGTATACCTTTGATGGCCCTTTTGGCGTAAGCGACATTGACGTGACAGTTATAAATGGGGCAGACGTGACAGCTTATCAGTTTAGTTAGATTTGAAAAGACTGGATTTCAGGGCACTGGCGTCATATGGCCACGTTAGCAATTTGAACGAGTGGCGCCAATAACGCACTCCTTGGCCGGCATCTGCCAAGCTAGGTGTGAGGAAGCGTTTCCAAAGAGCAAGCTTCGTTCCGTGCTGCTCTTATTACGCACAATGACGAGCTGTCCAGGAGTAAAGAAGACAATTAGAGGGGCATTATACAGGACAACAGGGATGACTCCTGGGAAAAAGTATGCCGTGGTGAGTTCTGTTTTATCGAGGGTTATCGAGCGGACGTTAAGGGGGGATTTGACTTCCTATGTTGTCTGAGATAAGGTGTCAGGAGCTTGTTCTCTGATCAATTTATTTTAGTGGACAAAGCCCTTGTGCCATGAGCAGTTGTAGAGCTCTCAGAGGTCCATCTGTGATCCATTTATTTGGAACCTCTGTTGCGGGAGTTAGCGACCATTTTTAAGATCTGATATGATGACCTGTTTATCATGATTAAAGGTGGCATTCGTGTCGAGCTGGAACGTCGTGGTTAGTATCGTGGTGGTTTGGAGTGACCCAGTGGCTGTTGAGGTGGCGAGTGAAAAAACGGTGCTAATGATGCTAAACAACAGATTAGCCCATTTTAGTCCTACCCACATTCGAATTGGTGATCATGGCATACGGTACGTTAGTCATGCCAAGTACCTGCACATAACTATGACTGATAGAACAAAGTTCGCATTTTGATCGCTTGTAGGATAAGTTGCTGGCGTGGTTAGGAGGTCTTGCGGACCGACTGGCGCTTGAACAGGCATTCTGTGCATAACATATGTGGTGGGCTTTTTGTTGCCTGTGCAATATGTGATGTGGTATGCCACAGCTAAGTCTGGTGTTGAAATGAGAAAGTTCTTGTAGTGTCAATGCTGTGTATGCGGATGCACTGCGCCCAGCCCTTTGATCTGGAAGCGAGTTGCTGGGCTATTTTGTATAATCCGAGGTGTGATTCGCTCGGACCTTTTGATCTGGTGGATGGGGATATTATGAGGCGCATGGCAATCCTTCGAGAGCCTGCTGGTGATAGGTGGCGGACTAGGAGGACGAACTGTGACAAAGGAATAGAGACATACGAATTTATTTGTGACGCTACGTTCGTACTTGACCGCCCAGACTTCAGCTTCAGCATGAGTCTGGGTTTTTTACTGACTGGGCATGGTTCCATGAATGCATTTTTTCACGTAAGAGGCCTGTCCGGAATAGATTTGTGTGCGTGAGTGGGTTTAGAGATTTTGCAAATATGGTTAGAATTTATGGAAGGACGGGGCAGTCGGACCAACTAGTTATTTACATAGTTTTGCACGTTAACTGTTTGACTGTTACTGTTGGTACGGCGTCGTGTTCTTCGTATGGATGTCGTGCAAGTCGTCTGTGAGAAAGGCCTTGTTATTTCTTTGTGTTGTGTTGTCTGTTGCTGCAGTCCCGGTGGGTGAGGACAACATGTCCTGTTCTGTACGTTTCTCCGCTGGTAAGTTGTTGCGGTTACCAGTCCCGTGCTGTATGGAGTCCAGCTGGTATTAGTCCTTAGCTACGAAGCCGGACTCTAGGCAATATTCTAGAACAGCGGGTGTCAGGTGCCCCTAGATCTTCGGATCTAGTTGGTTCCCTTCTGGCTGTGGTTTAGACCCAAATCGCGGGTAGAGCTTTGGCTCAAATGTGTAGATTCATTATCAAAGGGTTCCTGATCCAAAGAAAGGCAGCTGTGTAGATAGGATCCGCCCCTAACCAAGAGGGCTATCTTTTGGACGTGAGAGCGTTTGCCTCTCGTATAACTTTTTCCAGCAGGATGTTGAAGATATCACACGAAAGGCTGTCTCCTTGTCTGAAACCTCTTTTGGTACAAAACTCTTCTTTCTTATTTTAACTGAGGATCTCGTGTCAGTTAAAGTCATTTTACAAAGCCGTATGAGCTTTGCGGGGATACCAAATTCAAACATGGTCGAAGGCTGCTTTATAATCGACAAAAAGGTGGTAGGTGTCGATCTGCATCTCTTGGGTCTTCTCCAGGATTTGCCGCAGGGTAAATATCTGGTCAATGGTGGACTTGCCAGGTCTAAAGCCTCATTGGTATGGTCCAATTATCTCGTTGACCATAGGCTTTAGTCGTTCGCACAATATCCCTGACACTATCTTGTAAGCAATAGGGATTAGACTTATGCCCCTATAATTAGAGAATGCAGTCTTATCTCCTTTCTTGTGGACGGGGCACAGGATATGTACTCAGGTTCCAATCGTCGGGTACGCGTTCTTCCTGCCAGATGGAGTTAACTAGCTGATGCATACACCTTATCAGCGTGTCGCCTCCGGTTTTAAACAGCTCGGCTGGTAGGCCATCAGCTCCTGCTGCCTTATTATTCTTTAGCCGGTTTATTGCTGTCTTTACCTCATCTTGGTTGGACGGTATACATTCAATACCATCTTCTGGGATTGGGTCTGTGGTATCTTCGTCGTCTTTGCTGCTATTGGATACCAGCAGTTTTGAAAAATGTTCTTTCCGTATCATGAGCACACTATCTGTATCAGTTACCAAATTACCTTGTTGGTCTCTACAGGAGGATGTGCCTGTACCAAAGCCATCAGTTTGATGCTTGGCTCTTTGGTAGAATTTTCGGACTTCATTCTGGTTCCTGTACATCTCGATTTTTTCACACTCCCGATTTTCCATCTCCCTCTTTTTCCTGCGGAAAAGACGTTTCTTCTCTCTCCTTTTCTCCCGATATCTCTCTCGTGCGCTACGCGTTGTTACGGATTGTAAAGTAGCCCTATATGCCGGATTTTTCTCTTCGGTAGCACCACGACACTCCTGGTCATACCACGGGTTCCTTGGCGGAGGTCTCTGGTATCCAAGTATGGATTTTGCGGCTGTTTGCATGGACTGGGCAATACTTGCCATTGCGATGATATGTTATCGGGATGAGGAGAGCTTTGATTAAGCAATTGGGTTAGATGAGTGGAATATGCTGTGGCTATCTGTTGTGATTGCAGCTTACCGATGTTTAATTTCCTGTTGTGTCTGTTCGTACTCGACCCAGCCTATGTTTGCTCCTCGGAACGAACGCACATCCAACACACTCGATGAACATCTTCCATCTATCACAACGTGATCAATTTGATTCCTTGTTTTCCTACTACCAATCCGCAACCAAACTCAAGCTTTATGTCATGGCAGGTATAATACAGTGCGTCACCTTTAGGTGTTGTTGTGACGCCTTTCCCATTCCATTGTATTTCCTGTATGGCAGTAATGTCGGCCTTGTTCTTTTCAAGTACATCTGCCAATGCGTAAACTGCACCTTCTCTATAAGGAGTGCGAACATTCCAGGTGCTGATTCGCAGATCATGGTCATTAAAACTTTTGAGGGATTTGTTTTTCTTTTCTTCTGTTTTTTCATAGTAGGCTGCTTTTTCTGGGGGAGGGCTACTAACCCTGCGCCCAAACCCAAGCTTTTAACGCTCTTATTGGTGAAAGCGCGGCACATTTTAGCTCACTACCTTTAACGGGTGTTAAAGACAGCTACCCCAGGTGACACCACGGTAAGCTCAGTGCCCACTTGAGATAAATCCTGGACTTTGCCATGTTAAAGCCGTTCAGGACCGTTTCTTGGTATCTTCCATCCCCTACGTCACCCTTTGCATTGCACAGTGTTGCTTTTTGTCAACATCATGCGGCAACATCAGTAATTATCTTTCGCCAACAAAACAACATTATTATGCACTGTCTATGTCGCTATGTCTATAAACAAGCGAAAACATGTTTTTGCCAAAATATAACACAGAAAGCGAAACGAAATAAAATCTTTTATGATTCGTTTTTTTAATGCCAAGAGAAAATGTAAACAAGAGATTTAAAGGCACCAACCTATGTACCTGTTTGGCAAATTGTTGACGATTTGATGTCTCATTTCAACATAACGGTAACTAAAACAAAAACCGAAATAACCGTAAAAGATATGCCATTAAATAGTTTATTGTTTCCTATCAAACTTCTAGGCTAATGGTTTATGAGGCGTGTGCATGAATTGAATACACCAATGGAATTTATTCTCCAAAAGATGTGATCAGTTAATGTCATTGTGATTTTCGAAGATTCGTCTAACATCAAAACAAGTATAATATTTCAGATATTATTTCATAACAATAGAAACGATGTCTAGAATCTAAATCTAAGAGAAGTATTCATGATATACCATTTGAATGAACTCATATTTAATTTGTATCAATTTTATGAATTCATTCAAATCCGGATTTATAAATAAAAATATATCTCTTCATATTTTTTTTATGATGTATAGATTTATTTCAATTACTTTTTTCTTTAGAATAGAAAGCAACAAAACTTCTAGCCAATCAATTTTTATTATAATTAGAAGTCATTCACTTGTTTATTGCATTGTTTCCACTCATAATCATAAATTAGAACAATAAAATATGGTAATGTCAAAAGCTCCCGGTCTTGCTACAGATTCATACATATATAATTTTATACGATTTAATTAACAAGTTAAAAATAGTTATATAGCAGAAAAAACTAAAAAAAGAGAAAGTTGAATAAGCAAAAAAAATATCAGTTGACTTTGCCGATAGAGATACATGTACCATCCGCCAGTGGGATCTTTGGGACTTTCATCCATGGACAGATCGCAATCTTATTTCCCAGAAATTATGAATTTAGGGGGTTTCAGAATTTTGTGGTCTTTTTAGGGAAGGGAGTATAAACATGCCACCTAAAATATATGGCTTTATCGTAACCATTATGGACTTTTAGAACAAATGCGGACGGCCTTTTGCAGGGGGAGGTACCTGTAGTGCGATTCTCTAACACATTTTTAAGTTACCGATACAAATCGGTAACATTAAAACGCAAAATTATGAATAAAAAGTTAAAATGAAAGTTGAATTTGGAATTTTATGAAATTGCATGGTTAAACACGTGTGTGTTTATACCCTCAGCATTTAAGCTAACGAGGGTATATTAATACACTTTCATACGGGCAAAATGTGTCTCATCGAAATAATGGTTTTAGACCCCATCTATGTTTGGACGAAATCCGTTTCAGACAATTTGGAGTCGATTTAGCCATGACCGTCCGTCTGTCTGTTTGTCTGGCTGGTGCGTACGATAACCCTCGCATGGTGGAGCCGATTTGTTCCAACATTTGGCTTTAACCGATTTGGTCAATTCATTGCACATCGTAAAATTTCTACCAGACTTAGATGAGGTTCCAATATGGACTCAATCGGTCCACTCCTTCGGGTACCTTCCACACAAAATTTCGGGAGAATTCAGTTTAGGACCTGCTCTCGAATCGATTTTATTTTTGTTTGTGGCAACTTGTATTCACTGCCCCCCATACGACGGTACAAGTTTCATCAGGGGCAAGTTCATACTTCCTGAGAAAATAGCCTGAAAGTTGCAAAAACCCCTATGACACCGTGTGTAGTTGTTGGAGCGCAAGATAACTCTCAAACGGATCTGCCGATTCGGTCCAAAATTTGGCCTTCGTAATATTTTGTGCAAACTAAGTTTAAGTTTGAAGATAAGCCATATCGGTCCACTCCTTCAGGTACCTCCACCACAAAAGTTCAAACATTTTCGGAACAATTGTGGGCACGATAACTCTTGATGGGAGTGATGGATTTGGTCCATACTTTACACATCCTAATATATCTACCAGATACAGATCAGGCTCGAATATAAACTATATTTGTCCACTCCTTCGGGTACCTCCCACACAAATGTGTGGATAAATTCACTTTAAGACCTGCTCTCGAATCACTTTGATTTTAGTTGAAGCAACTTGCATTCGCTGTCTCAATTACGGCAGTAAAAGTTTTTTCAGTGGCAAGTCCATACTACTTGAGAAAACAGCCCGAAAGTTGTAAAAAACCCCCATGGCACCATATGTAGTGGCTGGAGAGCTCGAACCGCATACTGCGTTCGTACACACTTTGGATATTATAATATTTCTTCGAATATTATATGAAATTCGAAGGTGGTGCTTATAGGTCCACTCCTTCCGGTACCTCCCCCACAAAAGTTCGAGAATATTCTCTAAAATGTTACGCACGATTTCTCATAGACGTAGCAACCGATTTGGTCCAAACTTTGGATCTCTAAATATTGTCGAAACTTAGTTTATGTTCAAATTTTGAAAACCCCCCTAAATACATAAGTTTTTTTGGAAAAAAAAGTATTTCAATCCACACAGGCAAAGCCGACTTATACTTTTTTACTTGTTCCATACCATTTTTTTATACAAATTAACATTTTTTGGAGTATATGAGTTATATAAGTTTTTGAAAACCCAGGAGTATTTTTTTTAATTTTTAAAAAAATTTAAATTTTTTGTAATTTGTTTTTTTTTGAAAAATTTGTGAAAAAAAAATTTTTTAAGTAGTTTATTTATTTGCGTTTGACCATCTTTAATATATAAGAAGATAAAGAAAAACAAAAAACACTGATATTTTGATGAAAAATAGTAAAAAAACAAAAGTTTAACTTTGACCTTGAATTCCTCTGCAACTACCAGACCGAATGTGACAGCTTATAATTCACCGGAAAGCTGATTGTCTTATCTGTCTATTGTGAAACTATCTTTGTCCGTTCAAAAGTTACAGAATTTTGACTAGGAAAAAACGATTCTGCACCACTGTGCAACGTAATCCATATTGGAAGTAGATGTCAAACAGATCAGGATTTTTAGAGCTTTTAAATCATTATGTCAGGAAGCATCTATTTGCCTACCAAAAAAATTGTGTCGCTGTAATCTGAATAATAAAGACCAGAATAAAAATAATTGCAATTAGAATTCAGAAATTTCGGTTGAGTGTGACAGAAACAATAAAATTTTCAAAATCTTGAGTTTCCGTTCCATGTGGACTTTTACCGACAATTCTTTCAGGAACCCATCTTCGAACTGAAACAAAGTTTGGACAAATTATGACGAAGGCCAAATTGAGACAGCGAATGAAAGTTGCTTCAACAAACATCAAAGTGATTCGATAGCAGGTCCTAAATTGAACTTATCCGAAATTTTGTGTGGGGATACCCGATGGAGTGGATCGATATAGTCCATATTGGAACTTGAACTATGTCTGCTAAAAATCTTACGATGTGCAAAGTATGGACTAAATCGTTACTACCTTCAAGAGTTATCTTGCGCTCATTTTTCCGAACATTTTTGAATTTTTGTGGGGAAGTACCTGAAGGAGTGGACCGATATTACCCATCTTCGAACTTAAACTAAGTTTGGACAACAAATTACGAAAGCCAAATCCGTTCGAGAGTTATCGTGCGCTCCAGTCAGCCAGCCAGACAGACCGACGGACGGACGGACATGGGTAAATAAACTCCAAATTGTCTGAAACGAATTTCGTCCAAAATATTTGGAGTCTAAAACCATTATTTCGATGAGGCACATTTTGCCCGTATGAAAGTGTATATGAAAGTGTATTTTTGAAAATGTAACATAGTTCAAGCCAAGATTTACCGAATTGTGGTTGTATGTTATACAAATGAAATGCTTATGGATAACATGAAATGTTTTTAGACTTGGCAAAAAAATATTGGCCTTAAATGTTAATTTGCGTTGAAGCTGTGGCTATGGGTTGAAGCCAACGCGTCTTTATTGTTTTCTCTCGATTTGTGATTAAACTCTATTTTTCACGATTTTTCTGTCAAAGTAGAAGCCAACTAAATATGGATCCTCTCACCAAGGTATAACTTTTTAAAATTTTTTATGCGTCTACCATTGAATGATGCTTACATTTAGAAGCCAGATTTTAAGTGCTTTTTGAATTTTTCTTCTAGTTTCAGGTTTTTTAAAAAATCATGTATAGAATTGCAGAATTCGCGATTCTTAGTTATTTGAAATATTTGTCGTGAATGTAGTCTACACAGCTTCACAGAAATCTGTATCCAAATATGGAAATTTTTTGCGAACATTTTTCAAAAAATCAAAATTTTCGGCACTAATTTTTACAATTGTCATTCGATTTCTTCGTACTTGATTGCAAATTTTAGATTTTTACGTTACAGATCTAATAAATCATTACTAGTGAAAATCCATCTACTAAAACACATGATACGACAAATTCCAAAAAATCTAAATCTAAAATTCCAAATCACCTAAAATTGTTTTTAAAAGTATCGCGCATTTTATAGCGTTATCTGCGGGTCGTTTCCACTGCAATGATATATGGATGCAGATTTTGATGGTGACACTGAAACCGGATGCGGAAAAAATTGTATGCACTTGCGCAAATTACACTGGTCAACACGACTATTGTTCCAACCAATTTTTTTTCGTTTCTAACTGAAATCTGCGAGTTATTTTCAAATCCGGGTTTTCTCCATCAGCTCTTGTTCTTGAGATATAGTTCAAAATCGTGTTTTACGAGTTTTACCTCGAATTTTGTTATGTTCGGATACAAATAAATATACCCTCAGCATTTTTGCTAACGAGGGTATATACACTTTCTTTTGGGCAAAATGTGCCTCATCGAAATAATTGTTTTAGACCCCATGTATGCTTGGACGAAATCCGTTTCAGACAATTTGGAGTCCATTTGGCAATGACCGTTCTTCTGTTTGTATGGCTGGCTGGAGCGCACAATAACTCCCGAACGGATCAAACCGATTCGGTCCAAAATTTGGCTTTGGCAAATTCGAAGATGGGTTATATCGGTCTACTCCTTCCGGTACCTTCCCACAAAAGTTGAAAAATGTTCGGAAAATTTGTGCACACGATAACTCTTGAAGGAAGTAACCGATTTGGTCCATACTCTACACATAGTGAATTTTCTACAAAACATAGATGAGGTTCCAATATGGACTCAATCGATCCACTCCTTCGGGTACCTTACACACAAAATTTTGGAAAGGTTCAGTTTAGGATCAACATTCGAATCGCTTCGATTTTTGTTGTTGCAAATTGTACTCACTAACCCCATACGACAGTAAAAGTTTCGTTAGTGGCAAGTTCATACTTCCTTAGAAAATAGCCTTAAAGGTGTAAAAAAACCCCTATTATACCGTGTGTAGTAGTTGGAGCGCAAGATAACTCTCGAACGGATTTGCCGTTTCGGTTGAAAATTTGGCCTTTGTAATATTTTATTCAAACTTATTTTAAGTTCGAAGATAAGCCATATCGGTCCACTCCTTCAGGTACCTCCCCCACAAAAGTTGAAAAATGTTCGGAAATATTGTACACACGATAACTTTTTGAAGGGAGTGACCGATTTGGTCCATATTTTACAATACTAATATATCTACCAGATATAGATCAAGTTCGACTATGGACTTTATTTGTCTACTCCCATACTTATATATACCAAAATGAATGTCTCGACGAGCTGAGTCGATCTGGCTATGTGTGTCCGTCCGTCCATCCGTATGTCCGTCCGTCTGTCCATCTAAACCTTCTAATCACGCTACAGGTCGCAATTTTGATCGGATCGTCACGAAATTTTGGATGTTGATGGGGGTCCCGGAGGGGAAGATGGTCGGAATGGGCAAAAAACGTATTTGGATAAAAAGACAACGTTTTTTTCCAAAGCGAGAATTTCAGCTTCTATATGGGGTATGCCAAAAGCAAAATCTGACAATGAAAGCAGAAAATGTCACATTTCTAACGATGTAAAGTAGGTTCTCGTAGGTGATCAAGCAACGAAGATATAACAATAGTAGCAAATAAAACCCAAATTTTCATTTTTGCGATTTTAATTATATTGACAAATATCACAGCTTTGGCTGAAGACTTTCTAAAAGCAATGCCTGACTATGAAAGAAGAAGATTCCATCTTTACAACGATGCAAACTAGGTCGGCGTAGGTGACCAAATAACGGAGATATCGCAATAGTCGGTAATACATCTCATTTTTCCATTTTTTTGGAAATCACGCTACAGGTCGCAATTTTGATCGGATCGTCACGAAATTTTGAGGGTTTGTGGTGGTCTCACAGGTGAAGAAGCCTATTGATTTTGGTGATGGTTGGGTAATATTTAGGGGTCGTAATGGGCAAACAACTTATTTGGATAAAAAGACAACGTTTTTTCCAAAGCGAATATCTCAGCTTCTATATGGGGTATACCAAAAGCAAAACCTGACCATGAAAGTAGAAAATATCACCTTTCTAATGACGTAAAGTAGGTTCTCGTAGGTGTTTGATCAAGAAGATATCGCAATATCCGCTAATAGAATCCAACTTCCCATTCTTGCGATTTTAATAATAATAATGAATATTACAGCTTTGGTTGGGGATCTTCCAAAAACAAAGTCCGACTATGAAAGTAGAAAATCCCATCTTTACAGTGATGCAAAGTAGGTTGGCGTAGGTGGCCACATAACGGAGATATCGGAGATATCCCTTTTTTCATTTTTTTGTAATCACGCTACAGGTCGTAATATTGATCGGATCGTCACGAAATTTTGGGGGTTAATGGGGATCCTACAGAGGAAAAAAGCTTTTGATTTTTGATAATGGTCGGATATTATTCAGGGGTCGGAATGTGAAAAAAACTTATTTGGAGAAAAGGCCAACGTTTTATTTCAAAGCTAATATCTCTCAAGGCAAAGCAAGGACAGTAGCAAATATCACCTTTACAACGATGTGAAGTAGGTTGTCATAGGTGGATTTGTGCAATCAAACTACGAAATTTTTCAGTCAAAAGCTTATGAACAGGGGTAGTGGTGTAGGGCATCAGAGATATATATTTGCCGACAGAGATATACCCTCAGTCTGTGTGAATTGAAACACTTTTTCCAAAAACGTATATATTTAAGGGATTTTGAAAATTTGAAGCGTATGAACCGACAAATATCGCGTGTTCTATTTTAGCTAATATTATCGAACTTTGGTGCGGGAGGTACCGGAAGGAGTGGACCTACAAGCACCACCTTCGAATTTCATCTAATATTCCAATAAATATTACGATATGCAAAGTGTGGATCAATTCAGTATTTGGTTCGGGAGTTGTCGTGCTCTCCAGCCACTACATGATGCCATAGAGGGTTTTTACACTTTTAGGGTTGTTTTCTCAAGAAGTATGGACTTGCCCCTGAAAAAACGATTACCGTCGTAACTGAGGCATTGAATGAAAGTTGTTTCAACAAAAATCAAATTGATTCCAGGGCAGTTCTTAAAGTGAACTTATCCAAAATATTGTTTGGGAGGCACCCGAAGGAGTGGACAAATGTAGTCCATATTCGAACCTGATATATATTTGGTAGATATACTGGGACGGGTAAAGCATGGACCAAATCGGTCAGTACCATCAAGAGTTATCATGCGCAGAATTTTTCTGAACATTTTTGAACTCTTGGGGGCAGGTACCTGAAGGAGTAGATTGATATGCTTATCTTCGAACTTAAACTAGGTTTGGACAAAATATTACGATGGCCAAATTTTAGACGAATCGGCAGATCCGTTCAAGAGTTATCTTGCGCTCCAACCACTACACACGGTGTCATAGGGGTTTTTTCGTAACTTTCAGGCTATTTTCTCAGGATGAAACTTGTACTGTCATATAGAGGACAATGAATAGAAGTTACTACAACAAAAATCAAAGCGATTCGTGAACAGGTCCTAAACTGAACATTTCCGAAATTTTGTGTGGGAGGTACCCGAAGGAATGGATCGATTGAGTCCATATTGTAACCTCAGTCTGGTAGAAATGGTCCAAATCGGTTACTTCCTTCAAGAGCTATCGTGCGTACAAACTTTTCGAACATTTTCGATCTTTTGTGGGGGAGGTACCGGAAGGAGTGGACCGATGTGGCTCATCTTCGAACTTAAACTAAGTTTGGACAAAATATTACGAAAGCCAAAATTTGAACCGAATCGATTCATCCGTTCGAGAGTTATCGTGCGCTCCAGCCAGCAGGACAGACGGACATGGCTAGATCGACTCCAAATTGTCTGAAACACATTTCGTCCAAACATAATTGGGGTCTAAAACAATTATTTCGATGAGGCACATTTTCATCGTATCAAAGTGTATATACCCTCTTTAGCCTAAAGGCTGAGGGTATAAAAACAAGTATGAAAGTATCAGTCGGTTTTGCAGACAGAGATATACCCTCAGCCTATGTGAATTGAAACATTCATCTACGGATAGATCGAATGTATATAGGGTAGGCCAGGGCGATTTGTATGGAAGGAAAAAACCTTACTGGGCCCTTCGCGTTTCTTATTCCTTGGATTGAACTGAGCAAAAAAGTCTACTAGACCATAGGTCTATCGTGAAAATCGAGCCTCCCGATTTTGACCTTATGTTTTTTATCCACGTTTTTTGGACATTTTGGCATTGAGATTTCCGATCGACCACAAGGAGAATAATTGTAGCCATGATAGTAGTTAAGAACTCTATAATACATCGCAAAAGCATTGGAACGCTCCTTCAGGTAGTTTTGGCCTTGAGAAGGTGCAAACTTTTCGAAAAATGTCGATAAATGACACTGTGCTACAAAAATTGACCAGAAAAATATTCAAGCGTTCTGACGCAAAATTATATCGTGTTGGGATCCATGGACAACGACAATACCTTTAGTTCGTTTGTATCACTTCGTTTTATTTTTTTTATAACGGTAAAAGTATTGAAAACAAACATATCTTCTTTTTTCACAACGGATTTCTATTGATGCTTCTTCCTTTTAAAGGGGCGAATAATATCTTTCGAACAAATTATTTTTATACCCTCAGCATTTATGCTAACGAGGGTATATGAGGAAAAGTCAAAATTTTTTAGTTTCCATGAAGCCAAGGTTTGCACTATTATAATACGCGAACTATTGTAGTTTACCAGTAACTATGACTATTGCTGGATTACTTTAGATGTTTTTGTACAAAGCTCAAAAATTTAGCAAAAAAATTAAATTTACGTGGTAGTTACGACCGCGTAAAGGAAAAAACATAGGTAAAAACACGTTGAAGCTAAACAGGTTTTTTACATTGCTATTCGATTTCTGATTAAACCATTCAAATGACGGACATCTGTCCAAAGAAAAAGTAGGAGAATACAAAATGAAGATTACACTTCTAATGTATCACTTTCCAAAATTTCTACTGCATCCACCTTTTATGGATGCTGACATTTTGAAGCCGGATTTCAGGTGTTTTTTGTATTTTTTATGTAACTGGGATGCACATTCGGATATTTCGGAAAACCAATTATAGGATTAACGAACTCACGATTTCGCATAATCTGATATGTATATTGAGTATGTAGCCCACACAGCAGCAGAGTAATCTACTTCCAAAGGCCAAAATTTAGTGTGATATTTTTTCTAAAAAAACCTATTTTTTGGGTACAGTATTTTCAATATCGTTTTGAGTGTGCTGGCACCCTGCGATATTTTAGTTTATCGACGATTCGGATCATATGAATCACAGATCGTAAAAATCCATCTACTAGAACGGCGGAAATGGCTACTGCAAAAATTGAAAAATTAAATCGCGTTTTTTGTGGATCGTTTCCTTTTCAATGAAGAAACTGACACATCACTCGAGTTTTTGCGAAAACAGTGGTTAAAAAAATTTAGTGTCATGTGAGCATTATCAGATTTATCCCAAAAATAGTGTGTGATGCTACATCCACGGTTCATGATGGATTTTATAGAAATAGGTTTAGATCGATGTATTTTTTCGTGGATGATAGTGAAATCGGATGCGCATAAAAAGTGTATGCACTTTGTGCAATTTATAAGCGTTATACAGTTTGTTGCACACTAAACTGCAGATGATGCTACATCTTAGTGGCCAAAGTAAATCCTAGCAAATGTGTACAAATTAAAAGAGAAGGATTCGCTGTGTTGTTAAACCGCATGCGCATCAAATGATTTTGAGGATTTCGCGATTTACACGCATTTCAAAAAGAACATTACTCGATACAGTTTTATTTCAAGAGTATACCACATTAAAAGGAACCCAACATTTATTTTAACGATACCCATATCGTCCGCTAGATGTTAGTGTGTATTCGAGAAGTGATTAGAATAAAAAATGTGATTTTTTGCGTGAAATTTAACTAAAATAGAAGAAAAACTCCGATCTATTTTTCTTACATTTTGTTCAACTAACTCACAAAATAAATTTTAATAAATATTTTCTCTTACAAAAATTTTATAAATTTCCTCAATATATTTTTTGTTTTTTGCTATAATATGCAAACCGCTAAACGGATTTGTATAGTTTTGGTTTCATTTGAATCATCGCGATGTTTAGATTACGTACATATTTTTTTTAAATATTTTTGGGATGCGTAAACAGCTTTTATTAAAACAAGTTGCAAAGTACCAATTTTTTAACTCTTTCTCAATTTCCGCGAAAACTTAAAACTTTTTCACTAATGTTATGGGGCCTCAGTAATCATATATTACGTAGGGAGCCCCTAATTAGGAGAGTTTCTCAATATAATGATTAGAGTCTTTTAAAGATTTTTTTCTTTTCATCAGAATTGAAACCGCATTAACTTTTGCGCGCAACAACCAAAATTAGTATCTCGAACAGATTTAAGAATGGGATTTTTTTCCCAATCTATGTACCAAAAATCTTTCATGTAGCTTAAAAAAATTTTTTAATTTTTTATTTTTTTATGGAAAACTAAAAAATTTTGTCTTTTCTTCATATACACTTTCATACGGGCAAAATGTGTCTCATCGAAATAATGGTGAAAGACCCCAAGTATGTTTGGACGAAATGTGTTTCAGACAATTTGGAGTCGATTGAGCAATGTCCGTCAGTCTGTCTGTCTGGCTGGCTGGAGCGCACAATAACTCTCGAACGGATAAACCGATTCGGTTCAAATTTTGGCTTTCCCAATATTTTACCCAAACTTAGTTTAAGTTCGAAGATAGGCTATATCGGTCCACTCCTTCCGGTACCTCCCCCACAAAAGTTCGAAAATGTTCCGAAAATTAGTGCGTACGATAACTCTTGAAGGGAGTAACCGATTTGGTCCATACCTTGCCCATCGTGAAACGTCTATAGATTTAAATAAGGTTTCAATATGGACTCAATCGGGTACCTCCCCCATCTTCCGAATCACTTTGATTTTTGTTTTAGCAACTTGTATTCACTGCCCTCCATACGACGGTACAAGTTTCATCAGGGGCAAGTCCATACTTCCTCAGAAAATAGCCTGAAAGTTGCAAAAAACCCCTATGACACAGTGTGAGGTGGTTGGAGCACATGATAACTCTCGAACGGATTTGCCGATTCGGTCCAAAATTTGGCCTTCGTAATATTTTGTCCAAACATAGTTTAAGTTTGAAGATAAGCCATATCGGTCCACTTCTTCAGGTACCTCCCCCACAAAAGTTCAAAAATGTTCGGAAAAATTGTTCGTACGGTAACTCTTGAAGGTAGTGGCCGAATTGGTCTATACTTTACACATCCTAATATATCTACCAGATATAGATCAGGTTCAAATATGGAATATATTTATCCACTCCATCCGGTACCTCCAATACAAAATTTCGGATAAGTATACTTTAAGACCTGGTATCGAATCACTTTGATTTTTGTTGAAACAACTTGCATTCGCTGCCTCAATTACGATGGTAAAAGTTTTTTTAGTGGCAAGTCCATACTTCTTGAGCAAACAGCCCGAAGAGTGTAAAAACCCCCTATGGCACTATATGTTGTGGCTGGAGATCCACTTCCGTAACGGTAAATGTCGATCCATTCCTTTTAGTATCTCCTTCGCAAAACTTTAGATCTTTAATCCTAATCAACATTTTTGTCGGTTCAAACGCCCAAAATTTTTAAAACGCCCTAAATACATACGTATTTTGGGAAAAAATTGTTTCAATATACCCAGGCTGAGGCCGACTGATACTTTTTTACTTGTTTTTTTTTAATCGTTTAACAAATGGCTAAGTTATAGAGGTTTAAGACTGAAAACCCCCACAAAAAAAAACTATAAATGAATTTCTCATAATTTTCAAAAATATAATGTTTTTTTGTTTTGTTCAATATTTATTTTGAAAATTGTGAGAAATTCAGTTATAGTTTTTTTGTGAAGCTTATCAGACTTAAACCACTATAACTTAGCCATTTGTTAACCGATTTAAAAAATAATAACTTGTTTGAAAGATATTATTCGCCCCTTTAAAAGGAAGAAGGATCAATAGAAATCCGTTGTGAAAAAAAGAAGATATGTCCGTTTAAATTTGAAAATGTAAGAAACCCAGATTTTCACTACTTTCACCGGTATAAAAAAATAAAACGATGTGATACAAACGAACTAAAGGTATTGTCGTTGTCCATGGATCCCAACACGATATAATTTTGCGTCAGAACGCTTGAATATTTTTCTGGTCAATTTTTGTAGCACAGTGTCATTTATCGACATTTTTCGAAAAGTTTGCACCTTCTCAAGGCCAAAACTACCTGAAGGAGCGTTCCAATGCTTTTGCGATGTATTATAGAGTTCTTAACTACTATCATGGCTACAATTGTTCTCCTTGTGGTCGATCGGAAATCTCAATGCCAAAATGTCCAAAAAACGTGGATAAAAAACTTAAGGTCAAAATCGGGAGGCTCGATTTTCACGATAGACCTATGGTCTAGTAGACATTTTTGCTTAGTTCAATCCCTGGAATAAGAAACGCGAAGGGCCCATTAAGGTTTTCAAATCGCCCCGGCCTAATATAGGGCCTTTTTAGAATTTTGAGGCCCTTTTTGAACATTTGAACTTACAGACAAAAATGTGGATTAGGATTACAAAAAAAAAATTGTTGATGTAGCGCGAAAATAAAATAAATTTTTTTTGGAAATGCAATATGAAAGAATTGGTAACATTTCCAATATGCCTTCGTTAGGGCATAAAAAAGTAAAAGTTAAAAATGTTTGCATTCTTACTTACCTAATAAGATGACATTATATTGCAAATAGAAATATGAATCGATTTCCAAACGCGCCGATTTTCTACTTTACTTCTTCAATTGTGGATGCCATTATTTGTGGTCTTTCCTTCGGAGTCTTGGCCTACCCTTGGATCATATACCGTCAAATGGCTTGTATTCATTTGTTCTGCCACCTATGTTTCGGACTCATATTTACGTACTGGTAGAGTGTGATTTTTCTTTTGCGATAGGTGGTTTTGGTTTTAAACTGCTTACTTAGCTCAAAGTAACAATATCATTCTTCTTGTAGCTTCGTTCAGAATTGTATCTACATATTTCTTTTAGATTTTTACTATTTTATTATTTGTCAGATGAATCAAAGTTTCTTAAAAAATATATATTTAATACTTGGGCCAAAATATTCCCAATTGATTGATGTTTTTGACGATACTCATAATTTTATTTGTCAAAATAAATTTTCAAATTTAACAGATTCTTCTTAAATATCTAAAAGCTATGTGTTAAGCTTTACATAAAGCTTTTCAATTGCAAAATAGCTTATTCATATATTATGCTTTAAGCTTTCACTGAACTCTCCAAAAATAATTTGTGTTGCTTTATGTTAAACAAACATGTTGCTGAACAAAAGACTTAAGCAACAAACTCGTTTTGGTGAATAGGAAAAGTTTTAATTTGACTGGATACATGAACAAGTTATTTTTAGAATTAAGACCAATGAAGTTTGTTTAAAATGGCACGTTGTTTTTTGCTTATCTTGTAGTAAACGTATACACAAACATACATACATGCGTTTCTTTCATTTCCAAAATTTTGTAAAGAATAAATTAATTTAATGAGATGTTATATTTTGATTTTTTTTAGATTTGAAATTCAAATATAACGGCAGTCGTATAATAAGTGTAATATGTGTTACCCTGTTGTTTTCATTAAAAAATAAACCGATTTTAAACGAAAAGCTTTTTTACCACATTAAAAAGTATGCATATTTTGACTGGAAATATTGAGTTTGAACAAGTCTGCAAGCTATATAAGAAAAGTAAAAATTAGTAGAATTGCTGACGACCAATTGTCCTCAGACTGTGACTGTAGAAAAAAATAAAAATTAAAGGATTTGTGGACTTGAATATATAAACAAATTGTATTTCCATAGGCAACAATTGAAGTTTTGGAAGCCTTCATGTTTAGCGTTTGTGGAGATGGTACCATAGAAGGCCTTGTTCTTCCACTGACAAATCCAATCAACACATTCTACAGCAAAAAAGAAAATATAATTTTCATATAACACATAAACACCAATGGACGGGGTTTATGGAATTTTAAGTCATTATCGAGGGAAGTATGGAGAATAAAACAAGTAAGAATGGCTTTAAGTTCGGCCGGGTCCAACTTTTTAGACGAACTATGTTGAAGTCAATAGAAGCAATTAGTATCCTTTTGTTTATGACATTACTAAGCGCTTCCTTCACGTTAATTCTTATTTCTTGTAAAAGTAGAATATCTTAACTGATGAAAATCACGGACAATTATAAGTATACAATTTTCTGCGCGGAAGTTTTCTACTCATTGACAGATAAAATACCAAGTTAAATCCACTTCATAAGGAAAATGTAGCAAACCCCTTTAAAAGAGATCATATGGACTCTTTCCCAAACATGCGTCAATATTTACAATCCGTGGCAACACGCAATACTAAATTACAGCAATCCCGCCTCAAAAAGTTGACAAAAAAACAGAAATACATAAAATTTGGCAATAACGGTTCATGGGGGCCGGGCTAAAATCTGGGACCTAATTATGGCATTTGATTTGATCGAGTATTTGTTCGTGAGTGAAAAAATCGAACAAAGGAAACCTATGTCTTCTTCAAAGACCATAAACAGCCTGTTTTACTATGTCGAACGAAAATGAAAACGAAAGAAAACCTACTAACCTCGTGTATGATTTTTTAATTTTGTAGTTGTTTCGAAGCAAAAACAAAGTCAATATTACCATGAAAAGCAAAGTTTAGGTGTTTTTCGTTCGCATTCATTTTCTTTCGACATAGTGAAACAGGCCCTAAGAAGATATGGTAAAAACAAAATTTAAATATTTGTTGAATTCGTTGAACAATATTTTGGATAATAATTTCGGAATGAAGTTGTGCTAGAAAAAATGTATAAAATGATTAAATTTTGTAAAACTTTTTGTACAGATTGCTAAATCATCTACCTTAGTAAAAGTACCGCTGGTTGCGCGAATAGGATTTCATAGTTCGATTTTTTCATTCACGAAGAAATACTCGATCGAATCGAATACCGTAATTAGGCTCCTGGATATAGATATATGGATTATTTGTTGCGAGTATGTTTTCTATGTTATGTACAGTGGCGGCCATCTAATTAGGGACAGTAAATTCAGTTTAATAGATTATTCGATTTCATTTAAAAATGTGTAGATTTTGATGAAATAACTTTTGCATAAAAGGTATTGGTTTAAGCACTATCGAGTCATGTCAAAACGTTTTGAGATTCCCCATATATGGGGGAAATACAATCCATTTTTCTAAAAATGCCTCATAACACATCCTTCAAATAGGATTTTCACCCTAATTGCTCATCCAAACTGGTTAATAAGTAATTTAAGGATAAATGTACACCCAGTATGGAGCGGTTCTTGTAGTATATGGCTCGGAATGATGTGTGGGGTTACAAAAATATAGTTTTTGTTATAAAGTGCCAAAAAATATGAATATTTTTGGTGCATTAACGGAAAATAAGGCCTAAAGCACATTATTAGGGATTACAGTAATACTTCGGTCCCTTAAAAGACTTTCGGCGGGGGTAAAGCATGAAATCAGTTGAATACACTATAAACTAACTAATACGAGCTATTTTTGTATAAAAATGTGCATCAATTAACTTTAAAGTTGATTTTACTACTAATGTCCCTAATTAGCTGGCCAAGCTAATATGGACCATTTTTAGAAAAGTGGGTTGTATTTCCCCCATGTATGGGGAATCTCCTTACTTTTTGACATCACTCGATAGTGCTTATACCAATACCTTATATGCAAAATTTATTTCATCAAAATCTTCACATTTTTAAATGAAATCGAGTAATCTATTAAACTGAATTTATTGTCCCTAATTGGCTGGCCGCCACTGTATGTATTTGAAAGTGGAATGATATGGTATGAAGAAGTAATTCAGATGTCATTGAAAGTTTTTCTCAAATAGATTACAGAAACAAAAAAATTTAAAACATGTTTTACCAAACTTGTTAATGATGTACATTTTCTGTTTAGAAACTTCAGAAAAATATAAGTTTTCATTTGCAATCTCCAAACATAAAAAATGTTTATAAGAAAAAATGTGATAATTTTTTACAGTAGATTAACAAAATGTTTTCGACTAAACCATTTCGGAGAGGCCCGGACTTCTGGGTCCCCTCCCCTGCGTGCGTCCCTGCTATCCATGGTAGGATTTTTTACAACTTTCGGGTCATTATGTCAGAAAGCATTGACTTGCACACTTGAAAATTATATTGTTAATAAAAATTTCAAAGTTTTTCCTGTGGGAGGTATTCGCATGTGCTGTCCGATATAGACCTTCTACGTTTGGGACGAATATTTGCAAAATTTCGGCAAAATTGTGTATTCAAGCCGTATGGTATCGTGCTCATTGCTCATTTTAGTTTGATGCCACTCGGGTGTTTAAGCTTTTGGTCCCTTATCTCAGGAAATACTCGGCAGGGGATTGGGCTTAACATAATTGGGGACTAACCAACAAGGTCTATGAGGCACATAACTGTCGCCATAACGCTGAGTATAATATTTTTAGATTCACTTTGGCAGTTTTGTTGAGATGTGTGTTTTACTTACTATTTGTAGGTAGGTCAAGCTTAATCTCATATTTGTTGTTTTCAATTTTAAAAACAACACGTTTAAAGTGGGATGTAGTTAAAATTTATTACTTTAGGGGATGGCACAGAAGACTAGTTTCGTCCAACGTCACTTGGACTCATCAGTTCTCTCAGTTCTTTGTATTGAAACAAAGAACCCTTCCCCAAACTTATGTATTTAGGGGGGTTTTCAAAATGTTGGGCGTATGAACCGACAAAAGTATGGATAGGATTAAAGCTCAACAAGTAAAAAAGTATCAGTCGGCTTTGCCGACAGAGATATACCCTCAGCCTGTGTATATTGAAACAATTTTTTTCCAAAAAACGCATGTATTTAGGGCGTTTTAAGAATTTTGGGCGTTTGAACTGACAAAAATTTTGATTAGGATTTAATATCAAAAGTTTTGCGGAGGAGATACTAAAAAGAATGGATCTCCAGCCACTATATATGGTACCATAGGGGTTTTTTAGAACTTCAGGGATGTTTGCTCAAGAAGTATGAACTTGCCCCTGAAACAACTTTTACCATCGCAATTGAGGCAGCGAATGCAAGTTGCTTCAACAAAAATCAAAGTGATTCGAAAGCAGGTCTTAAAGTGAACATGTATCCGAAATTTTGAGTGGGAGGTACCGGATGGAGTGGACAAATATAGTCCATATTTGAACCTGATCTATATCTGGTAGATATATTAGGATGTGTAAAGTATGGACCAATTCGGCCACTCTCTTCAAGAGTTATCGTACGCACAATTTTTCCGAACATTTTTGAACTTTTGTGGGGGAGGTACCTGAAGGAGTGGACCGATATGGTTTATCTTCGAACTTAAACTATGTTTGGACAAAATATTACTAAGGCCAAACTTTGGACCGAATCGACAGACCTGTTCGAAAGTTATTTTGCCCTCCAACCTCCTCACACGGTGTCATAGGGGTTTTTTGCAACCTTCTCAGGAAGTATGGACTTGCCCCTGATGAAACTTATACCGTCGTATGGAGGGCAGTGAATACAAGTTGCTAAAGCAAAAATCAAAGCGATTCGAGAGATGTTTCTAAACTGAACTTTTCCAAAATTTTGTGTGGGAGGTACCCGACGGAGTGGACCGATTGAGTCCATATTAAAACCTGATCTAAGTCTGGTACACGCTCCACAATGGGCAAAGTATGGACCAAATCGGTTACACCCTTCAAGAGTTATCGTGCGTACAAATTTTCCGAACATTTTCGAACTTTTGTGGGGGAGGTACCGAAAGGAGTGGACCGATATAGCTCATCTTCGAACTTAAACTAAGTTTGGACAAAATATTACGACAGCCAAAATTTGAACCGAATCGGTTCATCCCTTCGAGAGTTATCGTGCGCTCCAGCCAGCCAGACAGACAGACAGACGGACGGACATTGCTCAATCGACTCCAAATTGTCTGAAACACATTTCGTTCAAACATACTTGGGGTCTAAAACCATTATTTCGATGAGGCACATTTTGCCCGTATGAAAGTGTATATACCCTTCATAGCCTAAAAGCTGAGGGTATAAAAATTTGCGGGGATAACGATAGATAGGGGTTTTTTTTATCACACTAGCTTACCAAAAACATAATATCGCTGTAAACAGGACCACAAGGAAAACCTTCGGTAAAAATGTCCAAAGAATCCTCAAACAGAACCTAACCACACAAAAATTTTGAACATTTGTGTGGGTGGTACCACAAGGATTTGATAGATAGGGCCCAAATTTGAACATAAACTAAGTTTGGACAAAATATTTAGAGATCCAAAGTTTGGTCCAAATCGGTTGCTACGTCCATGAGAAATCGCGCGTACCATTTTAGCGAATATTTTTGAACTTTTGTGGGGGAGGTACCGGAAGGAGTGGACCTATAAGCACCAGCTTCGAATTTCATCTAATACATATTTGAAGAAATATTACAATATCCAAAGTGTGGACGAACGCAGTATTCGGTTCGAGCTCTCCAGCCACTACATATGGTGTCATAGGGGTTTTTTACAACTTTAGGGCTGTTTTCTCAAGAAGTATGGGACTTGCACCTGAAAAACTTTTACTGTCGTAATTGAGGCAGCGAATGCAAGTTGCTTCAACAAAAATCAAAGTGGTTCGAGAGCCGTTCTTAAAGTTTGTGTGGGAGGTACCCGAAGGAGTGGGTAAATATAGTCCATATTAAAACCTGATCTATATCTGGTAGATATATTAGGATATGGATGGACCAACTCGGTCACTCCCATCAAGAGTTATCGTGCGCACAATTTTTCCGAACATTTTTGAGCTTTTGTGGACCGATATGGCTTATCTTCGAACTTAAACTAAGTTTGCACAAAATATTATGAAGACCACATTTTAGACCGTATCGGCAGACCGTTCGAGAGTTATCTTGCGCTGCAACCACTACACACAGTGTCATAGGGGTTTTTGTACCTTTCAGGATATTGTCTCAGGAAGTATGTACTTGCCCCTGATGAAACTTATAGCGTCGTATGGGGGGCAGTGAATACAAGCTGCTACAATAAAAATCAAAGCGATTCGAAAGCAGGTCCTAATCTGAGTCCATATCGGAACCTCATCTATACCTGGTAGCATAAATGCTGAGGGTATAAAAATGTACATTACATTGTGCGACAACAAAACAAAAATGATAAGGAAAACTGAGCAGATTATGAAAGTGGAGCTAATAGTACGTTTAGACTTATAAATCCACTCGATTTCAAATGTCAATTCCATAGTATATACGTCAAATAAATCGTAGTTCTAAATCCACTGGATTTTTTTACGTATATTGTATGGGTTTGACAGTTTAAATCATAGTACATATAAGTTCATAGTCTAACAGGCGTTTAAAAATATGAGACACGTGTTTCTGATACTGGGATACTGATATTTTCATGATATATAATGTAAATAGAGACTTTATTTCTTTGGTGAACTATAGGGAAATTTGACGAAGAATATTTTTGTCTTTGACGTCGTCGTTCTAAGTTAGGTTTTGTGGGACAAGTTTAAATAAACGTTAGATGAAGTGCGACTTTAACCCTAAAACGTGTTTTTATTTTATGCATGTTGTTGGCGTTCACATACAATTTACAGATTTGATGTACTCTGAGCCATATAGTAAAATTTTGTGACGAACAATTTTGTAGAATATTTTGAATACAGCCTAATGTGCCGTTTCCACGGTACGACATTCGTTCTCTATTCGTTGTTCGACCCATAACTACAAATAAATTACTTATTTCCCCACACAAAATTCTATGAACGAACGACGATTTTCCTACGTTGTTCGAGTAGATATACTCTCTGAACGACGAATAAAAAAGTCCCATCCCTAACAACTGAGAGAATTTATCGAAAACATTAATTGTGACATGTCTAAATTCAAAAATGAAAAATTTGTTGAAAACGCAAACATTTTTAGAAAAAAGATGAATGAAAATTAATGTACTAAACATTTTATATAGATGCAGAAGGAAGAAGGATGTGTTTCCTTCTTAATTCCACACACATTTCTTGTCCATTAGTTCTAAACCGTGTAAAAAATCAGAAACAAAAACAAAACAAATAACTGAAAGTCTGTATACACAAACATTGTTTTGACATGTCTCTCTCTCTCTTTAATTTTGAAAATAGAAACATATAAAAATATATTAAAAATACAAAATTATTCATAATTTATGGAAAATATTAATGAAAAGTGTGTAGTTAAATATAGAAGAAACATTTGAAGGAAACTCTATTGATTTTCCTGTTCATTTAATGTATATTTTATGTTCGACAGACGACAGGCGTTCGACAGGCGAACAACGTTATTGAAACGCTCGTGTGAACATGACATAACATATCTTGTCTCGTGCAAAAAAAGAGAGACGACACCGATTTATACCGGATTGATGATTTTTTGAATTTTTAACCACATTCTGTTATTTCAGGGTTATGACTTTTCGAATTTTTTTTCTCAAAAACGATTTCCTGCAGCGCGAATGAATGAACTATAAAAAAGTTCACGCACAAATCGATTTAAAAAAATATTTTTTGAAAGAATGTATGAAACGAAAAAAAATCTCAAAAATTATTTCTTGTTGTGCGAATCAATAAACTTAAGCCTACTAATATCTAAAATAACGTTTGTTCCAATTAAATATTGAAAAAGGTCATGCACAAACCACTTAGACAAATTTTTGATTTTTTTAATATGTAATCTTATGTAGAAACTCATCGCGCTATGATACAGGGATTAGGCCGGGGCGATTTGTGTGGAAGGATAAAAACCTTAATAGGCCCTTCGCGATTCTGATTCCTGGGATTGAACTGAGCAAAAAAGTCTACCGGACCATATGTCTACGATGAAAATCGAGCCTCCCGATTTTGACTTTAAGTTTTTTATCTACGTTTTTTCGACATCTTTTGAAAGTTTTAGCCTCAATATTACACAGAAATAGCTGAAATTTGGTATTTGGTCTTCATTCGGGGTATTAAACTTTCCATATGAAATTTGTCGGTATAGGTCCACGCCTTCATATAGCCCCCATAGAACGTACCTCCCGATTGTCGGTGTTTTGAAGGTTGCGGTCTCAATATTCTCTGAAATGTCTGAAATTTGGTATTTAATCTTCATTGGGGATATTAAACTTTCCCCTAGAAACTTGTCGGTACACGCCCACGCCTTAGCATAGCCCCCATAGAATGGACATATCCGATTTTCGGTATTTTGAAGTTGTTAGCCTCCTTTTTCGGTATTCTGAAGGTTGTGGCAACAGCAACCCACCGAAATGGCTGGCCTTTCTGACTGAAATTCGTCGGTATAGGTCCACGTTCCGATATAGCCCCCTTAGAACGGTACCTCCAGATTTTCGTAATTCTGGAAGTTGTGACGTCAATATCTCACCGAAAGACTGAAATTTGTTATTTAGTCTTCCATGGGGTTATAAAATATTCCAGAAGAGGATTATCAGTATAGGTCCGCGGGTTCCTATATCCTCCATAGAAGCGTACCTCTTGATTATCGGTATTTTGAAGGTTTTATCGAAATATCGGAAATTTGGTATTTTGAGTCTATATATCGACGTTTTGATATAGCCCCCATGAAACGGTACCTCCCGAATTTCGGTATTTTGAACGTTGGCCACATTGTTAGCCACATTGTTTTGTTTAGTTCCATTTTATTTCAATGCAACTCGTGGTGGAGGGAATAACAAGTTCGGCTTGGCCGAACTTAACGCCGTTTTTACCTGTTAATATCTAGTATTATTTGTGCCAATTTACAGCGGTAATATGTCATGTTAAGCCGAAGAAGTTGAAATTTGTATGTGGTGCCTTAAAAACGTAAAATACATCCGCAAAGCCTTCGCAGCTTATGAGTTAAAATATAAAAATTAAAGAAGTAAATCTATAATGAAACTTATAGTTGATGGTATTGACAATGTTGTTACGAAAAAAAGATTCATAAATCGTTTTCTAACTTCTTAAAGAACAAATTCTTTGTAAATGACTTTTTCTGATATTTTTAATATCAGTACTTTAAATTTATGTTGAGTTTTACTAATGTTTGGAGTATTTGGGAGACTGCATTTTATGTGTTTGTAAAATACAGGGGAAAGTCTCTACTTTATGATAAACAGAATACAGCTACCCTTCGGTAAGTTATTTCCTTTATACCACGCCTGTAAAATCTTAAAAATTCCGAAAATCGGTAGGTACGTTTATATGGGAGCTATACCTAAACTTGGACCCATATTCAACGTTTGTTTATTATATTTATCTGGGGGCTATACCTAAACGTAGACCTACATATATTAAACATTTGTTGCGGGGAGGTATTTTGTTCACTCAGAACTCAAAATGCAAAATTACAACTAAATCGGTTGGAAAATTTGGGTAAAATCGTTAAAATACCGAAAATCGGGCGGTACCTTTCTATGGGTGCTATACCTAAACATGGACTTATATTAAAAATTTTTGCGGGGACGTATTTTGTTACCTCAGAGCTCAAAATGCAACATTTCAACCAAATTGGTTAGAAAATTTGTCTAAATTCGTCAAAATCTTTATATGGGGGCTATACCTATATGTGGACCTACATCTACTAATTTTTGTTCTACCTCTTTGCCTCGTTATAAACTAATGTTTAAAATTTCGAGGCGGTAGCTCGATAAGAACCATTTTTGGCACTGCTTTCCGTACCAGTGGGACCACTCTACGGTGAAAAAATACCGGTCAGCGTAATGTAGCCGTATTTCTTCGCTGCAAGTGGTTTCTTAGGATACACCATTTGTACTCAGCGATGAAAAGTAGATCCCATATAATTGCGCTTATATGAGGCGTTCACTCATTGATATTAAAGAATTCTACCATGTCCCTTCTAGGATGTTCGTTATTACATAACGCTCATTTAATCAAAGATGGACATAACTCAAAAGCATTTTCTGAGTTAGCTACTTTTATGTTTTCAAATGGGCCAAACAGTTATTTCCTTTTTTTATAAAAGAATATTTTTAAGTTTGGAAGCCAAACTTCGATTGGCAACTTAAACCCAATTTTTCTTGAAACTGAATAATTTGAGATGTGACACTCTTTAAGCAAATAAGCGATATATGAATATGTATAGATGAATTCCTGAATTCCACACTTCGACGACACAGACTCAAATAAACCTATTTTCCTCTATCATGAGGAGAAAATTCAACATGACCAAATATTACGCTTTTCTGGCTTCTAGTGAATTCTAGAGAATGCATATTTTCAATTCATTCAATTATTTGTCTTCCAAGTCAGTCTCTAAAACAAATGCTCATATTTTTTATTTTTAAACTTCCCTGTGAAAATTATTTCATTCATTATTTTGAACAACACCAATCCATGCATGATGTTAGCAACTTGTACAACAAAGGTCATGGGAGAAAATATTTAGCCAAAAAATATGTTGAAGCTACTTCTCAATTATATAAAAAAGAACCAGTTTTGGGAAAAGTGTTACAGTTCTAGCCATCACTTTTTGTTGGAAACATATTTGGACAAAGTTATGACAGGCACAAAGTTGGTAAGTTTAGTACTGTTAAGTCTCCGTGGTAAATCCTGACATAAAAATTTGGTGTAAAAAAGTGCATTAAGAACTACAGTTTATTTAATATATAAGTATTTTTATTTATTTTTTCAGTTCATTTTCTTAATCTTGTCATTGCTGGTGGTTGTTATACGTGGAACTGCGATTGAAAGAGACGCCAAAATCTTACAAATTCAACACTATAATAGCCCCGATTCAGGTGGTAATTATCGTTATGCTTTTGAAACTTCAAATGACATTCAAATTCAAGCTGCTGGCAATTCAGCTGGTGTTGCTGGAGAAGTGAATTTTGTCTCACCCGATGGTAGTGTCTTTGAATTAACCTACACAGCTGATGAAACTGGTTATCATCCTTCAGCTGAATATTTACCCACCCCGCCACCAATTCCGGATTATATAAAACGTTCACTGGAGTATATTCGAAGGCATGCAAAAAGGTTGGAGCAGAAAAATAGTGAAAAGGGTCCAAATTGAAAGAGAATATTATAAAACAAATGTTTGTAAATAACCTACAGTTCCCAATTTTTTATATATGCCGTATAATTATTAGGCGTAATTTAAGAAGTATTTAATAGACTGAATATCACTAAGCATTAAAAATGAAGCTAATTAAAATAGCATGGAGTTGTATTCTAACACATCGTTTTTTATCAGCAAACGCTATGTTTTCTGATGGAGGATTATGCAGTTATCGACTAAACATGTGGCACTTAAAGAAAACATATTGTCCTAAAATTCCCCAAAATCGATTTTCTTAATAAAGTAAAAATTGGTTGATTACACTGTGCAACTTTTTTGGGGTAAAGAAGTATTATGCCTCAAGAAAGTACATACATTTTTCTTTGTCCATTAATTTCCGTCCGAACGGCTGGTGCGCACGCAAACTCTTGAAAAATTTTGTTTTGCACATCATTTTAATTCTTCCAAATTTCGATGAAGTTCGATCATGAGGACGATATTAGTTCACTCTTTTTCGTTGCTCACCTACAAAAGTCAAATAAATTTAAAAAATGTAAAAAGGATCCGTCGACTTTGGCGAAAACTAACATTAGGGTTATGACTTTTTTACACCTCATCATATTTTTTGAGAATATTTTTTTTATAGTATTTTTCAAATATTTTTTTAAGTAGATTGTGAGTGACCTTTTTTAATAATTAAATATTTTTGGCATTAATAGGCAAAAGTTCATTCATTCTCACTACAGGAAATCATTTTTGAGAAAACAGGTCAAAAAGTCATAACCATAACCACATAAATGCGCTACGTATAGGGTTCCAATTTTAAATGTAAATAACATTTTCGTAGATGACAAAAATAATTTTGGAGGTTTCCAGCGTACATTTCAGGCGTTTGTGGGGTAATAGCAAAACATTCGCCAAAATTATTAAACTGGTCATAATCCTTCCTATATGGCAAGAATACCATTTGGGCGGTGTTTTTAGGAAATTCGACCCATTATCAAGAGAAGTTAGAGAAGCAATTATACCGCAATAACAAATACCACAAAGACTTCTAACAATTTTAGGAAGGGAAGAGTTGGCAGGATTGACTTCCATAAGAATATCACCCGAACTTCTATAAAAATATCACGCGATCTTCTATGAGAAGATCACCCGATATTCTATGAGAAGGCGTATGGGATCGCCTGATCTTCTATGAGAACATCACCTGAACTTCTATGAGAAGATCATCCTATCTTCTTTAAGAAGATCACCTCAACTTCTATTAGTAGATCACCCGGACTTCTATGATAAGATCACCCGATCTTCTATGAGAAGAACACTTCTATTCTATTCTTTGAGTGAATCACCTGAACTTGTATGAAAATATCGCCAGAACTTCTATGAGTGGGGACTTCTATGAGAAGATCACCCGATCTTCTACGAAAACATGATCCGATATTCTATGAAAAGAGCACACAATATTATATGTGAAGATCAACCGATCTTCTATGAGAGGACCAACCGATCTTCTATGAAGAAAAAACACATATATATCTTCTACGTGGGTGACGTAGGGAATGGAAGATACCAAGGAACGGTCCTGACCGGCTTTAACATGGCAAAGCCCAGGATTTATTTTTTTTTTTTTTTTGTTTATTTGTTGTGTTTTTATAATTCAGTGCATACTACAATAAACAATAGTTTTTATAATTATATTTACAAATATACAAAAACCTAAATGTAGGTGCTCTAGTATAATCTTATATTCTAATTAACTAAATTTTGTAATAAATTACATATGTTCTACAAGGAAAATAATATGGTGAATTGTAATGAAAAAGTTGACAAAAAAACATTACACATTTATATTTGTTTTTAATAAAAAGGAATTGTCAGGGAAATAAAAATTAAGTTAGTGTTATGTATGCCACCAATATTGTATGCGTTTGTTAGGGTCAGCCCAATTTTTATCTCTGTCTGGGATACTCATATCGAATCTGGTGTTATTATTATCACTTCTTAAATAGTCTATCGATTTATCTGTGGCTCGTCTATATACATGATAGAATAAAGGCACTCCATCATCTCTGTTCATGTAATGCATACTGTCTAGAAACACAAAGGATTCTGGTGGTACAAATCCATTCAATATGGAATTTTTTACATATTCAAAATCCGTGTAGAATAGAGCCATTATTAGATGAATATTAGAACAATTTGTACATCTAGCAATATGCTTTCTAATCAAATTGATTATGAAGTTGTCTATTCTGCTTATATTCGCGTTGTGTATATAGTCTTATTTGAGTTCTATATATGTTTGTACAACATCTAATACATTTGCGTTCAAATACACGAATTTTCTCCATGTATGATGGGGAGATATTGAACCACATAGGGCATCCGTATGACAAAATGGGTCTGATCAACATTTGATACATAAGTATTTTGACTTTTTTTTGAAACTGTGTCTGAGTAAAAATCATTTTTATACCCTCAGCTTTTAGGCTATGAAGGGTATATACATTTTCATACGGGCAAAATGTGCCTCATCGAAATAATGGTTTTAGACCCCAAGTATGTTTGGACGAAATGTGTTTCAGACAATTTGGAGTCGATTGAGCAATGTCCGTCCGTCTGTCTGTCTGTCTGTCTGGCTGGCTGGAGCGCACGATAACTCTCGAACGGATGAACCGATTCGGTTCAAATTTTGGCTTTCGTAATATTTTGCCCAAACTTAGTTTAAGTTCGAAGATGAGCTATATCGGTCCACTCCTTCCGGTACCTCCCCCACAAAAGTTCGAAAATGTTCGGAAAATTTGTGCGCACGATAACTCTTGAAAGGAGTAACCGATATGGTCCATACTTTGCCCATCGTGGAGCGTGTACCAGACTTAGATCAGGTTTTAATATGGACTCAATTGGTCCACTCCGTCGGGTACCTCCCACACAAAAATTTGGAAAAGTTCAGTTTAGGACCATCTCTCGAATCGCTTTGATTTTTCCTTTAGCAACTTGTATTCACTGCCCTCCATACTACGGTATAAGTTTCATCAGGGGCAAGTCCATACTTCCTGAGAAAATAGCCTGAAAGTTGCAAAAAACCCCTATGACACCGTGTGAGGAGGTTGGAGGGCAAAATAACTCTCGAACAGGTCTGCCAATTCGGTCCAAAGTTTGGTCTTAGTAATATTTTGTCCAAACATAGTTTAAGTTCGAAGATAAGCCATATCGGTCCACTCCTTCAGGTACCTCCCCCACAAAAGTTAAAAAATGTTCGGTAAAATTGTGCGTACGATAACTCTTGAAGAGAGTGGCCGAATTGGACCATACTTTACACATCTTAATATATCTACCAGATATAGATCAGGTTCAAATATGGACAATATTTGTCCACTCCATCCGGTACCTCCCACACAAAATTTGGGATACATGTTCACTTTAAGACCTGCTTTCGAATCACTTTAATTTTTGTTGAAGCAACTTGCATTCGCTGCCTCAATTGCGATGGTAAAAGTTGTTTCAGGGGCAAGTCCATACTTCTTGAGCAAACATCCCTGAAGTTGTAAAAAACCCCTATGGTACCATATGTAGTGGCTGGAGATCCATTTTTTTAGTATCTCTTCCGCAAAACTTTTGATCTCTAATCCTAATCAACATTTTTGTCAGTTCAAACGCCCAAAATTCCCTAAATACATGCGTTTTTTTGGGAAAAAATTGTTTCAATATACACAGGCTGAGGGTATATCTCTGTCGGCCAAGCCGACTGATACTTTTTTACTTGTTATACATGAATTTGGCTTTATCTGTTATTGTTTTAAGGACATGTTCGTTAAAGTAAAGAAACTTATCTAAATATAAGCCCAGATATTTAACTACTTCTTTGTTAGGAATGGTCTTATTTTCATATTTTGATTTTATCCCAAAACTTTTCCAATGACGTCTTATATTGCTATTGCATTTGTTTACTGGTTGCCTGAAAAGAATTGTTCCGCATTTGTCTGTATTGATTTTCATATGCCAATCTCTAGTATATGATTCTATAATGTCGAAGGAAGCTTGAAGTTGAATATTTATGTTTTCTATTTTGCAGTTGGAAGTATAAATTCCCAGGATTTATTTTGGCCCCCCTTTCATCTCAAGTGCACACTGACCTCCCCGTTGTGTCACCTGGGGAGCTGCCTTTAACACCCGTTAAAGGTAGTGAGCTAACATGTGCCGCGCCTTCACCAATAAGAACGTTAAAAAAGTCGGGTTAGTAAGCCTCCCCTAGAAACAAAACCCCTCTAAAGTTGACGAATCCCGCAAACGTTTTAAGGACCATGATCTGCGAATCTGCATATGGACTGTTCGCACTTTTTAAAGGAAAGGTGCAGTTGGCAGATGTACTTGAAAAGTACAAGGCCGACATTACTGCCATACAGGAAATACGATAGATTGGGAAAGGCGTCACAAGAACACCTAAAGTGACGCACTGTATTATAGCTGACATCACACAAAGCATGAGTTTTGCTGCGGATTTGTAGTTGGTCGGAAATTAAAACAACTGGTCTCCAGATTCACCCCAGTGAATGAAAGACTCGCTGAAATTCGATTAAAAGTAAAATTCTTCAACATCAGCTTTATTTGCGCTCATGCTCCCACTGAAGACAAGAACGAACAGACCAAAGATATATTTTACGAGCGCGTAGAAGAAACTTATGACCGTTGTCCTGGCCATGACATTAAAATTATTCTAGCCGATTTTAATGCCAACATTGGAAAGGGGAATATCTTTGGCCAAAAGTTGGGAAATTCAGTCTCCACAGTGAATCATCTGACAATGGTATGAGACGGATAGGCTTTGCAGCTGCAAAAAACATGGTAGTTAGCAGTACAAGATGTAAGCATCTCGATATTCATAAGGGCACCTGGCTGTCTCCAGATCAAAGAACAAGTAATCAAATTGATCATGTTTTGATAGATGGAAGACATGCATCAAGCGTGTTGGATGTACGATCGTTCCGTGGTGCAAACATAGACTCGGACCACTACCTTGTTGCAGCAACGGTACGTACCAGATTTAACGTATCAAACAAAGTGCGAACAGACGCAACACGGAAGTTGGACATCGTTAAGCTGCAATCACAACAGATAGACACAGCATATTCCACTTAACTGGCCCAACTGCTTAATCAAAGCACTCCTCGTCCCGATAACAAATCACATCAGGACAATGGCAAACCATTGCCCACTCCATGCAAAGAGCCGCAAAATCAGTACTTGGATACCAGAGACCTCCACCAAGGAATCCATGGTATGACCAGGAGTGTCGTGCTGCTACCGGAGAAAAAAATGCGGCTTATAGGGCTAGGGAGAGAGGAGAAACGTCTTTTCCGCTGGAAAAAGAGAGAAATGGAAAGACGGGAGTGTGACAAAATCGAGGTGTACAGGAGGCTTTGGCACTGGCACATCCTCCTGTAGAGACCAGCAAGGTAATTTGGTAACTGATACAGATAGTGTGCTCAGGCTATGAAAAGAACAGTTTTCCAAACTATTGGTATCCGATAGGAGCGAAGACGGCGAAGATACCACAGATCCAATCTCAGAAGATGGTATAGAATGTATACCGCCCACCCAAGATGAGGTAAAGACAGCAATAGCAGGAGCTGATGGCTTACCAGCCAAGCTGTTCAAACGCAGAGGAGACACGTGCTAGTTAGTACCATCTGGCAGGAAGAACAAGTACCCGACGATTGGAACCTGAGCATCCTGTGCCCTGTCCACATGAAAGGAGATAAGACTGTATGCTCTAACTATACGGACATAAGTATTCTCCCTATTGCCTACAAGATAGTGTCAGGGATAATGTGCGAACGAATAAAGCCTATGATCAATGAAATAATTGGACCATACCAATGCGGCTTTATACCCGGCAAATCCACCATTGACCAGATATTTACCTTGCGGCAAATCCTGGAGAAGACCCAAGAGATGCAGATCGACACCTACCACCTTTTTGTCGATTATAAAGCAGCCTTCGACTGCCCGCTACGTTCAAAAGTATTTGGTATCCCCGCAAAGCTCATTCGGCTTTATAAAATGACTCTAACTGACACAATATCTTCAGCTAAAATAGGAAAGATTCTCTCCGAAGAGTTTTGTACCAAAAGAGGTTTCAGGCAAGGAGACAGCCTTTCGTGTGATCTTTTCAACATCCTTCTAGAAAAGGTTATACGAGAGGCAAACGTCAAAAGAAGTGGCACAATCTACACCAATAGCCACATGTTACTTGCTTATGCTGATGATATAGACAGCATGGGACGATCAGTAACAGAAATAACTGATACCTTTATGAAGGTTGCAGGAGAATCTGCTAAATTGGGTCTGGCGGTAAACGGCGAGAAGACCAAGTTGGTGGTGTCGACGCGCAACGCGTCCATTGAGGTCGGACCACCTTTAGGAGTGGGTTCCTACAATTTTGAGGTAGTAAAAATTTCGTTTACCTCAGCACCGCCGTAAACACAACAAACGACATCAGTTGTGAAATAAAAAGAAGAATTGTATTGGCCAACAGATGCTACTTTGGGTTATGTAAGCACTTTAAAAACAAAGCCACAACAAAACACTGATACTACCCATGCTGATGTATGGTTCAGAAGCCTGGGTACTTGCGCAAGCAGACAAGGCAGTGCTTGGCGTGTTTGAGAGAAAAATTCTTCGAAAGATCTTTGGACCAATCTGCGTTGACGGTGAATATCGACGTCGTATGAACCACGAGCTGTATCTGCTATACAACGACATCAGTATAGATAAACGTATCGAGATGCAACGATTGCGTTGGCTAGGCCATATCATATAAATGAGCGATGATGAACCCGCTAAAAAGGCGTATAAATACGTGCCACATGGCGGTGCACGCAGAATTGGCAGGCCTAAGCTTAGATGGAGCAAACAAGTGGATGGAGAGATGAAAAGGCGAGGTATTCCAGAAAGCGAAGCAGTAAACAGAGAGAGTTGGAGATCTTTTTTTAGTTCGGCTTATGGAACAAATGTTCTGTGATGGGCCAGCTATGTAAGTATATCTTCTACGTGAACATCACCCGGTTTTCTATGAGAAGTTTACACGATATTATATGATAATATCACCCTAAGTTTTATGAGAAAATCACATGAACTCCTATGAGAGGATCACCTGAACTTCTATGAGAAGATCACTTGAACTTCTATGTGAAGATCGCCAGAACTTCTATGAGTGAACTCTGAGAAGATGATCTATGAAATGACCACCCGATATTCTATAAGAAGATCGCCAGATCTTCTATAAGAAGATCACCCGATCTTCTATAAGAAGATCACCCGGTCTTGTACGAGAAGATCCGATATTCTATGAAGAGATCGCACCATATTGCACCATATTATATGAGAAGATCACTCTATCTTCTACGAGAAAATCACCCGATCTTCTATGATTAGATGACCTGAACTTATCACCAGATTTTCTACGAGAAAAAACATGAACTTCTATGAGTAGATCTTCTGAACTTCTATGAGGAGATCGGCTGAACTTCTATGAGATGATCTAATCATCTTCTATGAGAGGATCACTCGATCTTCTATTAGAAGATCACCCGATCTTCTATGAGAAGATGACCCGATCTTCTACGAGAAGATGACCCGATCTTCTACGAGAAGATCACCTGAGCTTCTATGAGAAGATCACCTGAACTTCTATGTGAAGATCCCCACAACTTCTATGAGTGAATCACCTGGGTGAGTGAATCACCACCCACTATTCTATGAGAAGTCCCCCTGATATATTTTGAGAAGATCACCTGATATTCTATGAGAAGATCACCCTATATTCTAAGAGAAGGTCAACCAATCTTCTAAGGAAAGGAACATCTGCTGATTTCCTATGAGAATGTAATCCGATTTTCAATGAGAAGATAACCTGATCTTCTTTGAGAATATCAGCTGAACTTCTCTTAGAAGATCGGGTGATCTCATATAGCGCGATCTTCCGTAGCAATGAAACTCCTGGTCCTACCATGCTTAAACCCGGTACTGATAACTACCATGTTTTTTTGCAGCTGCAAACTCTATCAGTATCATTCCATTGTCAGATTTTTCATTGCGGAGACTGAATTTCCCAACTGTTGAACCAAAGTTATTCTCCTTTCCAATTTTGGCATTAAAATCGCCCGGAATAAATTTAGTGTCATGGAAAGGACACCGATCATATATATGTTTTTTCTAAGCGCTCACATATTATATCTTTGATCTGCTCGTCCTTGAGTTCAGTAGGGCCATGAATGCAAATAAAACTGATGTTGAAAATTTTATATTTTATCCGAATTGTAGCAAATCTTTCATCCGCCGTTGTGAAGCTGGAGCCAACATATTTTAAAGTCCGACTAACTACGAATCTTAAAGTACATTTGCCAATGCGTAAACGGCATCTTCTTTATAAGGGTCCAAACTTTCCACGTGCAGGCAGATCCATGGTCTTTGAAACGTTGGATGAGGTCGTCTTGACGTTTGACGTCTTGACGTTTCGTTAACCCACCTAATAAAATCGAGAACCCCTTCAACAATTCTTGAGGGAATGCTTCATACATGTGTATGTATGTTGCAATGACAGTCACGACATTTCTTTTGTGTCATGTCTTCAAAGTGTTTTCAAATTTATTGATAGGTGGTGGGTGGATGTAGGCCTAACACAAAGTTGTCATTGTATAATCCCCCTTGGTTGCACATCTTTTTCTTAAATCGATTAAAACATTTTTTATTTCGAAACCCTAATACAAATCTCTTTGAACTTTTCACAAGAAATATCAGTAGACTTCCATGTCAAAATAAAATAGAAACACTTCGTCACATCTTAAAATTAAATGAAAAAAAAAAATAAATTGTTACGTCTCAGTGCAAATTATTTGCAAGAATTAATAAAATCAAGTTTATTATTCAAATAGCTCAACTCATGGTGCGTTGGAACGCATCAACTTGCCACTAGGTGGATGGACGGACAGACAAATGGTGATTTAATTTGGCTTAAAAAAGCCAGAAAACGTATTAAGTCAAGCAAAAATTCCAGCTACGCCAACATTAACGTATAAAAACTTCTGTAAGGCCAAGAAAACTCCACAGTTCTCAGTTGCAGTTGCACAGCAGCCAACAAACAACGGTCCGGTTTGATTTTTGCATAGAAAATTAGCAAACAAAAAAGTTTAAATATGAAGGTGGTAGGTTGCAATAAATCCTTTTCTTTGTTTTATTTTTAAAGAATAAAATAATTCCAACACTTTTGTTTTAGTTTCTCTGTCTAGTCCTCATCTCAATGGCCGCCTTGGTCTACTGTGATAACATCAACAAGGATGCCCAAATCCAAAGTCTAATCAATGACTCGCCCGATGCTGAGGGTAACTATCACTATGCCTATGAAACCTCAAATGGCATACAGGCCCAAGAGGCGGGCAACCCCCATGGCGCAACTGGTTCTTTCCACTACATCTCTCCGGAGGGTGAACACATTGCTCTAAGTTATACTGCCGACGAAGAAGGTTTCCATCCTGTGGGAGATCATTTGCCAACACCACCACCAATACCAGCTGAAATTTTGCGTTCTCTGGAATATATTCGTGCTCATCCACCAGCCAATTATCAAGAGAAGAAGTAAGAGGTCAGGCGCAGAGAGGAAAATGTTGTAATCACCAAGTTATATTTGTCGGAACGAAGAGAGCAGTTATTTTATCCTTTCATCACAATCATTTTATGCCATATTATAGAGTGCAGCATTTTTTGTATAATTGTTTTCTTTCTTATTTTTTAATGTTTAAGGCTGTAAATACTCACATCAGTTAGATATTCTCAGTTATGCTTAGTTAAGGAGAAGTCAATCAAAGCAAGCAAGTCAATAAAGTGTGAATAATAAAAAACAACAATTAAAATGAATTGTTGGATAAAAACAGTAACAGGAATGGCAGACCAGGATTAAAAGTAAATATATTTTTGTTAGTGACAATTCCTCGAAGTTTCTATTGTAAATTGTAGACGTTTTTACGGTGGTATCATTCACAGTTGGCATAATTATTCCACACGCAGAGAAAACAAGTAAGAAAAGAGTTAAGTTCGGCCGGGCCGAACTTTTTATACCCTCCACCACAAATTTCAGCCATTTCGGTGGATTAATGTGACCACAACCTTCAAAAAACCGAAATCCGGAAGGTACCGTTCTATGGGGGCTATATGACGGCGTGGACCTATACCTAAAAATTTCTGGGGGAAAGTTTTATAAGCCTAAAGAAGACTAAATACCAAATTTCAGCCATCTCGGTGTGATAATGAGGCTAAAATCTTCAAAATATTGAAAATCGGGAGATATCGTATTATGGGGGCTATATCAACACGTGGACCTATATACAAATTTTATAGTAGAAATGTTTCTTAGTCTCTGGAAACACAAATACAAAGTTACAGCCGACACTTTGGTCAAATGGGTCGGATACATCCGAAATATATTAAAATGACGCGTACTTTATATGGTGCCTTTTATGGGGGCTATACCAAAACGTGGACCTATATAACCCAACTTTGGTAGGAATGTTTTCTGGCCTCTGAAGACATAAAGTACCAAATTCCAACCAATTCCGCGGTCAAATGGGTCTAATACGTTCAAAATATACTAAAACAAATGAGCCAAGGCTATAGTCGGGTCGGGGCCGACTATGTGATACCCTACACCACTTCCCCTGTGCATAAGCTTTTGACTGGTAAAATTCAAAATATTAAAATTGGGATAGCTTAGCGCCTTTGCTCTGAATGTCTTCATTAATACAGGTCAATTTTATTGAAACGCGTTTAAGTGCATCGTCAGAATAACTCAAATAAAAAATGGAAAAGTGGGATGTATGCCAACCATCAACCATCACATTCCGACCCCTGAATAATATCCGACCACTACCAAAATCAATAGGTTTATTCCTCTGTGGGACCCCCATTAACACCCAAAATTTCGTGACGATCCAATCAAAATTACGACGTGTAGCGTGATTACAAAGAAATGTAAAAATGGGATGTATTAACGACTACTGCGATATCTCCGTTATTTGGCCACCTACGCCAACCTACTTTGCATCATTGTAAAGATGGGATTTTCTACTTTCATCGTCAGACTTTGTTTTTGGAAGGTCCCAAACCAAAGCTGTCATATTCGTCATTATTATTAAAATCGCAAAAATGAAAAGTTGTGTTCTATTAGTGGCTATTGCGATATCTTCGTTGTTTGACCATCTACAACAACCTACTTTACATCGTTGCAAAGGCGATATTTTCTACTTTCATTAGTAGGTTTTGCTTTTGGCATACCCCTACAGAAGCTGAGATATTCGGTTTGGAAAAAACATTGTCTTTTTCTCCAAAAAAGTTTTTTGCCCATTCCGACCCCTAAATATTATCGGACCATCACCAAAATAAATAGGCTTTTTCCCCTGCGGGACCCCCATCAACACCCAAAATATGGTGACGATCCGATCAAAATTACGACCTGTAGCGTGATTTTTTTAAAAGTGAAAAAATGGGATGTATTACCGACTATTGTGATATCTCCGTTATTTGGCCACCTACGCTAACCTACTTTGCATCATTGTAAAAACAGGATTTTCTACTTTCATAGCAGGGTTTTGTTTTTGGAAAGTATCCAACAAAAGCTGTGTTATTCGTCATTAGAATTAAAATCGAATAAATTAAAAGTTGGGTTCTATAAGCAACTATTGCGATATCTTCGTTGCTTGACCACCTACGATAACCTACCATACATCGCTGTAAAGGTGATATTTTCTGCTTTCATTAGCATGCTTTGCCTTTAATATACCCCTTATAGATACGGATATATTCGCTTTGAAATAAAACGTTGACTTTTTCCGCAAATAAGTTTTTTGCCCATTCCGACCCCTGAATATTATCCGACCATCACCAAAATCAACAGGCTTCTTCCCCTCTGGGACCCTCATCAACGTCCAAAATTTGAAGACGATCCGATCAAAATTGCGACCTGTAGCGTGATTACAAGGTTTAGATGGACAGACGGACAGACGGACGGACGGACACACATAGCCAGATCGACTCAGCTCGTCGAGACATTCATTTTGGTATATATAAGTATGGGTCTACGACCATTATTTCGATGCGTTACAAACTTTTTGGCCAAAACCAACTTATAATACCCTCCCCACATAGTGGTGTAGGGTATAATGACGCGTACTTTATATGGTGCCTTTTATGGGGGCTATACCAAAACGTGGACCTATATAACCCAACTTTGGTAGGAATGTTTTTTGCCCTCTGGAGACACAAAATACCAAATTACAACCAATTCTGTGGTCAAATGGGTCTAATACATTCAAAATATACTAAAATGACGCGTACTTTATATGGGGACTTATATGGGGGCTATACCAAAACGTGGACCTATATAACCAAACTTTGGTAGGAATATTTTTTGGCCTCTGGAGACACAAAATACCAAATTACAACCAATTCGGTGGTAAAATGGGACAAATATCTTAAAAACTCCTTAAAACGACGACGCGTCACGCGTCATTTTGTATGGGGGCTATACGAAAGCGTGGACCTACATAGCCCGCTTTCAATACCAAAAGTCCTACGTAAATATAACATATTTTCCCAAAGTTTCATCAACCTACGTCAATCCGTTCGGACGCTAGAGTGATTTCCACAGACGGACAGACGGACGAACATGGCTATATCGATGTAGAATTGCACGCTGATCAAGAATATATATACTTTGTGGGATTATTTCGAGTAGTTACAAACGTAGTGACAAACTTAATATACCCCCATCCTATGGTGGAGGGTATAAAAATATGATTGATCCAACAATATTCGAAGAGCAAAATATGTATTGTAAAGATATTGTTAAATTCCAAATGTAGTATTTTGATTCCAACAATTGGGTTTTGTTAAATCCAAAAATAGTTTTTGTCAACTGGACAATAGTTCTCTCTTTTCTTCGACAATTTTTTCTCTTCACTCGCTATTCGATGCCGTGTTGAAAAAAACAATTATGGTGAGTTTTGTTTGTATGACATGATGTCTTTATCTTTGTTTTTGTGCGTATGTATACCAACAATGAGACTTTTGTTTTTATTTGTTTCTGTTTTGTTTCATTCTTCTATCTTCATTGTGCTTTGAGGTTTGGTGTTATACCGGAGTTTGTTATGGTGTTTAATTATTCGTAATGTTGTGGTGGGTGCTTGTGGCTTTTTGTTTGTCTTTGTTGTCAGCCAATGCAGCAAACCATGTATTGTGTATATCCAAGTTATGTGAAAAGTGTATATGAGAAGTATATACACTCAAATCAAAAATTTCTGGACTAGTTTTCTGGGTTGACAATACTTTTTGTAAACAAAATTAGATTATGATAGTTCCTACAATCGGTATTGTTAACGATTTTACAATATTGCGGAAATTCGAAAGTTGTTTTTGTTTTCTATGTTTGGAACAAAAGATGGTATTTTTGGATTTGGATCACAATGTTTGAACAAAACAAATACATTTTTGGAACCAAAACAGATATTTTTGTTCCAACAAAAGCGAAAAATATTTTTTCTCTGCGTGCATTGACAGGACCAATCACCAAAGTCTGCACCTAACAAGTAAGAAAGTATCAGCCAGCTGTGCCGACTGAGATAAACCCTCAGCCTCGGACCCAAAGAAAAGAATCAATAGCATACAGAACATGTTACCAAAAATATATAAACGACAAGACGAGCCCTTAAGCTGCTCTCTTTCCAAACATTGTGTGGGATGTACCCGAAATAGTGGTCCTATGTAGTCAATAGTCAATTCGAGGCTGTAGGATATAATACAATGTTCGGGCAATATAGCTTTCTCCCTTGGAGGGTTATCTTATGTACTTCCCAAACGTTTTGCAAAAAAATTGCACTTTTCCCAAATTTTGTGTGGGAGGTACCATATTCCGACCTGCTACATGATTAGATGAAATAATACGATGTGTAAAGTTTGGACAAATCAGAATTTCCCTTCGAGAGTAATCTTGCGGATTTGCCAGTTTAGTTGGTGCCGTCAAGGTTTCTTTGAGCTTTTAGGCTATTATCTCAGAGATTGTACCATTATGAAGGGAGCCGCAGGGACAACCTGCTGAAAAAAATTCAAAACGATCCAAGAGGTACTCTTAAACTTCACTTTACCCGAACTTTGTGTGGAGTGGTCCAAAATAGTCTATATTTAAACACGATCTATATCTCGAAGGAATAGTACGATGTGCAAAGTTTGGACTTGCTTCCTTCAAGAGTTATCGTTCTCACCATTTTACACAAAAAATTTCAACTTTTGTGGGGAAGGAACTCGAAGGAGTGGACCGATATGGCCCATCTTCGAACTTAAACTAAGTTTACAAAAAATGTTAGGATACCCAACATTTGGTATGAATCGGTTGATCCGTTCGAGAGTTATCGTGCGCACCAGCCAACCAGACAGACAGACGGACGGACATGGCTAAATCGACTCCAAATTGTCTGAAACGAATTTCGTCCAAACATACTTGGGGTCTAAAACCGTTATTTCGATGAGGCACATTTTTGGTCATATCAAAGTTTATACGCCGTTCTTAGCCTAAAGGCTGAGGGTATAAAAACATAATCCTTCTTATACTGCAAGGATACCACTTGGGCAGAGTTCATGGAACATTAAAGACACTACAGAGCGAAGTATGGAGAATAAAATTCTAGAGTTGTAGCAAACTCCTTTAGGAGTGGGTGTAAATATTGGGACATTTCGCGGCCCAAATCTCAGGAAGAATTAGATTCCCCAAACCAAAAAATAAACTTAAACTTCTCTACAAAAGTGGTGTCTTAGACACGCCGTTCGGACTCGGCGATAAACTGTAGGTCCCATATCATTGAGCTAATATGAATCGGGGTGTACTCATTGATATAAGAGAAGCCTCCCTTGTTTGTAGAACAATTTTATATATTATAACCAAAAAATATATTGTTCTACTCTTGATCACAACGACTACCCGCTATTGAACACGATCCAAGGAGTGACCCTAAAAGGTACCTGTAGGGATGGATCGCATAGTTAAACAGTTAACTGGATCTAATTTTGTGAGTCATTACTTTCGATATTTTTTTGGTTTTTGGGTCATTACGCCAGCATGTAACTTCTCACAAAAATATCATATCGCTTTCAAAAGGCTCCTCGAACAGCCCATAAACAACATCAATACCAGTCAAAATGATCCTCAAATAACCCTTAAACTGACCATTGCACGATTGGGCCAATAGCAGGTTTTCGAGGCAAAAAGTAAATTTTTGAAGTGAGCAATTTGAAAAAAATAATAACGGATTTCGATTGCCAACACTCTGAATCACTAAAAATAAATCAATCTGGTAACATCACATAGCGACATACTGATCTGGCAATGATGACATATTTTCTTATGCATCATTTTCCGACATTCATTATAAATAAGTAGTGAAAGCATTTTAGGCGCCAAAAAAAAAAAAAAAACATTTTAACATTTTTATATTTTTTAAACATGGAAAGCTCTTCAATGGGTATGTAAAATTATAAATGTAAGAATAAAAAATAAGTATGTAAGAAATAATAAAAATGTTATGTGTGGTAAATGTATTTTTGAGTTAAGATGTTATGTCTTTTTTGGAGTATTTCGCTTTGTTATCCATGTGTTCTCTGGAGTATAACTTTTGAGATCTAGGTAGATCTAGGATATTAAATATGTGGTGAAAGGTATTAATGTGTACTATCATTTTGTGAAAAAAATTAGCTGCGCCTTTTCATAAAAATCTGATGTCAGATGTTGTAATACTTAAAAATATGGACATTTTTATGTTTTGGTTGGCGAATAATCGGAAACCCATTAATGTTACCAATTGGATTTCGAAAAAATTTAATAGACGTATATAATAATAATAATATATAATTTCAAAGGTATCGCAAACTTTGGTTTTTGTGGCGGAATCTTAGCCGATTTTTACTAAATTTGGAACCTTTTTTATTAACTTATAACAAACCACAGACAAAACCATGAAATTTGAACATATGTATATAGGGGAGCTATTTCTATATCTGAACCGATTTCAATATAACTTGGCAAACTTATTTGTAATCCGAATTCCGTAACATTTTCCAAGTTTTATTGTAATTTGATGGAATTTGCATGCTTGGTCAATCATTTTCCTGAAATCGGGCGAACATATATATGGGAGCTATATCCAATTCTGAACCGATTTGAATATGATTTGCCAAAAATGTTTCTAGACCAAAATCCGTCACACATTTCAAATTTCATTAATATTGGACATACATAGCGGGATTGGTGCACCAAATACCTAAAATCGGGCGAAAATAAATATGGGAGCAATATCAAAATCTGAACCGATTTCAATATAACTTGGCAAACTTATTTGTAGTCCTAATTCCGTTGTATTTTCCAAATCGCATAAATATTGGTCAGAATTTGCGTGTTTGGTCCATCAATTGCTTGAAATCGGGCGAACATATATACGGCAGCTATATGTATATATGAACCGATATGAACCAAATTTGGCATATTAGTTTCTAAGCCCATTATAAACATCTGTACAAAATTTGGAAGGTCAAGCTTGCCCCAGTGATGTGTTGCCTCGAAAACCTGTCATTGGCCCTATCGTGCATTGGTGAGGAAGATAGTCGTTACGTTACAGTTCTTGAAATTTTTGATGTACGTTTGGCAGATATTTTACGATGTGCAATTTCGTAAGTTATTGTGCTCATCAGTCGCTTTAGTTGGTGTTTAGTTATTTGAGATATGCCCATAAACCATCTATGCACAATGTGCATTTACATTACGCTCACTTGCTCTCAATAAGCGTACATTGTGCATCGATGCCTTTAACTTGACTTTTTCGACAATTTTTCAAATTTTGTGGGACGTACCCGAAGGAGTGGACCTATTTAGTCCATATTCGAACCTAATCAATGTCTGGATGAAACGAGAGGACTCCAAAGGAGTAGATCGATCATAATTCACAATTTAATTGATTGGCCTTGAAGTATAGGCCTACTGGTGTTTTTAATACTCATGGCCTTAGTCTTCTTGATGTTTATCTGAAGTCCAATATTACGAGGCAGTCTCTCCAGATCTCACGCTTATCCCCCCTTATTACAATTTGTATTTTTGGGGATTCTTTTTTAATGTATCTTAATAAGTCGCTTCTATTTGTTGACGTTATTTTCCCGACTTTTTTCTTAATGTGGACCGATTGGGTTAATAGCTGCCCAGCAAACCAATCGTACCGAGATCGTAACGAAATCGGAACAAAATTCGCACGATACGTCCGATATCTGATCCGAAATCGTAACGATATCTTAACGAAAGTTGTATGAAGTGGTTGACATAATTTCGGAACGAAATGTCTTAGCGACATCGGATCGATTTCTGTCCGATTTCGTAACGAAATCTGAAGAAAATCCTTGGGAAATTCGGAAAGGAAATTTCTTTCCGACATTCGTTCCGAAATCGGTACAAAATCTGAACTATTTCCTATCCGGAAAATCGTTTAGAAATCGGAACGAAATCTGAACGACTTTGCTTCCGAAATTGTTCAGACGTGTCGGACATCAGACATTTGGTTTGCTGAGTGGACTTTGGGTTGGGATGCCGCTGACTTGGTGATATACATGTATGTACCTACACGTCCTACATAAATAAGATTTATGTTCGGAGTGTTCGGGATTTGGTAGTATCTACAAGGCAATTTGTTCGAATTTTCCGTGACAATAAATCCCATAACTAAAAGTTTTTTTCGATTTCGATCGATTCCGATTTTACAGTATTTATTACATTTTTGTTATCCTGGTTTTCGTTATGCTTTTTGGAGTATATTGTCGTAATAGAATATAATATCATAGTACTCCACAGAACGTGAAATATTGTCTATAGTAAATATGATTATGTAGAACTTGTTTATTTTTTTTTTTCATCATATAATACATTTAGTCCAAAATCCTTTTTTCAATTAAAATAGTAAAATAATTCAATTCGAAATTATAGAGTCTTCTTTATCACATACATACAAGTTTTAAACGCACATAACATGAAAAACTTAAAGCTATTATGTTTTGTTTTAATGACGTATTTAAAAATGCAGCCAAATGTCTTGGCGTGTTGCGTCGATATATGCAGTGTTGGTAAATCGTGTTTGCTCCCAAAACTTCAATATTTTAAGAGCATGCCTCATTTGGTTTACACTTAAAACTAAACTTAACTTAACCTAAATGTAATAAAAAAAACCAGTAAGTACAGAATCCAAGTCGGGCGGGGCTGACTATATCGACACCTCCAAATAATAGTATGCTAAGTCTAAAAAATGAGTTTTGAAGGATAAGCTCTCAAAGTTTGGAAATTTTTTTGAACTTCAGTACTATGCTAAGTCAATATTTGTTTATAACTTCTGTTCGGATTGATCGATAATCACCAAAATTAGATAGAATTTAAGTTAAAGGACATTCGACACCTCCAAATAATAGTTTGTTAATTCCGAAAAGCGAGTTTTGCAGGACAAGCTCTACAAGTTTGGAAATTTCTTTGACCTTCAGTACTATGCTAAGTAAATATTTGTTTATAACTTCTGTTCGGATTGTCCGATCATTACCAAAATTTGACAGAATTTAAGTTAAAGGACGTTAAATATAAAAATGTAAAGAACTTGAAAACATGCTAAGTCGACTAAGCATACTATTATTTGGAGGCGTCGAAATATGTATGGAAGCTATATTCAAATCTCGACATATTTCAAAATAATTTGGGACACTTATTTGTAGACCAAATGCTGTCTGTTTGGTGTCTCAAATACCCAAGTCGGTCGAAAATATATATGGCAGTTATATCCAAATTTTAAAATTTGCCACATTAATTTCTTGACGAAATTCCGATACAAGTTCCAATTTCAACAAAACAAACAGATATAGAGTGTTGTGTGTATTAAAGACCACAAATCGGGCGATTTCGACAGAATTTGGTACATTTATTTCTAGACCGATTTTCGTCATACATTTTAAATTAAATCAAAATTGGACACATATTGCGTGATTGGTGCTCCAAATACTAAAAATTGGGCGAAAATATATGTGGGAACTACATCCAAATCTGATCCGATTTCAATATAAATTGGCAAACTTTTTTCTAGCTCTACTTCCGTTTCACGTTTCAAGTACCTAAAATCGGGCAAAAATATATATGGGAGCTATATCCAAACCTGAACCGAAATTTTTATTTCAATCGGACAATAAGTGCGACCTGTACTTTGATTGCAAAAATACATGGACAGACGGACATGCAAAAATCTACTCAGAAAGCACGGTGCTCTTGAACCAAATTTAAATGAAAGCTGCTTACACCTGGTAAGTTTTAGCGGATTCAGAAACTACAATGTTCATAGATGGTAAAATAATAAAAAAAAAACAAGTAAGAAAGGCTTTAATTTCGGGCGAGCCTAACTTGTTATACCCTCCACCAGGAGTGGTATTAAAGTAAAATGGAACAATTAGTCTCCTTTCGTTTATGAAAAAGAGTTAATATCAAATTTCAGCAATTTTGGTAAAACAATGTCGATAACTTCCAAAATACTGAAATTCGGGAGGTACCGTTCTATGGAGGCTATGTGAAGGCGTGGACCTATACCGACAAATTTCCTATGGAAAGTTTTATACCTCAAATGAGGACTAAATACCAATATCGGAGTAAAATCGGAGAAATATTGAGGCCACAACTTTCAAAATACAGAAAATCGGGAGGTACCGTTCTAAGGGGGCTATATGGAGGCTGGGACCTAAACAGAAAAGTTTAGAGAGGAAAGTAGAATAACCCCTAACGAAGACTAATTACCAAATTTCAGCCATTTCCATGGATTATTGTGGCCATAACCATCAAAATACCGAAAATCGGGAGTAACCGTTCTATGAGGGCTATATAAAGGCGTGGACCTGCACCGACAATTTTCTGGCGGAAAGTTTCGTGCCCCCAACGAAGACTACATACCAACTTTCAGCCATTTCGGTGTAATATTGAGAGCACAACTTTCAAAATACCGAAAATCGGGAGGTACCGTTCTATGGGGGCTATAGGAAGGCGTGGACCCATACCAACAAAATTCTGGGGGAAAGTTTTATACCACCCACGAAGTTTTAATACCAAATTTCAGCCATTTCGGTGTGATAATGAACCTTACCTTAAAAATACCTAACCTTAAAAATATCGAAAATCGGGTAGCACCGTTCTATGGGGGTTATATAAAAACGTGAACCGATATAGCCTATTTGCAATATCAAAAACCCTAGAAGTAATAGAAACTTCTATACCAAATTTTACCCTGATCAAGTTAGTTAAGGTGTACTGTGCATAACATTGCAACATAAGGAGGCGATACATTCAATCCATTGTCCTAATTTCTATATCTCAATAACGGTCAATCTTGTAGAGAATTTTTATACCACCCCACCATATAGACGGTATAATTAAATTTATCATTCCGTTTGTAACACATCGAAATATTCGTCGGAGACCCCATAAAGTATATATATTATTGATCAGCATAAAATTCTATGTCGATTTGACCATGTCCGTCTGTCCGTCCGTCCGTCTGTCTGTTGAAATCAAGATACAGCTCGCAATTTTAAATATAGAGAGTCAAAATTTGGTACAGAAGTTTTTATTACTGGCAGGATGGTTGGTATTGAAAATAAGATATATAGGTCCACGTTTTGATATAGCCCCCATAGAACGGTACCTCCCGATTTTCGGTATTTTTAAGGTTTTCGCTTCGTTATCCTACAAAAATGGCTGACATTTAGTACGTAGTCTTCTTTAGGGGTATAAAACTTTCCCTCAGAATTTTGACGGTATCGGTCCACAACTTCATATAGCCCCCATAGAACGGTACCTCCCGATTTTCGGTATTTTTAAGGTTTTAGCTTCATTATCCTTCCAAAATGGCTGAAATTTACTACGTAGTCCTCTCTAGGGGTATAAAACTTTCCCCCAGAATTTTGTCGGTATCGGTTCACACCTTCATAGAACGGTACCTCCCGATTTTCGGTAGTTTGAAGGTTTTAGCTTCATTATCACACCGAAATGGCTAAAATTTGGTACTTAGTCTACATTGGTGGTATACAACTTTCCCCCAGAACTTTGTCGGTATCGGTCCATGCCTTCATATAGCCCCCATAGAACGGTACCTCCGGATTTTCGGTATTTTGAACGTTGTGGCCTCAATATTCCTCCGAAATGGCTGAAATTTGGTATTTAGACTTCGTTGGGGGTACTCAAACTTCCTCTTTAAATTTGTCGGTATAGGTCCACGCCTTAACATAGCCCCCATGGAAAGGTACCTCCCGATTTTTCGTATTTTGAAGGTTGTGTCTTCAATATTCCACCGAAATGGCTGAAATTTGGTTGGGGGTACTCAAACTTCCCCTTTAAATTTGTCGGTATTGGTCCACGCCTTCATATAGCCCCCATGGGAAGGTACCTCTCGATTTTTCGTATTTTGAAGGCTGTGTCTTCAATATTCCACCAAAATGGCTGAAATTTGGTAATTAGTCTTCAATGTGATATAAAATATGAAATATGAAATATGTATGTCTGTACTGGTCCACGCTTTCATATTGCTCCATTTCTGACTAAAATTCGTCGGTATAGGTCCACGTTTCGATATAGCCCCCATAGAACGGTACCTCCCGATTTTCGTAATACTGAAGATTGTGACGTCAATACCCAACCGAAATGGCTGAAATTCGTTATTTCGTCTTCCAAAAGTTATAAAATATTCCAGAAGAGTATTATCAGTATAGGTCCACGTCTTCCTACATCCCCATAGAAGCGTACTTCTTGATTTTCGGTTTTTTTTTTAAGTTTTAGCTACATTCTCTTACCGAAATATAGGAAATTTGGTATTTAGTCTTCTTTGAGCCTAAAAACTTTCCGTCAGAAATTTGTCGGTATAGATCGACGTTTTGAAAATCGTGAAAACCTTTAAAACCCTTAAAAATGTCAACTTGAATCGCGATTTATTTACAAAGCGCTCGGACGATCATCTATGAACATTGTAGTTTCAGAATCCGCAAAAACTTCCCAGGTGTAAGCACCTTCCATTTAAATTTGGTTCAAGGGCACAGTGAATGTGATTCTCTGTATGTCACTAAAAAGAACTATGGATCTATCTCGCTTCCTTTTGTATGTTCCATACAAATGCATAAAGACATAATACCTCTTACCACAGTGTGGTGTAGGGCATTATAATCTCCGGACATTCCGGTTAGAAGAGTAAAAATTTAGGATGCTGCATTCGAGTCTCTCATTGATTTTCTTAATAATTCTTTCTTCAAACCGTTGGGTCACTATTTTCAGTCTGTCAGGTGTCGCCATTAATTTGACCCTTAATTCTTTCACAGCGGGGTACATGATGTTGATGTTCTCAAGCGAATAGACCAAATTTTCCGAAACACCTTTACCAGATTTTTTAAATTGCTACACTTCCGAATTCAATATTGAATAAACATAATGATTCTACATCTCCATATACAAAAAACTCACAAAAATCTTTAGAAAAAAATCTACGAGTTTATTGTACTTTCATAAATTTTGGAAGCATTTATTGCACTAAAATTTCTGACACGTAAGCAACTGAAACCCAACATTATTGATATATTTCCTTGATGTAATTTTTAGTTGAAATAGATTTATCAAAATATTCAACATAATATTAAACATTTATTTGTCTAAATGTCTATCAATAATTATAAATCGAGTTGTACGAATTATGGGCGGGCTATTCACACACAATTTATATCAATTTATATATCTGATATTATTTATTCGCTATTTTTTCAAAGAACGAAACATTATAAAATGTTGTCTACATAAATCATATTTTCTTCATACACTGAAAAGCGAATATATTTTACATTTAAATGGGTCATAAATATATTTTGAAAGTAAATATTCCACAATAATTTTTAGTAGAAAATGTGTGAAGATGTTTAATGGCTGATATTCATTATTTTCCAACGAAAAAATGCAATAACTTCTCATGTGGATAGTTTGTATTAATGAAATTTTAGTTTTCAAATACATTCTAAAGAAAATAATAAAAAACACTTAAGACGTTTAGTTTGCATCAACGAAATACATATATATTTTAGTAAAACACACATAGTGAAATTGAAATTAAAAATAAAATATAAAAAGTGCAACACTCTGCAAAGGTTCCATCAGTTATCATTCGAATTAACTCTCAGCTGTATTACATTTTGCATGCAATGAAATTGGTTAGTAAGCAAACTTCTATAAAAAAAATATTTTTCATAATTCAAATTTTTTTCATTTTGAATTTCAGTCAATGTTCTTCGTTCTACTGGCCCTAATCCCCCTCTCTATGGGCCGTCTTATCGATCGGCGGGCCCGCATCTTACGATCGAAATACAAAAGACCCGATAGAAAAGGAAATTATTATTATGCCTTTGAAACTTCAAATCGAATTCAAGTGCAGGAGGCGGGCAATCCAGTTGGTGTTACGGGTGAGGTCAATTATGTATCACCTGAAGGTCGTCTCATTGAGTTGAAATACACCGCCGACGAAAATGGCTTTCATCCTGTGGGCAAACATTTACCAACACCACCACCCACGCCCGATTACATCCTACGTTCATTGGAATACATTAAGGCGCATCCGAATTCAGAAAATCGTGGCATGAAATTGATAAAGGAAAATATAAAACCAAAGAGAAAATATGGTCGCAATAAGAAAAGGATGCAGAAACGAATGAAATAATAAGAAGGAGTATACATTGAGAATATATTGTCAACGAAATGATGTAGATATTTTAAATACTTTACAATAATTATAAAATTTAATAAATATGCTGAATTTTAGTTCAGGTTAGTACAGCTTAAAAACGTTCTCTACATGTGGTCAATTTTTTTAAGTGTCGTTCCCTAGTTCAGTGAATATCCCAAAAGGGTGACTGTAAAGAGGACAGTGAATTTGTTGATTCATCTTTTAAATCTATAGATGTCGATGTCATGTTACGAGATTGACATTCGTTTCTAACCATACGAACCCATATGTTTCTAGGCCTGCCAGTTTTTCTGTGTCCCTGGGCATTCCATTCAAGTGCTTGCCTGCCTATGTCGTTGGGTGGTCTTCTCAGTATATGGCCAATCCATTGCCACTTGCGCCTACAGATATCATTTTCGATGGGCATGCCGTTTGCTAGTGTAAGTAGCTGGGTATTTGTTACCCAATTTGGTCAGAATATGCGAAGGATTTGCTTTAAGCATTTATTATTAAATTTTTGCAGTCTCTTTCTGAAATTTTGGGTGGAGCTCCAGGTGGTGCAGCCATACAATAGCACCGATTTTACACTGCAGTCGAAGATTTTGAGTTTCGTTTGGTTGAGATGTTGTTTGACCGCCAAATTCTGTGCAAGGAGTAAAACGCATTGTGGGCTTTATTAATACGGTCCGTTATATCTTCATGGGATTCACCTTATTTGCAAATAGTACTTCCCAAATAGGAGAAGACTGCGACATCCTGGATAATCTGTTCTCCATAGGTTAGTGTTGTTGTGTTGTTAGTACCAATTCGCGTTAGCTTAGTTTTCTTTGCGTTAATTTTCAGTCCCACTTTGTTGGCGTTATTTGAGAGGCCGTATAATTTTTTCTCTATATCTTCAAAACGGTGCGCAAACAGGCAGATATCGTCAGCGTAATCGATGTCATAAAGCAGCTCATTCATGTTCCAGTGTATATCATATGGCGCCTCCTTATTTGTTTCCTGCAGCACGCAATCCAGGAGAAGTAAAAATAATGTGGGGGATAATACACAGCCCTGTTTAACGCCAGAAAAGGTCTCAAAGGGTTGTCCTTTGCAGCAAACTCTGCATTTTTCACCACTGTATTGGTCTAACATCAGGCGTATAATTTTCTGAGGAATCCTTTTTATATTCAGCGCATCCCACGAAGCAGATCGGGACACAGTATCAAATGCGCGTTTAAAGTAAACAAACAGGAGATAGAGACTACTGTTATATACAATAGACTGCTCTATTAGGATTCGAACAGTGTTTATATTGTCCACACATGATCTCCCCGGTCTAAATCCTGCTTGCTCTTTACGAAGGATGGTTTCGACTACTGGGGATATTCGCTGAAGAATGATGGTTGACAAAAGTTTATTTATCACGTCATGTAGAGTTATGCCTCGGCAATTATTGCATATCCTAAGATCACCCTTTTTCGGTATGGTAACTACGATGCCTTCCTTCCAGCATTCTGGTATGGTCTCTTGCTCCCACTGTTCTCTTATTATAGGAGTAAGGGCTTCAGCAACAGGTTCACCGCCGTATTTTAAAAGCTCAGCCGGGATATTGTCCGGGCTAGGGGATTTTGAACTTTTTAGTTTCGATAACGCACTCAACACCTCCGAGTATGTAGGGACTGCAGTAGAAATATCTCTTCTTGTAGAGCGCCGGCCCTCAGGCCAGGTCAAGGAGTTTAGCTTGAAGCCGACTGCCGATATTCTGCTTTTGCTCTCTGTTGTTTTAGAGTGGTTTAATTTATTTTTTTAATCTCTTCCTCTTGACTATTTCTCGAAGAGTTTCGTCGGAAATCCACGGCTTGTGGGTTCTTTTCTGAATGCCAAAAATATGCGCTGCACTATGATGGCAGGTGTTTTGAATGGTGGACCAAGAAGTGTGTGCATGTGTGTTCAGCTGGTCCGCTATGTAGTTCAGGGGCTCCAAGTTGGTGGTTTTCCCACTACTTGTGGTGATTTTTGACGTACAAAAAACCAATGTTTAAGCAGAAATGTCGACTGTTTCAAAGTAAAAATCACTACAAACCTATGGTACGTATGAGGCTGTAGCGATTTTTGCCTCAGAACAATTGGCATCCCTGATGTAGTTCTTATATTGCCTGGCAACATTGTTGACCTGGAGCTTGTAGGTATTGTACTTGGGAGTTTTCTTTTTGGTGTGCATCGCAGCGGGACGCAGTTTGAAGCTGGCAATTAACAGGTTGTGGTCGCTATCAATATCAGCAACTCTGCGTGTCTTCACATCCAATAGACAACCAAGGAATAATTTACTAATTATTATATGGTCAATCTGGTTGCGAGTACGATGATCAGGGGATTCCCACGTGTATTTGTGGATGAATTTGGTGCCGCCGACTTTAGCATTGAAGTCACCAATCAGGATTTTAATGTCACCACTGTGTATTGAACAGAGATGGGCTTCAAATTGTTCATAGAAGCATGATTTTGCTTCTTCATCATCTGGTTCCGTGGGTGGGTAGCATTGTACAGCCGTGATGTTTCGAAATTTAGATCTGAACCGTGCAGATATTATACGCTCAGAAATAGCTGTGTGCTACTTGCTTTTGGTGATACTAAAAGACCAACGCCGTTAATTCTCGAGTTTTCATTGCCAGAGAAAATAAATTTGTGACCGGATGCCGTACACATTTCTCCACGCTTTTGCCATCTCACCTCACTAAGGCCAAGTATATCTATATTGTATGTTGTCATCTCGTTGCGTACTTGGTTGAGTCTAGAAGTTTCAGAGAGAGTTCGCACGTTCCATGTATCAATCATAATCCGTTGTTTGAAGCCATAGGTTGTCGACGTAGAGGGGGTTGTTATTTCACTTCTTGACGTTTCATTAATATACTTTTTTATGAGATTGGATTATTAGCCCAAAGCTCAACCTTCTTGAGGGCGAGGGACCCATATAAAACCGATGTTTCAGATCCTACTTCCCAAGACGCTGACAGCCGGTTGGGGGTCTCGGTTTTCCCTCCTCCTTTATCCGGCCTTGGTACCGGCAAGCTAGGTGCACATGGCACATAACCAGGCGGAGTTACACGCACAAAAATATATGTTAGAAATATGTTTTGATCCAAAAAAATATTTGTTTGGGAGTGATTGCAAACAAATATATGTTTGGATCCAAACATAATTTGTTTTGCAACATTTTGTAACATATCTCAATTTTATATGTTTGGGTACCAACATATTTCTTATGTTAGAACATATTTTTCATGGGTGGAGAGAGGATGTTCGTCAAAGAGAGCAACAACAGGGCTCTCGTGGCTGCGGAATGCACGTTTATAATAAAGAGCTGTGTGTATTGTGTTATAGGAGACGCAGAAGTTTTGTGATGTGTATGCGTAAAACACGTGTGCTTCGTGCTTTGTTGTTGTTAATCAACGTAGGAAGCGAAGAGGAAAAAAAATCTATTAATTTTTTTCTTCAGTGTTCTAGAGACAAACGTTGATTAAAGACGGTAAAGGGAATGAATAAATGAGTGTTTTGTCTTTTCTTAAAGAAATTGCTCTTTATAGGAAATTAAATGTCCAATACATTTTATAATTGAATCAAACAGATGAATGGAAATATTTTATTGGACAAGGAAGAAATCTTATTTAATATTGATAATTACATCAATACATTTTCATATACATACATATGTATTAGGCCGGGGCGATTTGAAAACCTTAATGGGCCCTTCGCGTTTCTTATTCCTGGGATTGAACTGAGCAAAAAAGTCTACTAGACCGTAGGTCTATCGTGAAAAGCGAGCCTCCCGATTTTGACTTTAAGTTTTTTTATCCACGTTTTTTGGACATTTTGGCATATAACAGCCAAACCATTGAGATTTTCGATCGAACACAAGGGCAACAATTGTAGCCAAGACAGTAGTTAAGAACTCTTTAATACATCGCAAAAGCATTGGAACGCTCCTTCAGGCAGTTTTGGCCTTGAGAAGGTGCAAACTTTTCGAAAAATTTCGATAAATGGCACTGTGCTACAAAAGTTGACCAGTAAAATATTCAAGCGTTCTGATGCAAAATTATATCGTGTTGGGATCCATGGACAATGACAATGCCTTTAGTTCGTTTGCATCACTTCGTTTTATTTTTTTATAACGGTAAAAGTAGTGAAAATCTGGGATTCTCTCAAAATAAGATCCACTTCCGTAATGCACTATGTCGGTCCATTCCCTCCTTCGCAAAACTTTTGAACTTTAATCCTAATCGGCAAGTTAAAATGTCCAAAAAGTGCCACAAAATTCTGAAAAGACCCAAAATACATTCGATCTGTCCGTAGATGAAAGTTCCAATTCACATAGGCTGAGGGTATATCTCTGTCGGGAAAGCCGACAGATACTTTTTTTACTTGTTTTTCTGTGTGTATATATTCTTGATCAGCATAAAATTCTAAGTCGAAATAGCCATGTCCGTCCGTCCGGCTGCCTGTTGAAATCATGCCACAGATCGCAATTTTTAACATAATAAATAATTGTTCAACAAACATCCCAGGCGGGACAAAGGAGACATTTTAAGATAGAGCTTTGTAATTTGGTATAAAATTTTCTAAAGGGTGTTTTTTTAAGACCGATAGAACTTGAAATTGTAAAAAATAACACAAAAAATTAAATTGTAATAAAAAGTTTTTTTTTTATTCGAAAGATCAATACGTGACATTAACATTTGAAAATGATTTCGGGCATATGGGCACCGCGGCTGTTCTTGACGAAGTGCCTTCTGGACGTCCAATTTTTGGCCACTTTTTCGAGCACTGCTGGCCGTATGTCACGAATAACACGAACAATGCTGGCCTCCAAGGCATCAATTGTTGCTGGTTTATCAGCAAAAACCAGTGACTTTGATGGTTGCGTTCGCCGTATGGCACGTAGCGCCATCCTGTTGAAACCACATCTCCTCCGGATCAATGTCATCCATATTTTCAAACAAAAAATCATTGATCATGGTGCGGTAACGATCTCCATTGACCGTAACGCGAGCTCCGGCCTCATTTTTGAAGAAATAAGGTCCGATGATGCCACCAGCGTGAAAACCGCACCATACGGTGCATTTTTCTGGATGTAATGGAGTCTGTAGGGTCTCTTGTGGATTGGTCTCACTCCATATGCGGCAATTTTGCTATCCACAGTTCGACGAATGGCTTGTTCAGATGGACGATTATGTACGCCATACAAATGACGAAGTCGTCTATAAGTTGCGCGAATCGACAACTGATTTTCAAAATAAATTTGGATAATTTCGTAGCGTTGTTCAAGCGTGAGTCTATTCATGATGATTTGTCAGAGTATACTGAAACAAATAAAAAAAAGTTTCATCAAAATTTTATTTTTTGTGTTACTTTTTACAATTTAAAGTTCTATCTATCTTAAAAAACACCCTATACTACTCCTTGGATGTTCCGTATTTATAATTGGCTATATCGGTCCACGTTTTGGTATAGTCCCCATAGAACGGTACCTCCCAATTTTCGGTATTTTGATGGTTGTGGCCTCAATATTTCAACGAAATGGCTGAAAATTGGTAACTATTTTCCTTTAGGGGTATAAAACATTCCATCTGAAATTTGTTGGTGAAGGTCCACGTTTTCAAAGAGCTCCCATAGAACGGTACCTACCGGTTTTCGGTATTTTGAAGGTTACGGCCTCAACAACCAATCGAAATAGCTGAAATTTTATATATAGTCTTCGTTGGGGCATAAAACCTTCAACTCTAAACTTGACGGTATAGGTCCACGTCTTCATATAGCACCCATACAAAGTGACCTTCCGATTTCCTGTATTTTCAAGGTTGTGGCCTCAATATCCTACCAAAATTACTGAAATTTGGTATTTGTTGTTCGTTGTCTTCCACCTATTTTCTCGGTATAGGCCCGGCTGAACTTAACGTCGTTCTTAAAGCCCCCCGGATTTTCGGTATTTCAAAGGTTGTGGCATTTAAATCTCACCGAAATGCCTACAAATTGGTAATTAGTCTTCGTTGGGGCTATAAAACTTACCACCTGAAACTTGTCGGTATATCTCAACGGGTTCATATAGCCCCCTAGAACAGTACCTCCCGATTTTCGGAATTTTCAGGGTTTTAGCCGCAATATCCCAGCGAAGTGACTGAAATTTGGTATTTATTATTCGTTGTATTCCGGGGAGATCTTAACGCCGTTCTTACTTGTTTCTTTTTTTGGAGCAGCACGTCACGGAATGTCTGCTACTGCTTCCTTTTAATCCGTGCCGGGACGTAGGAAAACCTACGACCAATTTGGATCTGCTCGCGTTATCACATCCACATCCTTCATCACAAAACTTTGCTGAGATGCAATAAATATCGAGCTCTGCACACGTCCATGTGAAGGATTATGTTGCTACATGCTGTGTTGGCACAGCCCCCAGTGAGTCGTCGTATTTATCATCAGAATACGGGACTCCCCCGTTATCCCCCACAACGTTAACAATACGCAGCACTTAACACCGGTCGTTGCTGTTCCAACCTTTACTAAATTCATACTTTTTGCATAATAATTGCAATGGACCCCAAGGTAAGACCGATGAAATAGTAGACTTCATAAGTCGGAAGAATATCATATTCGCGGCGGTGCAATAAATTCAGCTCTACAACAAATGGTGGTATGTTGAATGTACGCTCCGGGACAACCAGCACGGTGCTCTTGAAACAATTTTAAATGGAAGGTGTTTACACCTTGAAAGTTTTTGCAGATTCCGAAACTACAGTGTTCATAGATGAGAAAAATAAAAAAAAAACAAAAAAAATCGCCGGAGTGCTTTTTAAATAAATCGCGATTTAAGTTGAAATTTTTGCGGGTTGTTTAGGTTTTCACGATTTTGCTTAGAAACCGAAAGTCCTATCAAAATAGGACTAAAAAAAATGTTGCAGCTATGAAAATTCTCTACAAGATAGACCTTTATAGTATTTTCGTAGTTCTTACCATTTTTGAGATATAGAAGTTCAAATTGGGACAATGCACCGTCTGTATCGCCCCCTTATAGAACAATGCCAGTGCGCCTTAACTAACTTTTGATGAAAACCGCTTAAACAGGGAAAGTTTTTGTGAATTCTGAAACAGCAGTGTTCCCAGATGAGAAAAATCCAAAAACAAGAAAAAATCGCTGAAGGGATTTTTAAATAAATCACGGTCAAAATTCACATTTTTAGGTATTTTTTAGGTTTTCATAATTTTGCTTGGAAACCGCAGGTCCAATCGAAATGGAGCTAAAGAAAATGTTGTAGCTGTGAAAATTCTCTAGAGGAGTGACGTTTATCATTTATTCCCAGCCTGTACCATTTTTGAGATAAAGAAGTTCAGTTTACATTTTTAGGTTTTTTTGTTAGGGTTTCACGATTTTGCTTGAATACGGTAAGTCTTATCGATATGGGACCTGAGAAAATCTTAAAGCTGTGAAAATTCTCTACAAGACTGGACTGTTTTTAGATATATAAGTTTAAGTTGGGAATTTGCAGTCATGACATTGTTTTATAAGGGGGCGATACAGAATTGAATTGAATTTGAATTGTCCCAATTTGAACTTCTATATCTCAAAAATGGTAAAACCGATGAGAATACCATAAAGGTCAATCTTATAGAGAATTTTCAGAGCTACAACATTTTCTTCAGCCCCATTTTGATAAGACTTGCGGTTTCTAAGCAAAATTGCAAAAACTTAAACAACCCCTAAAAATGTCAACTTAAATCGCGATTTATTTAAAAAGCGCTCCGGCGATTTTGTTGTTTTTTGATTTTTCTCATCTATAAACATTGTAGTTTCAGAATCCGCAAAAACTTCCGAGGTGTAAGCACCTTCCATTTTAAATTGTTTCAAGAGCACTGTGCCAGAGCGAAAGATGTAGCAACCGATAGGTTTTTCTAAAGGGGTGTAACGACAAGTTCCCTCCAGTTGCTGGGATAGCTCGCGGGGGTCCAGAGTCTGCCGAAGAAATTTGTAAGTGAAAAGACCGAGAAAGTCATAACACGGCTTTCTTGTTGGTTTTTAATCACACTGTGTTTCATTACTTCGTTTTCTTTTAAGGAGTACACAAGTACAAATGATTAAGGATATACAAAGTTTAGAGTTCCGATCGCCCGTTCGGGGTGACCTGGATAAGTTCACCTTTCCGCCCGTCGTTGGCGGGCCAGTCTCGACGAGAGACAAGAGTAGATTCCGGATATAGGCTGTATGGGAGACCTGGATAAGTTCTCCGTCTATTCCGGCCTGTTGGGTGACCTGGATAAGTTCGCCCACCGTCCAGGTCCTCCTCCAGACAAGTTACCGCGAAAATATGGGCTAAATGGTAGACCTGGACTGGACGAGTGTACGCGGAAGAGAGGACTCAAGAGTTGCAGATACCTCAAGGAATTCGGGCAGAGATACGCTAAGGGAAGTTCCACGAGTTGCGAACACTTCATGGAATCTGAAAAGGTTACGCGAAGAGTTTCGGACAGTTCAAGGAGTCTGGACAAGGATACGCGAAGGGGTTCCAAGAGTTGCGAACACTTCAAGGAGTCTTGGCAAGAATACGCGAGGGAGTTCCAAGAGTTGCGAACACTTCAAGGAATCTGGACAAGAATACGCGATGGAGTTCCAAGAGTTACGAACACTCCAAAGAACCTGGGCAAGAATACGCGAGGGAGTTGCAAGAGTTACGAACACTCCAAGGAACCTGGGCAAGAATACGCGAGGGAGTTGCAAGAGTTACGAACACTCCAAAGAACCTGGGCAAGAATACGCGAGGGAGTTGCAAGAGTTACGAACACTCCAAGGAACCTGGGCAAGAATACGCGAGGGAGTTGCAAGAGTTGCATTTCTTGGTAGGGGTAACCGTGATGATAGGTGTCACGTATTACTATAATCATAGGTATCACCTATTACCAGACCGATCGTGGCCTTGAGTCGATCGGTCAGTGGACTTCACGGTTAACACTTGAACTGCTTTAGTAAACAAATATGAGGGGTGGTTAAATCAGTTTGGAAATAAACATAACATAAACAAATGGTGTAGACGGAAACGAGCGTAGCGACATTCGTCGTTACAGGGGAGAACCCTCGAGTTCACCGAACTCTTACAATAACAACAAATACAGTTTACAGCGTTATAAAGGTTACAGCGTACTGAGGAAGGATCGCATCAGAAGTGAAGGTGGTGACTAGCTTTCCTGAAGCTCCAGTCTGCTGAATCCAGGCTTATCCACCTATTAATTGCTGTAAACCAGGTAAATAGCACGCTTTTGGAAGTTGGCCTTCGAAGACCCATCACGAGTTGAGGCATTCCGTCCTAGGGGTATAGCACTGGCTGAGGAGATTGATAGCTGAACGGTTTGCACTGGATGTGGCTACCAGAACAAGCGGGGAATGCCACAGCTCACCAGACATAACCATCGTGTCACCTGGACTGACAAATGATATCTTATAATGGGCAGACAAAATCCCGACTTCATCGCCACTAATTAATTGCAAAAGGAAATTTTGTCAATCACCCCATCAGAAAACTGCACCACGCTTCTGATGTTCGGAATAATTGAATTGGGGGTAACGGTTACCACACTTTCGAACCCTGTGTGGAAGGAAAAAAGGACCTATACCATGTTTGCCGACGTTACGCTGACTTATCGCAATAGGTTCGCAAGTTCTTTTAATCGACAATTTGTCGCGCTCCCATGAGGAATACAAAAACCGCCAATGCCTTAGGCCCTAACGGTATCTCCGTTGTAATACTGAAAACTTGAAGAGACGAGACTAGCCACCAACATTGTGCTCGTAGTCTAGAAAATGAGTATGGCGTTCCCGTTACTGAAGCGCAGAAAAGAGGCCAGCATAGCTGAATCGTTCAGACCGATTTTGCTTTTGTCACCCATAGCAAAGACTTTTGAGGCTTTATTCCTCCACAGCGTGAAAATACCTACCCACTTGCTGATCATAAGAATGGACGCATGGACTTTGTAGGAAGAAAGCCCTACAATAACGCTAACCGTCATCTTCATACATATCAGTCGAGAACTGAACGAGAAAAGCCGTGGAATAGGACAATGTTGGTGGCGTTCGACTTATTAAACGTATTTGATGCTACCCTCCGAACATGTTTGAAACGTTGGTTAATCAAGTATATGTGTTTAAGCCAATCTTAGGTGGAATTCAAGGAGTCTAGTGAAACATGTTTCACCCTGCAGGGTGTTTCCCAAGGTGGTGTGATATCCCCGGAAATGTTTAACCTTTACCTTTCATGACCTCCGGAAATGTTTAACCTCTCCGGAAATGTTTAACCTGTACATTTCAGACGGCATTGAAATCGTAACGCATGCGGATGATTGTACGATCTTGTTTTCGGGTACCTTCCCAAATGTCTTTTGTGATAGGCTGAACTCTTATTTAGCCAATTTTATAACCTTTTTCCGCGCGAAAAATGAGCAAATATTCCCCACTATATCTATGCCCACTGCGTTCATTACATGGACGGCGGAGATGATCACTGAACTGAGTGTCCTGGTCAATGGTAACAGAACTCCGACTGCTAACTACCCCATGACTCTTGGGGTTACATTCGACATTATGTTTACGTCCTCGGTTCATGCCACAGCTATGTACAAAGAACTGAGAAGTAGAAAGAAGGTCTTGCAGTCCCTAGATGCAGGTGAAGAATTATCGTTCACCACGTATAATGCGAAAGATCGTTCTGTGGTAAGTGCACTGCGATACAATAGTATTCAAACCCATCAGAATGTCATCTGGTCCACCTGCACGATAAATCGAAGATTCTTCGAATACCGCAACACAATGCTTCCGTTGCATTACTTACTCCGGTATTTGCGTGAGTGTAATCCTAATCACCCTTTAATGAATAGGACCCCTCACTCAGTCAGGAAGTATCTTCATGTCTACAGAGAGAGAGATAGAATGTTACTAGCATTCACAGCGATGCACTTGCAGATATCATAATCAGGTAACGTGCGAATGTGATCCTCGGAGTATATCCCCCATCTGTCGCAGCTGAAGAACGTCAAGCACGAAAAACCGGAGTAGTTTTGGTTCAACTACTTTCAGGATGGTGCAGTAGTCTTAATTTCTATAGGGCAAGGATTGATGACACCTTGCAAAATATCTGGACAAGATGCAGTTCATGCACGAATGACACCCTGAACATTTTCTAACTGCACTTCCAAAGTTAGTTAACTAACTCCAGTAGCTTTGTTACGGTCACATTCCTAGACCTAGAAAAAGATAGATCCGTTGGACTTACTTGATGACCTTCTCTCCGGGATCATGGTATAACCCTACGTCACTCCCAAAAAATATTCTTAAATTTTTATTTTTCAGTAAAAAAACGTTTATTTTATTTTGACTTGTTTTTTGCACTTAAACAATTTGCTCAACTTAACCTAAAACAACAATGAAATTGTTTGTTTGTGTGTGTGTATATGTCATGTTTATAAATCTATCAACAGCCTTATAAAAATGGATAAGGGAAAAATTCATGATGGTACCTATGGGTGGAAATCGTCCTTTCTATACATCTTCAGAGTCAGGGATCATAATTCTAAATTTTCTAAACGCAACGCATTAGTGTTGTTCCTTCAATTGTGGTGGAGGATGGGAGCGAATGTATTCCAAGGCACGCAAAATATAGGCAGGTACTGGTGGTGGAGTGGGCAAATGATCACCACTTGGATGATAACCTTCTTCATCGGCAGTGTAGCTTAAATTGATGTGTTCACCTTCGGGTGAGACATAATTCACCGAACCACTAATACCAGCCGGATTGCCGACAGCTTGGACTTGTATGCCATTGGAGGTTTCATAGGCATATTGGAAGTTACCCTCAGGATCGGAGGCATCATTGGTTAGACTGCGTATTTCAGCATCCCGATCGATATTTTCGGCAAAAGCTGCACCAGCCAAGGCGATGACGGCTAAACAAACAAACTGCAATAAAAACAACACATGGTTACTTGCAAGAAATCAAAAGATGAGTTTCGTGTATTATTTCCAACTTACGACTTTCATTGTTGTGTTTTTTTTTTGTGGTTTTGGATTGTCTTTACAGGGGAAATAACAATTGAGAACTGTATAAATCGTTCCAGCATTCAATGGTTTTTATACTGCGTATCATCGATAAACCAGCAATGCAAAAAAGGGTTCAGCCATCATTATTAGCTGAACAACGTCAACCACTTTTTTTGGCAATATTTTGCCAAAAATCAAAAAAAAAAACTTACAAAACAAGTTTCAATATTTTTTGGCTAATAAACCTGAAACAAATCCTTTTAGCCAGATGACTTTGAAATTGCACAGCGTCTGCACAACGACGGACGGAAGTTCAGTGCCACAGACATTGTAGCATCTTTTTTTCATTATTATCACATTACCATGAATGAATTGAACTTTAGTGAGAGGTGGAATTCATTCAATTCATTTCAGCAGCTGCTAAAGGAAGTCAAGTCTGTGCGTCTGCAAAACAAGTCTTCTTCTTTTTTTTGTTTCAATAGGGACTTTAATGAAGTTAACATTACAAAATTGCCAGACAACAAAAAAAGAGCTGAAATGTTTTATGCAGAAGGTTATAACAATACATTATCACCACACATCCATTCGTGTACCCTCCTCCTAATCTACTCTATAGGAGGTACTTTGCTGTCAATGAGGGTAATTTTAAATAAGAGTGAATTATGATTCAAATATTTTAAATTTTTTCCAATACTTTTATTTAAAACAAAAATCTATTTTTCGATCATTTATTAAGAGCCAAAGGGAAACTTCTCTTGGGTGGAGCCCGATTTTATATGGAACTAGCTGACCCGGTCCGCGTTGCTGGCCCGTTGTTTGGGTTCTCCGTGTAAACTTTAGTTATCTATCCAGTATTGATACAGCCATAATTAGGCATCCCTATAGAAACTTCATAATATAAATCAATGTTTTGACATAAATTCCATGTAATAGTATCCCCCAAATTTAAGATATAAAATCTCTTTTAATATACCCTTCACCATAAATCGACAGTTTAAAGCACTTTGTGACCCACATATAATGGTCGGTGCACGTCAATTAACATTGCTATATATTGGATTGTTGGTCTCGGTTGGGGTCGTAATTATTACTGCAGTGAATTGTCAGTATAGGTCCACGTTTTGATATAGCTCTCACAGAACGGTACCGGCTGATTTTCGCTATTTTTGAGGATTTAACATCATTATCACACCGAAATGGCTGAAATCTGGTTTTAATATATTTTAAAGAGGAGAGCATAAATATTCGGATCGACCGAAAGACACGCCTTTTCATTTGCGCTCGGTATGTAACAGTTATAGGTTCACGTTTTGATATAGCTCCCATAAAACAGTACCTCCCGATTTTCGATAGTTCAGAGATATAGCCACTGTTGGGGGTCGTAAACAGTCTTGCAGGGAAATTTCAGTATACGTCCTCGTTTTGATATAGCTCCCATAGAACGGTGGCGCCTGATTTTCGTTATTTTTGGTGGATTTAACCTCATTCAGCCCGATCGAACGTAACGCCTTTTTTCTTCGCGCTCTATATGAAATAGTGGTAAAATACCCCTCAGCGAAATGTATGTTCCTTCGGGATATGTATGGCAACATTTATATAATTCATAAAAAAATTACTTCTATAAATTGTAGTTGTTATTATCGAGATTTTGTTGTATTTAAAAAATGTATCTTTATCTAGTTATTCCAAGGATTGAAATCAATGCTTATGAAGTTTCACTTCCCACATTTTGAGGTTTTATCCGTAATTATAATATTTCCAAAAATCGAACACGATCGCGGTATTCTGATTCCAATGAGGATATTGTATTGTATATCAATAACTTTGTCTGATTTCCAATCGATCTTTCTGGAATTTCGATCTAGTGACATCTCAAGTTATCGGGATTTTACTGCATTCCAAAATGTGGAGTTTATCGCGCTATCCCACTTATTGTTTAGTGTTCAGCGTTTATAGCGTTTTATAGGCACGCTTACAAAATTATGTATATTATCTGAAATAATAAATCTTTGCAAATTTTGTGATGGCCGCGATATTTCACTTTTCGCGATATTTCATTTCCGCGAAGACAATTCAGGGTCAAGACAGTAATTACAGTCGTATTGCAAACAATCTGTAAACAATACGTTCAAAAATATCAGGGACTTCAGATTTAAAAAAAAAAAAATTTTTTGAAGGAGAACCTCCGGTCACTACACTTAGCCGTATTAAAATAGCTCACGACCGCGATATCCCACTTTATCATTTATAGTGTTTATATCATTTTTGTGTCACGCTTACTAAAATTATGTAAATTAATTGAAATAATACATTTTTGAAAACTTTGTGATGACCGCGATCATTCAGGGAAAACAATCTCTAAACAATACGTTCAAAAATATCAAAGAATTCAGATTTTCTTAAAAACATTGTGGGGGAGGACCACTGGTCGCTACTCTTAGCCGTATAAAAACAGCTTTTGATGACCGCGATATTTCACTTCCGCGACGACCATTCAGGGTGAAGACTGTAATTACCATAGCATTGCAAACAATTCGTAAGCAATATATTAAAACGTACCTTGAATTTCGCGGTTTTCTTAAAAAAATTGTGGGGAGGACCACCGGTCACTATACTTAGCGAGATAAAAAAATAGAGTTTTACCTTTTCTCAGACCTAAAAACTCCACATACAAAATTTCATAAGATTTCCCAATCGATTTTTCGGAATTTCTATATAGTGACATTTCAAGTTATCGGGATTTTACTGTACTCCAAAATATGGCGTTGACCGTGTTATCTCACATATTGAAGCCAGTGTTATAGCGGTTTTGTAGTCACGCTTACTAAAATTAGGTATATTATCTGAAATAATACATTTTTGAATAATTTGGGATGACCACGACATTTCACTTCCGCGACGACCATTCAAAAAAATATATAGCCTATTTTCACCGCCGGTGTTCCCAGTACATTATCTGAAATTTTCAAGAAAATCTATTCAGCCGTTTTTGATTCTATTCGGAACATACAAACATAAAAACATACTAACATACACACATTGCCTTTTATATATTAGATTTAAAGAAGTGAGGCAACCTTCTTATCCCCGGGTTCGGACGGCGTGTCTAAAGCAGTTTTTCATGGATGGTAAATACTCAGGAAAAGTAAGCCAACATTATGCAGACAATTACTGATGTTCTCTATTACGGGAATCGAGTCTGGCATTCAACGTCCAAGCTAATCAATGTATAACAGTGGTGTAGAACAAAAGAAGTATAAAAGTATCAATCACTTTTACCGACAGAGATATTGAAACTTTCATCTATTGACAATATCGAATCGAATACCGGCTACGCAACCGAAATCCTATTCCCCACTAATTATGTATTAGGTGGTTTTCAGATTTTTTGGCCCTTTTTGGGCGTATGAACTTGCTGACAAAACTATATTTGAAGCTCAAAAGAGTTGCGGTGGAGGTACCTGTAGGAATGCATCAGCATAGTACATTTTGGAAGTGAATCTGAATTTGGGAGTCATTTCTTTTCGATAGATATCTCGCCCTTACTTACTTACTTACTTAGCTGGCCCATTACAGAACATTTGTTCTATAGGCCGAACTAAGAAAAGATCTCCATTTCTCTCTGTCTATTGCTTCTCTTTCTGGAATACCGCGCCTTGTCATCTCTTCATCTACTTGTTTGCGCCATATATTCTTTGGCTTGCCAATTCTGCGTACACCGCCAAGCGGCTAATATTTATACGCCCTTTTAGCGGGTTCATCATCGCTCATTCTTATGATATGGCCTAGCCAACGCAATCGTTGCATCTCAATACGTTTAACTATATTAATGTCGTTGTATAGCAGATACAGCTCGTGGTTCATGCGACGTCGATATTCACGGTCAACGCAGATTGGTCCGTAGATCTTTCGAAGAATTTTTCTCTCAAACACACCAAGCACTGCCTTATCTGCTTGCGCAAGTACCCAGTCTTCGGAACCATACATCAGCACGGGTAGTATCAGTTTTTGTAAAGCGTTATTTTTGTTTGACAAGATGTGGCTTTGTTTTTAAACTGCTTACTTAAGCCAAAGTAGCATATGTTGGCCAATACAATTCTTCTTTTTATTTCACAACTGATGTCGTTAGTTGTGTTTACGGCGGTGCTGAGGTAGACGAAGTCTTTTGCTACCTCAAAATTATAGGAACCAACGTCAACAGTTGGCCCAAACTCTATAGGCGCATTGCGCGTCGACACCATCAACTTAGTCTTACCGCGATTTACCGCCAGACCCACTTTAGCAGATTCTCCTTCGAGCTTCTTAAAGGTATCTGTTACTTATTTTACTGATCGTCCCATGATGTCTATATCATCAGCATAAGCAAGTAACATGTGGCTATTGGTGTATATTGTACCACTTCTTTTGACGTTTGCCTCTTGTATAACCTTTTGAAAAGATCACACGAAAGGTTGTCCCCTTGCCTGAACCCTCTTTTGGTACAAAACTCTTCGGAGAGCTTCTTTCCTATTTTAACTGAAGATCTTGTGTCAGTTAGAGTCATTTTACAAAGCCGAATGAGCTTTACGGGGATACCAAATTCAGACATGGCCTGGAATACCTTTGAACGTAGCGGGCTGTCGAAGGCTGCTTTATAATCGACAAAAAGGTGGTAGGTGTCGATCTGCATCTCTGGGGGTCTTCTCCAGGATTTGCCGCAGGGTAAATATCTGGTCAAAGATGGACATACCAGGTCTAAAGCATTGGTGTGGCCCAATTATCTCTTTGACCATAGGCTTTAGTCGTTCGCACAATATCTCTGACACGATCTTGTAGGCAATAGTTAGAGCATACAGTCTTATCTCCTTTCTTATGGACGGGACACAGGATGCTCAGGTTCCAAACGTCGGGTACGCGTTCTTCCTGCCATATGGTGCTAACTAGCTGATGAATACACCTTATGAGCGTGTCGACTCCGGTTTTGAACAGCTCGGTTGGTAAGCCATGGGCTCCTGCTGCCTTATTATTCTTCAGCCGGTTTATTGCTGTCTTTACCTCATCTTGGCTGGGCGGTATACATTCAATACCATCTTCTGACACTGGATCTGTGGTATCTTCGTCGTCTTCGCTGGATACCAACAGGTTTGAAAAATGCTCTTTCCATATCCTGAGCACACTATCTGTATCAGTTACCAAATTACCTTGCTGGTCTCTATAGGAGGAGGTGCCTGTACCAAAGCCATCAGTTGGATGCTTCACTCTTTGGTAGAATTTTCGGACTTCATTCTGGCTCCTGTACATCTCGATTTTTTCACACTCCCGCTTTTCCATCTCCCTCTTTTTCCCGCGGAAAAGACGTTTCTCCTGTCTCCTTTTCTCCCGATATCTCTCGTGCGCTACGCGTTGCTACGGATTGTAAAGTAGCCCTATATGCCGCATTTTTCTCTTCGGTAGCAGCACGACACTCCTGATCATACCATGGATTCCTTGGTGGAGGTCTCTGGTATCCAAGTATGGATTTTGCGGCTGTTTGCATGGAGTGGGCAATACTTTGTCATTGCGCTGATATGTTATCGGGATGAGGAGTGCTTTGATTAAGCTCGCCCTACAGTCATTTAATTTCAGTTGGTCACCGTATAACTGCCAGGAAGCAAGGACTTGCCCACGAATAACATAATATCGCTGTAAACAGGACCACAAAAAGTGGCATCGTTATAATTTTCCAAACGATCTTTGGGCAGACTCTAAACTGCACTTAAACAAAATGTTTAACTTTTGTGGGGAGGTCCTTAGGCTACCTGGAACGATATAGTCCATATTCTAACTCCATCTACGATTTTAAAAATATTACGATGACCAAATATGGACCAACTCGGTTACGGCCTTCGAGAGTTTTGAACTTTTGTGGGGAAGGTACCTGAAAAAGTAGACCGATATGGCTCATCTTCGAACTTAAACTAAGTTTAGAAAAAAATATTACGAAGGCCAAATTTTAGACCAAATCGGTTCATTCGGGAAAACCCGAGTAGATTATGAAAGTATAGCTAAAAATGTGAGACACGTGTAAAGTTTACATAGGAAAGTAACCAAAGTAGGCGGGGCAAGTTCCGCCCATTTCTAGTTTTTTTCGAAATATTCGAGTTAAGATATCTTGGAATCCTTGCATTTTAGGTATATAGTATCTTTGTCAGCTTTACTGAGGAGGGTATGTGGAAAGTTTTGGTTAAAAGTTTTAACCCTCATGCGATTCATCAAAAGGGCCTTTTTGGTCCTTTTTTGATAATCTTTCAAAATTTTTTTAAAATGCGATCATATAGAATTCATATATCCTACAAAATATATATAATATATAATTGTTCCACAAACATCCCAGACGGGACAGGGGAGACTTCTCTCACAAAATTATTCGTCATAAAATTTTACTATAGGTCTCATAACACACTATATCTGTAAATCTTATCTAATCGACAAGAATCTCTAAAGTCGGACTTTATCTGAGTTTATTCAAAACTGTCCCACTAAAAATAAATTTAGGGAGATGACGTTAAAGACAAAAATATTCTTCGTCAAATTTCACTATGGGCCACGGTAGAACAAATATAAGGTAAAGTAAATACTACAACAAATACAACTCAACAACAACCACATAGAAATTTGTTTTTGTTTGTAATGTTACTGTCATCGGTAAATGTAAACAAAACAAGGAAATGTCTATAAATTATTATTAAATTTTTTCACATTTGATTGAATATTTTGGAAAACATGAATGAACATTCGTTACATTTTCAATTTTAATGTTTCCATACCATTCCACTAATTGCATAATTTCTCGCAGAAAGTAGAATTCTTGCAAAAATGTTTGCCGTGGCTGGCAATTCATCGAAAAAGAGAAGCTGCTTCAATCTTGTGTTTTTGAAAACAAAATAGCACACGTTTATTAGGGTTTTTTCTTTTCAAGTTTAACAAAATACCTACCGCACATATTAACAAATATTGTACCGCCTCTATAAGCCGTGTTTTAGTGAGCGGCACGTCGTTCGGACTTGGAGGAGGTAACATGTCAATGATATGAAGAAGTCTTTATGGGAAATCGTTTTTTTTTTCGATGAATAAATTTTTTCTTCAAAAAATATATATCCCTAATATACATCGAACATAGAAATAAATATATAAAATGTCGTATGAAATTGGACACTAACATTACAACTATGAAAATATGAAATGAAAACTTCTATAGAGGAGAAAACCGTCAAATGAAAAAAAAAAACAAGTAAAAAAGTGTCAGTCGGCTTTGCCGACAGATATACACCCTTAGCCAATGTGAAGTGAAACTTTCACCTACGGACAGATCGAATGTATTTAAGGTCTCTTCAGAATTTTGTGACCCTTTTTGGACATTTTAACTTGCCGACAAAAATGTGGATTAGGAATTAACTGCACTAAGACACAAATGTTGAACCTTAGGGAGGACCGATTTGGACCATTTTAGAAGTTAAACCAAATTTGGACAAAACATTAGGAGATCCAAAGTTTTGACCAAATTGGTTGTCCCATTCAAGTGATATCGTCCTAGCATTTTAAATATTGGGGAGAAGTACCGGAAGTTGTGGACCGGTATTGTCCCATGAAACTAAGTTTGGATATAATATGACGAAGACCAAATGTTGGACCAAATCGGTTGAACAGTTCGAGAGTTATCGTGCTCTCCGACAGCCACATATGGTGACATAGGGATTTCTTACACCTTTCGGGCTGTTTTCCTAAGAAATATGGACTTGCCCCTGAAAAAAACGTTCACCGTCGTAATGGAGGTAGCGAATGCAAATCGCTTCAACAAAAATCAAAGTGATTGGAGAGCAGGTCTTAAAGTGAACTTATCCGAAATTGTGTGTGAGTGGTACCAGAAGGAGTAGACACATATAGTCCATAGTAGAACCTGATCTATATCTGGTTGATATATTAGGATGTGCAAAGTATGGATTACATCGGTCACTCCCTTCAAGAGTTGTTGTGCTCACAATTTTTCCGAACATTTTTGAACTTTTGTGGGGGAGGTACCTGAAGGAGTGGATCGATATGGCTTATCTTCGAATTTAAACTATGTTTGGACAAAATATTATGAAGGCCAAATTTTGGATCGAATCGGCAGAACCGTTCGAGAGTTATCTTGCTCTCCATCCACTACACACGATGTTATAGGGGCTTTTTGCATCTTTCAGGCTATTTTCTCAGGAAGTATAAACTTGCCCCTGATGAAACTTTTACCGTCGTATGGGGGGGCAATGAATACAAGTTGTTGCAACAAAAATCAAAGCGTTTCGAGAGCAGGTCCTAATCTAAACTTATCCGAAATTTTGAGTGGGACGTACCCGAAGGTGTGGGCCGATTGAGTCCATTTTGGAACCTCATCTAAGTTTAGTAGAAATTTCACGATGTGCAAAGTATGGGTCAAATCGGCTACTTACTTGAAGAGTTATCGTGCGCACAAATTTTCCGAACATTTCCGAACTTCCATCTTCGAACTTAAACTAAGTTTGCACAAAATATTACGAAAGCCAGTCTTTCGAACTTAAACTAAGTTTGCACAAAATATTACGAAAGCCAGTCTTTGGATCGAAGCGGTTGATCTGTTCGAGAGTTATCGTGCGCTCCAGCCAGCCAGACAGACGGACGGACATTGCTCAATCGACTCCAAATTGTCTGAAACACATTTCGTCCAAACATACTTGGGGTCTAAAACCATTAAATTGTGGAAGTTTGGTTTGAGGAAATAAATAATAAATGTAAAAATATTGTTGTTTACAATTTCATTGCAAGTAAAATAAAACATGGCGACAAATTGTTCGGTATATCCCTGGTTTTCTATAAACGGTGCTGCAAATTGTAAGCTTCATTTTATCTCTCTATTACATATTAACGTATATTCAAAAAATATACAAAACTGTAGTAACAATTCGTTGAAAAATCTACTCGCGAGGACAACATTTTTGTTACTTACTACCGCTATCGTTTTCAACAGTTTGCTGTGTATAAGAAAACTAATGAAAATTACATTGGAAAAAATAGCTTTGTTCGTTATATACGTAGTTGCTTATAACCGTTGTTCGTTATATCCAAATTTATCTGTAAAAATCTTTGTTTTATCTCACTTTTACACATAAATAATTTAAAAAGTTAAAAAATTCTTTAATTCCGCTGTTATTAATTGTTGTCTCAAAAACAGGTCAAATTACCTATAGTGCGAAGGCCAAATTTTGGACCAAATCGATTCATTCGTTAGATAATTATCGAGCGCTCCAGTCATGGGCTTTTTACAACTTTCGGCCCATTTTCTTAGGAAGTATGGATTTGCTCCTCCTCCCAACCTATTGAAAGAAAAATCAAAACGATTCTAGGAGGTTTTAAAATGCAAATTTTCCGAAACTTAGTGTGTGAAGTACCCGAAGGATTGGACCAATATAGTCCATATTCGAAACTGATCTATGTCTGGTAGAAATAATATGATATGCAAAGAATGAACAAAATCATTTACTCCCTTCGATAGTTATTGTGCGCAATATAAAAGCGAACATTTTTAAACATTTGTGTGGGAGCTGCCCGATGGAGTGGATCTATATGGCCCATCTTTGAACTTGATTTAAGTGTGTACAAAATATTACAAAGGCCAAGTTTTGGACTGAACCGGTTGATCCGTGCGAGAGCTATCGTGCGCTCCAGCCAGCCAGACTGATAGACAGACGGACGAACGTTGCTAAACCGACTCCAAATTCCTCCAAACATACTTGGCGACTAAAACCAGTATTTCGATAAGGCACATTTTCGTCGCATGAAAGGTTGAGGGTATAACAATTATTTTTCGTTTATAAAAGTACTAGGTCTTCCTCCCCGTTAAGGCTAATTCCTTGCAAAATCCATTTCGTCTTGGTCACACAAAAGGCTGCCTCCTTGTATGAGACCTCATTTGGTACTAAACTGTTTGAAGAGGGTGGTTCCTAGATTAACTGAGGGTATCAATTAATATCATCGAATGAGCTTTGCGGATATACCAAAATCAGACATGGCTTGGAATAAATTTGAACGTAAGGGGTTGTCGGAGGCTCCTCTATAATCGACAAAAAGATGTTAGGTGTCTCTGGGGTTTTTAGTACGACAATTTAAGATATATAATTCTCGCTTATAAAAATTACAGCGATAGGCTATTCCCTACTAAATATAAACTCTGTGTATGAACCCCAAACTCTTGACCTAGTAGAAAGTCTGTACATATCAAAGACAGCTTCCAGTGCTAAAGCTTCCACTACAAAAACCAATTTGTTAAACGCCGTTTTGACCCCATATCCCTCAACTTGGGAAACACCTAACTTGTTATACCTTTAATACGCACGTTGACAGCCGATAACCTGAATTATTGTTATGACAGAATACTGAAATTATGTTTATCTATACATCCTTTTTTCGTCAAAAAATGAAGAAATTATCTGTCTTAAATTTTCGTAGTTGAGTTAATAAAACCAGCTTAACCTTTTAAAATATGTCTGTCTATGTTAACCACCAGATGATGATGTTCCCTTCGGTATAAATTTAAAAACAATGATGATGATGATGCCGATCACCATTCTTATTGCCATTATCAGGGACTTGTTTCAGTTTCAGTACGAGTACTTAAGAAAGGCCATGAAGATAACGACGTTTATTGAGAAGATTCAGCAGCATCTTTTTTGGTTGTTAAAGTTGCTACTGCTGACTTGGTCTTCGCAGCTGCTACTGCTTCTGTTATTGTTGTTGCTGTTCTTATTGACATATCTGACCTTGCGACATAATAACACTACCAGCCGGCCATCCATTAAGGTAATGTCCAGCTCCATTGTGATTGGTTGTGGTTTGTTTTATTTTTAAATTTTCTTTAGCAAAAAGGAATTCGTTACAGTAGACCATTGTTATATTGTTTTAGAGATTTATTTAGCTTTTGTTATTGTTATCGTCTCTCATTGAACACACAATAATTTGAACAGCATCACCGTAAGATTATGGTTTTTGAAGTACACCTTTCAATTGTCCAATACGTTGTGGGTTTAAGATCTTGTTTCTTCGTGTTCACAATTAGGTATTTGAAAATCCAATCAATTTGCTTCATACTTATGATTTGGCGTAATGGAACGTGAACTTGTGATCACGTTAGTTGTATTTAATTAAGGTCGTAATCGTGTGGTGCGGAATTTATATAGGCCATAACAAATTTGACCTATAAAAAGACAATTTTTTGCAATCAATTGCGTTTTGTTTTCTTAGAATTGTTTTAACATTTAAAAATAAAAAAAAAAAACATTGCGAAAAAAAACTAAATTGCAAATATTTCTCATGATATTTACTAAGTAATAAGCATTTTGTAGTGTCCACACAAAAATGGAGATGTTTAAAATAAGTACAACATATGATGGTACTTCTTTACTTTATTTTTGGTAGGAGTAGTCAAACGATTTATTTCAGTCGCTAATTCACCAATAATAATTAGATAACAATCTTTGGGTGACGTAGTGAATGGCAAAGCTCGGGACTTATCTTGATCCCTCTTTCATCTCAAGTGGACACGGACCTTCTCATGGTGGAGATGTTTTGTGACCTCTGGGAACCTAAAATGTCAAATTACAGGTAGTTTGGTAAAAAATTAAAAATCTCCAAATACCGATAAACGGGAGGTACCGTTATATGGGGGCTATACCGAGACATGGACCTATGTTGACAATTTTTTGGTAGAGAAGTTTTGTGACAGCAGGGTGCCTGAGAGCCTAATGTTAAATTACAGGTAGTTCGGAATAAAAAAGTAGCTAAAATCTTCAAAATACCGAAAATCGGGAGGTACCGTTTTATGCACACAGAGAAAAAAATATGTTTGATCCAACAATATTCCAAGAGCAAAATATGTATTGTTAACATATTGTTGGATTCCTTATGTAGTATTGTAAATCCAACAATCCAAAAATAGTTTGTGTCAACTGAACAATATTTCTCTCTTTTCTTCGAAAATTTTTTTCTCTTCTCTCTCTATTCGATGCCGTGTTGAAAAAACAATTTTGGTGAGTTGTGGCGTTTGTATGACATGCTGCCTTTATCTTTGTTTTTGTGTGTATGTATACCAACAATGACTCTGGTTTTTATTTGTTTCTGTTTTGTTACATTCTTCTTCTTTATTTCATTCTTCTTTCCTTTTCATGTTTGTTATGGTGTTTAATTATTCTTATATGTGGTGGCTGTTTGTGGCTTTTTGTTTGTCTTTGTTGTCAGCTAAAGTAGCAAACCATGTACATATTGCGTTCATCAATACTCGTAATATTATACGCGATATTTATATAAAAGTTGTGTGGAAAGTGTATATGAGAAGTATAAACACTCAAATCAAAAAATTTAGTATCTGGTTTTCAGGGCTGACAATATGTTTTGTAAAAAATTTAGATTATGATTGTTCCTACAATCGGTATTGTTAACGATTTTTACAATATTGCGGAAATTCGAAAGTTGTTTTTGTTTTCTATGTTCGGAACAAAAGATGGTATTTTTGGATTTGGATGACAATGTTTGTACAAAACAAACACATTTGTGGAACCAAAATAGATATTTTTGTTCCAACAAAACCGAAAAATATTTTTTCTCTGCGTGTGGGAGCCAAAACAACCAAAACATGGACCTATGTATTTTAAATGTTTTTGTGGAAATGTTTTGTGACAACTGGGAACCTCAAATGTTAAATTACAGGTAGTTCGGTCAAAAAATGCTAAATACCTCAAAATACTGAAAATGGGGAGGTACCGTTATTTGGGGGGCTATACTGAGACACGGACGTACTTTGACAATTTTTGGGTGAGATATATTGCGACCTCTGGGAACCTCAAACGTCAAATTACAGGTAGTTCGGACAAAAAATTTAACTAAATCTTCAAAATACCGAAAATCGGGAGGTATCTTTATATGGGAACATGCACCTATGTTAAAGTTTTTTGTGACCTCTGGGAACTTCAAATGTTAAATTACAGGTAGTTCGGCCAAAGAATATAGCTAAAACCCTCAAAATACCGAAAATGGGGAGGTGCCGTTACATAGGGGCTATACCACAACTTAGACCTCTACCAACGAATTTCTGCGGGAATATTTTGTAGCCGTTGGAAACACAAAATACAAAGTTACAACCAATTCGATATTCAAATGGGACTAATACGTTGAAAAATTCCGGATGCTAGAGTGATTTCCACAGACGGACATGGTTATATCGATGTGCACGCTGATCAAGAATATATATAGTATATAAGGTCTAAAATGATAATTTCGAGGAGTTACAAACAGAATGACAAACTTAATATACCCCCCATAGTATGGTGGAGGGTTTAAAAACTAAGGTTGGTCTAGTAAACCACCCCTCCAAAAACATCGAAAAGAAAAACAAACCCCTCTAAAATTGACAACCCCCGCCGCAATTCGCATAAAACCTAAATTTTTCAACATCAGCTTTAATTCCGCTCATGATGGTACTAAAAACAAGGACGAACCGAACTAGACCAAAGGTATATTTTACGAGCGCTTAAAACAAAACATATGAGAGTTGTCTTGCCCTGATATTCAAATTATTCTATTTTAATGTCAAAATTGGAAAGAAGAATCTATTTGGCCCAACAGCTGATAGAATTCAGCAGCAAAGAGCAAATTGATCAGATGGAAGACATTCATATAGCGTGTTGGATGTACGCCCGTTCAGAGGAGCAAACGTAGACTCGAACCACAACTTTGTTGCAGCAAAGGAACGTACTCGATTAAACATAGGAAATAAAGCATGAATATATACAACACTAAAGTTGGACATCGGTAAGCTGAAAATTAAAAAAGATAGATATAGCATATACCATTCAACTGGTCCAATTGCTTAATGAAAGCACTCCTCGTCCCGATAACATATCAGAACAGTGGCAAAGTACTGCCCACTCCATACTTGGATACCAGAGCCCTCAACCAAGGAACCCATGGTATGGCCAGGAGTGTCGTCCTGCTACCGAAGTGAAAAATGTGATATAAGGACTACTCTACAAACAGTAGCAACGCGAAGCACACATCGGAAGAAAAGGAGAGAGGTGAAACGTATTTTCAATACGAAAAAGAGGGAAATGTAAAAGGGGGAGTTTGAAAAAATCGAAAGGTGTAGGAGCCTGAATTAAGTCCAAAAATTATACCAAAGAGTAAAACATCAAACTGGTGGGTTTGGTACTGGCACATCCTCCTGTAGCAAGGTAATGTGGTAACCGATAGTGTGCTCAGGATATTGAAAGACATTTTTCCAAACTGTTGGTTTCCAATACTAGCGAAGACAACGAAGATACCACAGATCCAATCACAGAAGATGATATTGAGTGTATGCCGCCCGCCAAGATGATGGGAGGGAAACCTTATAAATAAGTCGATTTCTTGCTGTCGATGAATAACCAGCCGAACTGTTCAAAATCGGAGGTCATACGCTGATAAGGTGTATGAAACAGCTAGTTAGCATCAACTGGCAGGAAAACCCGTGCCCATAAGAAAAGAGTCATCTTCATATTGATTGTAAGTAAGTGTCAGGGACATTGTGTGAACGACTGAAGCCTAAGCCAGCTTTATTCGTTCCTACATTATCCCTAACACTAACTTATAAGCAAAAGAAAGCTGCGCCTATAGTTAGACAGCACAGTCTTATCTCCTTTCTTGTGAAAGGGCACAGGATGCTCAGGTTCCAATCGTCGGGTACGCGTCCAGATGATACTAACTAGCTGATCCATACACCTTATAAGCGTTTCGCCTCCGGTTTTGAACAGCTCGGCTGTAAAACATCGGCTCCTGCTGCAATGGTGGATTCACCTGGGCCCTATTCCTCGAACAACTTATCGCTTTTCATATTGCACTTATCAATATTTTTGACAATTCTCAAAGTTAAGTGTTCCACAGAACCATTATTTTTGATAAGTGATAAGTTGCTAATTATAAAGTTTTTTTTGATTGATTTCTGTTCCACAAACGTTATTTCTGCTAAGTGAAAAGTTGTAACGGCAAAGCGTATTTTGCTAAGATTTTGCAAAAAAATTTGCTCTTTCGTTCCACAGAAAACTCTGCATTTTGATTTTGCAGATCAAATTTTGATAAGTTTGCCTTAAATTTGCGAGGTAAACGTTCTCTTTGCCAATGTACATTGTTAAAGCGAGTTTTTGTTCGGAAATAGAGAAAACACGGTTATGACAAGAAATTGTAAAGATTTTTTCCGAACTTCTACCCTCTGAATCAACCATCCTACTTCGAACTCTCACTATCCGAAATTCCACCCTACGAACAATCCCATTCCGAACTTCCACCCTGCGAACAACCTCACAAATCGATGTTTCTCGATTTTACATTTAGACAAAACTCTATTTGAGAGACTATTTTTATTTATTACTATACCCTCCACCATAATATGGAGGGTATATTAGGTTTGTCATTTCATTTGTAACTCATCGAAGTAATCATTTGCGACCCTATAAGGTATATACCTATATTTTTGATCAGCGTAAAATTCTAAGTTGATTTAACCACATCCGTCCGTCAGTCTGTTGTAATCACGCTATCTTCCGAACGAGTTATTTTAAGGGTTTTAGCTACATTTTCAGAACGAATTAGTTATAATATGCTCCCAAAACATACAAACATAGGCCCATCTTTTATTATAGCCCCCATATACCACCCAATTTCAGCTACTTTGGGGTTATTAGCTACATTTCCGGGCCGAATTAGGTATAATTCAGTCAATCACCAAGACACGTCTCCACAAAAAATTATGGATATAGGTCTACGTTTTTTATAGCCCCCATATAGCAGTACCGTCCGATTTCAGCTATTTTAAGTTTCTTAGATACATTTCTAGAACGAATTAGTTATAATTTGGCAAGTAACTTCTCCACTTTGTGGAAGAAAACTAATTACTCTAAGCCGAACATAACGCTTTTTACTTGTTTTATTTCGCTTAATTTTATTTTTTTTATTTTACTTTATTTTATTTATTTTTTAAATTTATTTTATCTCAATTTACTTTACTTTATTTCACTTAATTTTATTTTATTTCACTTCATTTTATATTGTTTTATTTTTATTTATTTTTTTATTTTATCTGATTTTATTTTTTATTTTATTTTACTTCATTTAATTTATTTTGATCTTATTTTAATTTATTTCATTTAATTATTATTTAATCTTTATTAAAATTATTTTATTTTATTTTTATTTCATATTAAATTATTTTGTTTTATTTTATTTTATTTTATTTTATTTAGTTTATTTATAATCCCATAGTCGTTGTTTTAATATTTTATTAAAACAACTTTAATTTATTAGTGGGAAAAAATTGGCGATGTTTACCAAGGGGTAAGGCAGGGAATACTATAGTTTCAGATCTCGCCACAGATCTTCATCAGTTCCCTTATTTCTTGTTTTTCAACAAGAAACTTTTTATACCCAAGTGTCAATTGCTCGCTCAAATAGATACGGGCGCAAAGAAACACTCTGATCGAGAATTTCTTTGGCACTACCTAAAAACGCCAACCCTCCTAATTGTGAGACCGGGCACCGTCAAAATGTTGTTTATTGCTGTAGTATGCAATACCAACAAATTAGTTATGTGCTTTTTCGTCGAGAATCGACGAACGCATAGCAGTGGGAAAAATTTGGTTTTGTTTGCAAGTGAAGTTGCTAGAGTTTAGGTAGTGCCAAAGAAATTCTCGATCAGAGTGTTTCTTTGCGCACGTATCTATTTGAGCTAGCAATTGACACTTGGGTATAAAAAGTTTCTTGTTGAAAAACAAGAAATAAGGGAACTGATGAAGATCTGTGGCGAGATCTGAAACTATAGTATTCCCTGCCTTACCCCTTGGTAAACATCGCCAATTTTTTCCCACTAATAAATTAAAGTTGTTTTAACAAAATATTAAAACAACGACTATGGGATTAAGCCTGACTATTTTGAAAAACAAAATAGAAGTCGTCATCCCAAACAAAAAACGCCAACCCTTCCTAATTTATTTTATTTTATTTCTGTTTAATTTAATTTATTTAATTTTATTTTATTTACTTTTAATAATATCAGTTTCTTTTCATTTTTTTCGCTCGTCTCAATTTTACATTTGCCAAGTAAAAAATAAAGCAAACATGATAAAACGTTCTTTGGAACAAATATCATTCACACTTTGCAAGAGAACTGAGAGATTTACCAATATGGCTGAAAAATTGAGCAAGAGAACACAACAACTGTGCTAAAAGAACAGTGATAGACAAATTTGCTAAGTGCAAGGGAAATTGAAAAGTAATTTTTGTGGAACAAAAAAAGATTATCACTTTTCAAAATAACTACTTTTTAATAAGTGCAAAATGAAAAATGGTAAGTTGTTTCGAGGAATAGGGCCCTGGTCTAAACCCGCATTGGTATGGCCCAATTATTTCGTTGACCGTAGGTTTTATTCGGCTTTATACCGACACTAACTTATAAGCAGTAGAGTGACATTTTATGCTTACACTTTATCAGCTTTTCACTTACGGTTTTGAACAGCTTATCAGCCAAGCAGGCATTAGCTCGTGGTGCCTTCTGATATTGAATCTGTGGTATATTCTTCGTCTTCATTAGTATTGGATACCAAACAGTTTGGAAAACTGTTCTTTCCATATCCTCAGCACACTATATGTGTCAGTTACCAAATTACCATGCTGGTCTCTACAGGAGGATGTGCCTATACCAAAGCCATCAATTTGACGTGTCGCTCTTTAGATGACTTTTCGTACTTCATTCTGGTTCCTATACATCCTTTTTCCTGCGGAAAAGACGTATCTCCTCTCCACTTTTCTAACGATTCCTACTCTAGTTACCGTACCTAGTTGCTTAGTTGCGATGGATAGATGGGGGATATTCTCCGTCCACCGCATTCACATGATAGTTATTTATGGCATCTGCTACTGTATCCGTATGAATGCTATTTATACCTGCTTGATAGGCTTGTTGATCTCTTGTAACATTAGACCTCTCTTTCTAGATCATGAAGATCCCTCATGATCCCTTCGTGGTGATTAGAAAGACCCTCACGGTAACATCCGAGCAAGTACTGCAACTGAAGGATACCAGTGTGTGTTGCTGTAGTGGAAAAATCTATATCTCCTCATGTAGATGGTCCATTAAAGACATGGGGAAGCAAACTCGGGGCGGCATTCTAACAGGTTTGAATATTTTTCCATCAGTCCACACATATAATTGATTACTCAAAGTTTCAAACTTGGCCGGAGGTTGTCTGTTCGAATTCAAAACCGGTCTATACGATTCATCTTTGCTGGCATACTTGCCTGGCTTCAGTAGCGGGACCATCCTGCCCATTTTCCACACTTCGGGAACGATGTGTGTGGCTAGCGACAGGTTGAGAACTTTAGTAAGATTTTTACTCCGGCGTATCCAGTTGTTTCAGCATTATCATGGATGTTCCATCAGCACCCAACGCTTTGAATGACTTAGCGTTCCTGATGATATTCGCAACATCATCCATTGTAAATTGTGACGGTTCATCCCCAGCAGGAAGAGCTCTGCTGGGAAGTTTAGTCTTAATTTGGGTATTCGACCAGAAGGTATATTGCGAGCGGCTGCAGCAGTGATGATGTCTCGGAGCGTCCTTTTTGCTACCCGAAGGGTTGGGCAGATCCCAGAAGCGGTGATAAGTAAACTTTTTGAAACTCGGCGAGTTGGATTTTTCATGATTGGTAAAAGTGCGGCGTTCAGAAGTGATGAAATCGGGCAGTCTGTTGCAGGAATCAATGATGTGGAGATGGTCCGATTCAGGAGAAACGACGTTATGTCTGGCGAACTGTGAAACTCTCCGCTAATTCTGATAGGGCCCTACAAAATGTAGAGCTATCAGCCAGCATTAAAACATCTGGTCGATTCCGAGGACCGAATGCCATAACTCATGATGAGCATTAAAGTCCCCCAAGATGAGATGTTTATGACCATCCAAAAGCAGTCGAACTTCCGTGTTGTGTCTGTTCGTACGTTATTTACTACGTTTCAACGTAAGCAAACTGATTCCATGTTTTTTTGATCTGGAAACAACCAGGTGCCCATATGAATGTGGAGGTGCTTAAATCTGATACTGCAAACTACTATGTTTTTTGCCGCTGCGAAGTCTATCAGCCTCATGCCATTGTCAGATGTTTCACTGTGAAGACTGAATTTCCAGTGTTGGCATTAAAATTGTCTGGAATAATTTTAATTTTATGGGCAGGACAACGGTCATAGGTTTCTTCTAAGCTCTAGTAAAATATATCTTGTCTTCAGTGCGACCATGAACGGAAATAAAGATGATGTTGAAAATTTTCGCTTTTATTCGAATTGCAAGACGTTCATTCAATGGGGTTAAGCTGGAGACCAGATGTTTTAACTTCCCAGCAAACCAAATGTCAGATGTCCGACACGTCTGAACAATTTTGGAAGCAAAGTCGTTCATATTTCGTTCCGATTTCTAAACGATTTTTCGGAGAGGAAATAGTTCAGATTTTGTAGCGATTTCGGAACGAATGTCGGAAAGAAATTTCCTTTCCGAATTTCCCAAGTATTTTCTTCAGATTTCGTTACGAAATCGGACCGAAATCGATCCGATGTCGTTCCGACATTTCGTTCCTAAATTATGTCAACCACTTCATACAAATTTCGTTAAGATATCATTACGATTTCGGATCAGTAGTGGGATTCTGTAACTCATTTTTGCTGTTATCGATAATTGTCGGTAAAATTAAAATGCTTATAATTTGGATAATTAACGAAAATTTTCGGTAAGTTAACGATGAATAAAAAGTAGTCGCTAGCCTCTACCGACACAAACAGTGATGTCAACTTTTCTTTATGTTTTTAGTCATAATTTTGCGATTTAATTTTACCGATTTTTGTCGGTAACAGCAAAAATGAGCTACAGAATCCCACATAGGACGTATCGTCCGAATTTTGTTCCGATTTCGTTACGATGTCGGTACGATTGGTTTGCTGGGTTCCGACCAACTACAAATACGCAACCAAACTTAAGCTTTATATAATACAGTGGTTCACCTTTAGGTGTTGTTGTGACACATTTCCCAATCCATCGTATTTCCTATACGGCAGTAATATCGGCCTTGTATTTTTGAAGAACATCTGCCAATACGTAAACTGTGCAATTTTTCTATAAAGAGAGCGAACATTCCAAGCGAAGTTTCGCAGTTCATGGTCCTTAAAACGTTTGCGGTGGTCGTCAACTTTAGGGGAGTTTGTTTTCCTTTTTCTTTGTTTTTTCATAGTACGTTGTTTTTTGGAGGGGTGCGTTATTAGTCCAACGCCAAACTCAAGTTTTTTAACGTTCTTATGGATAAACGTGCGGCACATGTTAGCTCACTTCACTATTAAAGGCAGCTCCCCGGGTGACACCATGTGAAGGCCAGTGTCCACTTTAGATGAAAGAGGTACTAATATAAGTCCTGGGTTTTGCCATGTTAAAACGGGTCAGGGCCGTTGCTTGGTATGTCTCATCCCCTAAGTTACCCGGTCATATCAATAGAATGGATAACAAGCAAAAAAGTATCAGTCGGTTTTGCCGAGAGAGTTATACCCTCAGCCTATGTGAATTGAAACTTTCATCTACGGACAAATCGAATGTATTTAGAGTCTTTTCAGAATTTTAAACATTTGAACTTACAGACAAAAATGTGGATTAAAGTTTAAAAGTGTTGCGGAGGAATTACTTGAAGGAATGGCCGGCATAGTCCATTATGAATGCGAATCTTATTTTAGAAGTCATACCTTTTCGATAGATATCGCACCCACTAGTCACTTCTGTGGGTCATCGTATAACATTTGGACTAGTATGCCAGGAAGCATGAACTTGTCCACGGAAAACATAATATCGCTGTAAACCGGAACACAACGAATAGCATCGGTATACATTTCCAATGGATCTTTGAACGGACCATAAACTGCACTTAAACAAAAATGTTGAACTTTTGCAGGGGAGGTACCTTAAGGAGAGGACCAATATGGGCCATTTTAGAAGTTAAACTAAATTTGGACAAAATATTAGAAGATCCAAAGTTTGGTCCAAATTGGTTACCGCGTGCATACCGTTTTAGTGACATTATTTAAATTTTAGGGGGAAGTACTGAAAGTTGTGTACCGGTATTGCCCATCTTCGAACTAAAACTAAGTTTGGACAAAATATTACGAAGGCCAAATTTCGGACCAACTCGGTTGGCCAGTTCGAGTGCTATAGTGCGCTCCAGCCACTACACATGGTGCCATAGATATTTTTACAACTATAGGGCTATTTTCTCTGGAAATATTTACTTGCCCCTGAAAAAACTTGTACCATAGTAAATGGGGTCAGAGAATGCAAGTTGCTTCAATAAAAATCAAAGTGATTCGAGAGCAGGTCTTAATGTGAACATATCCGATATTTTGTGTGAGAGGTATCCGAATTAGAGCACAAATATAGTCCATATTCGAAACTGATCTAAATCTGTTAGATATATTAGGACGTGTAAAGTATGGACCAACTCGGTCACTCCCTTCAAGAGTTATCGTGCGCACAATTTTTATACCCTCAGCCATACGATGAAAATGTGCCTCATCGAAATAATGGTTTTAGACCCCAAGTATGTTTGGACGAAATGTGTTTCAGACGATCTAGCCATGTCCGTCCGTCTGTCTGTCTGTCCTGCTGGCTGGAGCGCACGATAACTCTCGAACGGATGAACCGATTCGGTTCAAATTGTGGCTTTCGTAATATTTTGCCTAAACTTAGTTTAAGTTCGAAGATGGGTTATATCGGTCCAGTCCTTCCGGTACCTCCCCCACAAAAGTTCGAAAATGTTCGGAAAATTTGCGCGAACGATAACTCTTGAAGGGGGTAACCGATTTGATTCATACTTTGCCCATCGTGAAATATGTACCAGACTTAGATGTGGTTCCAATATGGACTCAATCGGTCTACTCCTTCTGGTACCTCCCACACAAAATTTTAGATAAGTTCAGTAAAAGTTTCATCAGGGGCAAGTCCATACTTCCTGAGAAAATAGCCTGAAAGTTGCAAAAAAACCCTTATGACACCGTGTGAGATGGTTGGAGCGCAAGATAACGCTCGAACGGATCTGACGATTTGGTCCAAAATTTGGCCTTTGTAATATTTTGTCCTTCAGGTACCTCACCCACAAAATTTCAAAAATGTTCGGAAAAATTGTTCGTACGGTAACTTTTGAAGGGAGTGGCCGAATTGGTCCATACTTTACACATCTCAATATATCTACCAGATGTAGATCAGGTTCAAATATGGACTATATTTGTCCACTTCATCCAGTACCTCCCAAACAAAATATCGGATAAGTTCACTTTAAGACCTGCTATCGAATCACTTTAATTTTTGTAGAAGCAACTTGCATTCGCTTCCTAAATTATGATGGTAAAAGTTTTTTTTTCAGGGGCAAATCCACACTTCGTAAGCAAACAGCCCGAAGGGAGTAAAACCCCCCTAGTGGCACCATATGTAGTGGCTGGAGATCGACTTCCATAATGGTCAATGTCGATTTCTTTAAGTATTTTCTCCGCAAAACTTCTGCTCTTTAATCTAATCAACTCTAACTGCATACCTTTTTTGGGAAAAAATTGTTTCAATATACACAGGCTGAGGGTATATCTCTGTCGGCCAAGCCGACTGATACTTTTTTTACTTGTTCCGAACATTTTTGAACTTTTGTGGGGGAGATACCAGAAGGAGTGGACCGATATGACCCATCTTCAAACTTAAACTTAGTTTATGCAAATATTACGATGCCCAAAATTTGGTTCGAATCGGTTCTTCCTTTCGAGAGTTATCGTGCACACCAGCCAGCCGGACGGTCATTGCTAAATCGACTCCAAATTTTCTGAAAAACATTTCGTCCAAACATACTTGGGGTCTTAAACCATTATTTTGATGAGACACATTTTGTCCGTATGAAAGTGTCTACACCCTCTTTAGCATAAATGCTGATGGTATAAAAATGATAAGTGAGGCTAATTTCTAATCATCCGATGGTGTATTGCATATTATTGACCCACAACTCTATTTTATTACATTTATTTTCATAATTTAAATAACATTTTTAATATTTTCTGATTTTTTGGATTTCCCACCAATATTTCTTAAATTATTATTCAAAAAAAAAATAAATTATTTTCAATTAATTTCACTATTTTTTACTTTTTTACTTTGTTTTGTTTTTGCTTTATCGAGACATACTGTCGGTTTAATTTGTGTTGGCATTTCATTGTCTGCTTGAAATTTGGTGTGCTTGTTTTACTTTTTTCTGCTTTTTTGTTAAACAATTTTTTACTTATTGGCATAGGTCAGTGTTGAGCGTTTCTTTTGTTTTATTTGTTGATTTGCTTTTACTCTTCGACGATTGTCGGCAACTTTGTTAGCTTGTCGACACGCTGCGAATTATTGCCATAGACAATTGGAGATGATGTAGTTTTTTGGTGTTGTTTTTTTTAATATGTTTTTAATTTTTATAAATGATGATGATTCGTCTCAATGAATTGCACTTTTTATGAGAAGGTGAATAGAAGGTGTATCGATTACGGTCATAATAGCTTGGATGTTGATTGGGATTAGATGATATTGCATGGACAAAGGGAATTATAAAAGGATAAGTTGGCGAGGAATTAAATGGGATTCGAATTTATAAACCTTGTTGTTATGCCTTGGGCCACTATTAGTAGTGCCAAGGTCATTATCTTGTAATGACCAACATTTGAAACAAAATAATTTCTTATTTTTCTAATAAGACGTAACACTAACTGTAGCTTTTTGACATTTCTTTGTAAATCAAAAATATTTTCATGTAACTACCAAATGTATGCTGGTATTTCCACATGTTTTTTTTTCCTAATTCGTGGTACACTTTTATAGGGTACATGAATAAGGAAGAAATATAAAAGCATTTTAAAGAAGTTTTAATTTATCGACCTATTCACACCAAACAAAAACACACACTCGTACATAAATCACAAAACAATACAAACTTCCCACGTTATTAGGTCTTCGTTTTTTGAGAAGAACTCGAGTAAACACATGCCCAGCCAACCAAAGATATCAACTTCTTCTCTATGAAGTCGTAAAACATAAACTAACAGCTTATTATAAACCATAAAAAATGCGATAAATATAATGTTTAGGTTTTTTAATTTAATAAATGTTTTTAAATAAAATATATGTTGTATTGTCTTAATAGGGTCATAACTTTATATTTTTAGTAATGTATACAATTTTGCCAAGGCGGAAGATTCTTTCTTGATGTTTTTATGACCAAATAAAAAGGTATTTCATTTATGGCCGAATGATGTTGTTATAATACGAAGATTATAATGCCGCAAGTATATGTTTTATAAGTGTTTCGATAAATATAATGGAATGATAATGCAATTTCCCTAATAGTAGCGCATTTAGTATTTAGGTGTATCGCATTTTTTGATTAAATTCCCTTCTTCTTCCTGCGTTTCAGTTATGGCAAAACCTACGTTTATAGTTTAGATATATCCTATAAGACGAACTAACTTATTTTACGTTTTTTCCTTCCTTCGAACAGAAATTTGAAAAATATTCTTAATATAATCAACGTCTACCATAGTCATTGAAAAAATATTCTTAACAGAATCCACGCTTTTCATAGTCACTGAAAAAATATTGTTAATAAAATCCTCGATTTCCAAAGTCATTGAAAAGTATACTTAATAGAATACACGGTTTCCATAGTTATTGAAAAAATATTCTTAGTAGAATCCACGTTTTGCATAGTCATTGAAAAATATTATTAATGTAATCCACGCTTTCCATGACGTAGGGGATGGAAGATACCAAGGAACGGTCCTGACCGGTTTTAACATGGCCCAGGATTTATCTTGGTCCCTCTTTTATCTCAAGTGGATACTGACCTCGCCGTGGTGTCACCTGGGGAACTGCCTTTAACACCCGTTAAATGTAGTGAGCTAACAAGTGCCGCGCGTTCACCCATAAGAATGTTAAAAACTTGGGTTTGGGTTTGGGCGGGTTAGTAACCCTCCCCTACAATAAACCGCCAACTATGAAAAAACGAAAGAAAAGAAAAACAAACCCCTCTAAAGTTGACGAACCCCGCAAACGTTTTAAGGACCATGATCTACGAATCTGCACCTGGAATGTTCGCACTCTTTATAGAGAAGGTGCAGTCTTCGCATTGGCAGACGTACTTGAAAAGTACAAGGCCGATATTACTGCCATACAGGAAATACGATGGATTGGGAAAGGCGTCACAACAACACCTAAAGGTGACGCACTGTATTATAGCTGCCATGACGTAAAGCATGAGTTTGGTTGCGGATTTTTAGTTGGCCGGAGGTTAAAACATCTTTTATCAAGCTTCACCCCAGTGAATGAAAGACTTGCTGCAATTCGAATAAAATTCTTCAACATCAGCTTTATTTGCGCTCATGCACCCACTGAAGAAAAGGACGAACAGAGCAAAGATATATTTTACGAGTGCATAGAAGAAGCATATGACCGTTGCCCTGCCCATGACATTAAAATCATTCTAGGCGATTTTAATGCCAAAATTGGAAAAGAGAATATCTTTGGCCCAACAGTCGGGAAATTCAATCTCCACAGTGAAAAATCTGACAATGGTATGACGCTGATAGACTTTGCATCTGCAAAAAACATGGTAGTTAGCAGTACCAGATTTAATCATCTCGATATTAATAAGGCCACCTGGCTGTCTCCTGACCAAAGAACAATAAATCACATTGATCACGTTGTGATAGATGGAAGACATTCATCGAGCGTGTTGGATGTACGATCGTTCCGAGGAGCAAACATAGATTCGGACCATTACCTCGTTGCAGCAACGGTACGCACCCGTCTAAACGTTGCAAATAAAGCACGGACTGAAACAACAAGATAGTTGGACATCGCTAAGCTGCAAACACAACAGATAGCCACAGCATATTCCACTCAACTGACCCAATTGCTTAATGAAAGCGCTTCTTGTCCCGATAACATATCAGCACAATGGCAAAATATTGCCCACTCCATGCAAACAGCCGCAAAATCAGTACTTGGATACCAGAGACCTCCACCAAAGAATCCATGGTATGACCAGGAGTGCCGTGCTGCTACCGAAGAGAAAAATGCGGCATATAGGGCTACTTTACAATCCGTAGCAACGCGTAGCGCACGAGACAGGTATCGGGAGAAAAGGAGAGAGGAGAAACGTCTTTTCCGCAGGAAAAAGAGAGAGATGAAAAAGCGGGAGTGTGAACAAATCGAGATGTACAGGAGCCAGAATGAATTCCGAAAATTCTGCCAAAGAGTGAAGCAACAAACTGATGGCTTTGGTACAGGCATATCCTCCTGTAGAGACCAACAAGGTAATTTGGTAACTGATACAGATAGTGTGCTCAGGATATGGAAAAAACATTTTTCCAAACTGTTGGTATCCGATAGCAGCGAAGATACCACAGATCCAAACCCAGAAGATGAAAATGAATGTATACCGCCCAGCCAAGATGAGGTAATGACAGCAATAAATCGACTGAAGAATAATAAGACGGCAGGAGCAGATGGCCTACCAGCCAAGCTGTTCAAAACCGGAGGCTACACGCTGATAAGGTGTATGCATCAGCGTACCCGACGATTGGAACGTGAGCATCCTATGTCCAGTCCACAAGAAGGGTGATAAGACTGTGTGCTCCAATAACAGGGGCACTACCTGCTCCCTATTGCATATAAGATAGTATCTGGCATATTGTGTGAGAGACTAAAGCCTATGATCAATGAAATTATTGGAGCCTATCAGTGCGGCTTTAGACCTGGCAAATCCACCATTGACCAGATATTTACCTTGAGACAAATCCTGGAGAAGACCCAAGAAATGCAGATCGACACCTTCCATCTTTTCGTCGATTATAAAGCAGCATTCAACAGCCCTATACGTTCAAAGGTGTTCCAAGCCATGTCTGATTTTAGTATTCCCGCAAAGCTCATTCGGCTTTGTAGAATGACATTAACTGAGACGAGATCCTCAGTTAGAATAGGAAAGAACCTCTCCGAAGAGTAGAGCTGGCAAACTATCGATATCGGCTCCATTCGATTTTTTCGATATTTCCGTTTCAAACTATCGATAAAATCGATACTATCGTAGATTTGTCACCCATATTTATTTAGAATCCAAAATGACCAACAAACGTGTTTTGTTTACCTATCGTATGTCGTTGAAATACCGCTGTAAAATTCAATTTTAAATCGTCGGTACGTTAAGACTTTAAAGAGATTTGTTCCAGCCCAATTTCACTCAATCATTTTGGAGAATAATATTACATATTTAACTTTCTATTGTTACCTGCTAGCAATAAAAAATTCCAATTGTCGCAATTTAATTAGTCCAGTAGTGGAATTCTGTAACTTATTTTTTGACTTACCGACAAAAATCGGTAAAATTAAAATTCTTATAATTTCGGTAATTAACGAAATTTTTCGGTAAGTTAACAATCAAAATAAAGCTGTCGCTAAGTCCTACCGATATAGGCAGTGTTGTCAACTTTTATTGATACTTTTCTGTCATAAATTTGCATTTTTATTTTACCGATTTTTGTCGGTAACTTAAAAAATGTGTTACAGAATTCCACTACAGTAGTGGGATTCTGTAACTCATTTTTGCTGTTACATCTGAAAAAGGGGTGGAGCGAATTTTATTAAAAAAATGTATGAAATTAGACGTTCTTAGACCGAATTCCTCACTACAGCAATATTATTATTTTACTCTATGGAACTCGATCTATAAACGCTTAATTTCATGAGTTTTTTTTAATGAAATCACTCTAGTGTGGACCGGGAATATGGAACTTGATCTAGGGACACATAATTTGATGAAATCTTTTCTATGAAATCACTCTAGTGTGGAGCAGGACTTAACAATTTGCTCAATAAAATATACGGCTATTGCTTCTACGGTTCTTATTTAGTGATGACAAAATGTTCGATAGTATCGATATAAAAAACTATTCATCGATATTGGCGTAAAAAATTAAGTATCGATAATATCGATATTTCCATCGATGGTTTGCCAGCTCTACCGAAGAGTGTATTACCAAAAGAGGTTTCAGACAAAGATACGGCCTGTCATGTGATCTATTCAACATCCTGCTGGAAAAGATCATACGAGACGCTAAGGTCAAAAGAAATGGAACGATATACACGAACAGCCATATGTTACTGGCTTATGCCGACGACATTGACATCATGGGTCGATCGGTAAAGGAAGTAACTGACACTTTTGCAAAAGTCGAAAGAGAATCTGCTAAAGTTGGTCTGGCAGTAAACGGCGAAAAAACCAAGTTGATGGTATCGACACGTAATCTGTCCACAAACCCCGCACCATCTGTGAATGTTGTCACCTACAATTTTGAGGTAGTAAAGGACTTCGTCTACCTCGGCACCGCCATAAGCACAACAAATAACATCAGTTGTGAGATACGAAGAAGAATTGTATTGGCTAACAGATGCTACTTTGGGCTGAGTAAGCAGTTTAGGAATAAAGCCACCCCTCGTCAAACAAAAGTAACACTTTACAAAACACTGATACTACCCGTGCTAATGTATGGTTCCGAAGCATGGGCCAATCTGTGTTGACGGCGAATATCGGCGTCGTATGAACAACGAGCTGTATCAACTATACAATGACATCAATGTAGTTGAACGAATCGAGATACAACGATTGCGATGGCTAGGCCATGTTATAAGAATGAGTGATGATGAACCCGCTAAAAAGGCGTATAAATACGGGCCGCATGGAGGTTCTCGCAGATCTGGAAGGCCAAAGCTTCGTTGGAGCGAACAAGTGAAACGAGATATCATAAAGCTACATATCATTGAAAAAATATTCTTAATAGAATCCACGCTTTCGAAAATCATTGAAAAAATATTCTTAATAGAATCCACGCTTTCGAAAATCATTGAAAAAATATTCTTAATAGAATCCACGCTTTCGAAAATCATAGAAAAAATATTCTTAATAGAATCCACGCATTCTAAAATCATTGAAAAAATATTCTTAATAGAATCCACGCTTTGGAAAATCATTGAAAAAATATTCTTAATAGAATCCACGCTTTTGAAAATCATTGAAAAAATATTCTTAATAGAATCCACGCTTTGGAAAATCATTGAAAAAATATTCTTAATAGAATCCACGCTTTGGAAAATCATTGAAAAAATATTCTTAATAGAATCCACGCTTTCGAAAATCATTGAAAAAATATTCTTAATAGAATCCACGCTTTCGAAAATCAGTGAAAAATATTCTTAATAGAATCCACGCTTTCGAAAATCATTGAAAAAATATTCTTAATAGAATCCACGCATTCGAAAATCATTGAAAAAATATTCTTAATAAAATCCACGCTTTGGAAAATCATTGAAAAAATATTCTTAATAGAATCCACGCTTTGGAAAATCATTGAAAAATTATTCTTAATAGAATCCACGCATTCGAAAATCATTGAAAAAATATTCTTAATAAAATCCACGCTTTGGAAAATCATTGAAAAAATATTCTTAATAGAATCCACGCTTTGGAAAATCATTGAAAAAATATTCTTAATAGAATCCACACTTTCGAAAATCATTGAAAAAATATTCTTAATAAAATCCACGCTTTGGAAAATCATTGAAAAAATATTCTTAATAAAATCCACGCTTTGGAAAATCATTGAAAAAATATTCTTAATAGAATCCACGCTTTGGAAAATCATTGAAAAATTATTCTTAATAGAATCCACGCATTCGAAAATCATTGAAAAAATATTCTTAATAGAATCCACGCTTTGGAAAATCATTGAAAAAATATTCTTAATAGAATCCACGCTTTTGAAAATCATTGAAAAAATATTCTTAATAGAATCCACACTTTCGAAAATCATTGAAAAAATATTCTTAATAGAATCCACGCTTTGGAAAATCATTGAAAAAATATTCTTAATAAAATCCACGCTTTCGAAAATCATTGAAAAAATATTCTTAATAGAATCCACGCTTTCGAAAATCATTGAAAAAATATTCTTAATAGAATCCACGCTTTGGAAAATCATTGAAAAAATATTCTTAATAAAATCCACGCTTTCGAAAATCATTGAAAAAATATTCTTAATAGAATCCACGCTTTCGAAAATCATTGAAAAATTATTCTTAATAGAATCCACGCTTTGGAAAATCATTGAAAAAATATTCTTAATAGAATCCACGCTTTGGAAAATCATTGAAAAAATATTCTTAATAGAATCCACGCTTTGGAAAATCATTGAAAAAATATTCTTAATAGAATCCACACTTTCGAAAATCATTGAAAAAATATTCTTAATAAAATCCACGCTTTGGAAAATCATTGAAAAAATATTCTTAATAGAATCCACGCTTTGGAAAATCATTGAAAAATTATTCTTAATAGAATCCACGCATTCGAAAATCATTGAAAAAATATTCTTAATAGAATCCACACTTTCGAAAATCATTGAAAAAATATTCTTAATAGAATCCACGCTTTGGAAAATCATTGAAAAAATATTCTTAATAGAATCCACGCTTTTGAAAATCATTGAAAAAATATTCTTAATAGAATCCACACTTTCGAAAATCATTGAAAAAATATTCTTAATAGAATCCACGCTTTGGAAAATCATTGAAAAAATATTCTTAATAAAATCCACGCTTTTAAAAATCATTGAAAAACTATTCTTAATAGAATCCACACTTTCGAAAATCATTGAAAAAATATTCTTAATAGAATCCACGCTTTCGAAAATCATTGAAAAAATATTCTTAATAAAATCCACGCTTTTAAAAATCATTGAAAAAATATTCTTAATAGAATCCACACTTTCGAAAATCATTGAAAAAATATTCTTAATAGAATCCACGCTTTTGAAAATCATTGAAAAAATATTCTTAATAGAATCCACACTTTCGAAAATCATTGAAAAAATATTCTTAATAGAATCCACGCTTTGGAAAATCATTGAAAAAATATTCTTAATAGAATCCACGCTTTGGAAAATCATTGAAAAATTATTCTTAATAGAATCCACGCATTCGAAAATCATTGAAAAAATATTCTTAATAGAATCCACGCTTTTGAAAATCATTGAAAAAATATTCTTAATAGAATCCACGCTTTCGAATATCATTAAAAAAGTATTCTTAATAAGATCCACGCTTTCGAAAATCATTGAAAAAATATTCTTAATAGAATCCACGCTTTCGAAAATCATTGAAAAAATATTCTTACAAGGATCCACACTTTCAAAAACCATTTGAAAATGTTCTTAATGAGATCCACACTGTCGAAAATCATTGAAAAAATATTCTTAATAGGATCCACGCTTTCGAAAATCATTGAAAAATTATTCTTAATAGGTTCCTCGCTTTCGAAAGTCATTAAAAAATATTTCTTATAGGATCCACGTTTTCGGAAATCATTGAAAAAATATTCTTAATAGGATCCACTCATTCGAAAATCATTGAAAAAATATTTTTAGTAGAATCCACGCTTTCGAAAATCATTGAAAAAATATTCTTAATAGGATCCACGCTTTCAAAAATCATTAAAAAATGATCTTTATAGGATCCACAATTTCAAAAATCATCATCATCATTGAAAAAATATTTTTAATAGGATCCACTCATTCCAAAATCATTGAAAAAATATTCTTAGTAGGATCCACGCTTTCCATACTCATGGAAAAAATGCTTTACTTTGAAGGCTCTGATCGTCCTTCATTTCGGCCCTGGCTTGAACGCTGATAAGACTTATGTTAAAGCCTTTCCTCTTCCTGCCACGGTTTTGCATTTTCCAAGAAGGAGAATTTAGTTACCTCCTACACAAAACATCGATGCAATTGATCTATAATGCACAAGTTTTTATCTTTTTCTCTTTTTCAACAGCTGAACTGAGGCAAAGCCAACACCTGATTAGCTTTTATGTATTTTTTTATTAATATGTCTTGCAATCCAATAATGTTTATTTCAAACAATTAATGAAGAATTTTAACAGCTATGGTGTTATAATTGCCATGGTACACCAACTAAACAAAAAAACACATTTATTTGATGATATGTTAATTGCTTTTAATTTTATGGGCAACTACTTTAGATTTAATGACTTATCTATGAGAAGAGAAAACAAATATTGAAATCATTGGCATACATCGATGAAGATGTGGCTTATAAAGTTTGAATGGCAACAGCACAAGCCAGAAAAAACGGAAGCCTTGACGATCACCACATACCCATAACTGGTCAATTGGCCTTTCACTTTTCGGTGTATTGCTCTGTACAGTTCTACCTAATTTTTTAATAGATAAGTATGCATATTGACAATTGAAGCCACACGATGAGGGTCAAATGAAGAACACTTGTAATCAATATTCAACCAAAAATACTGTATTCAATAGAAGAAGGTAAAGACCGACAAATTCAATTAAAATATCCATGAAATTTTAATGGGAAACAATTCTTCTCCCACAAAAATTTTTTTATAATTGATTTTTAAGCGCTTTGTTGTGGCTTCTAAAGACTGAAGACTGGAATGATTAGAAAGAATACTCTGTAGATAATCTAAAACTTATTTTTATTGTGTATGGCAATGTTGTTGTTTTTGTTTGTTTCTTATCAATGGTGAAACTGGTTCTGCTATTAAATGTATATTTGGATTATAAATCTTTGAAGTTTAATAAATTAGTTTTTAATTAAATTATTTGTTGTTTTTGTACATTCATTCATTTACTACATGTGTATGTTGTCATCAGCGGTCTTCGGCAACAATTTGCACAGTATTACGAAATTGCAAAAAAGTCTTCTTAATAAAATCCACGCCTCGCCCACTGATGGTCATTGCAAGAAAGTCTTCTCAATAAAATCCACGCGGGTGACGTAGGGGATGGAAGATACCAAGGAACGGTCCTGACCGGCTTTAACATGGCAAAGCCCAGAATTTATCTTGGTCCCTCTTTCATCTCATGTGGACACTGACCTCCCCGTGGTGTCACCTGGGGAACTGCCTTTAACACCCGTTAAAGGTAGTGAGCTAACATCTGCCGCGCGTTCACCCTCCCCTAGAAAAAACAGCCTACTATGAAAAAACGAAAGAAAAGAAAAACAAATCCCTCAAAAGTTGACGATCCCCGCAAACCTTTTAAGGACCATGATCTGCGAATCTGCACCTGGAATGTTCGCACTCTTTATAGAGAAGGTGCAGTTTACGCATTGGCAGATGTACTTGAAAAGTACAAGGCCGACATTACTGCCATTCAGGAAATACGATGGAACGGGAAAGGCGTCACAACAACACCTAAAGGAGACGCACTGTATTATAGCTGACATGACACAAAGCATGAGTTTGGTTGCGGATTTGTAGTTGGTCAGAGGTTAAAACATCTGGTCTCCAGCTTCACCCCAGTGAATGAAAGACTCGCTGCAATTCTATTAAAAGCAAAATGCTCCAACATCAGCTTTTTTTGGTCGGAGGTTAAAACATCTGGTCTCCAGCTTTACCCCAGTGAATAAAAGACTCGCTGCAATTCGATTAAAAGCAAAATTCTTCAACATCAGCTTTATTTGCGCTCATGCTCACACTGAAGACAAGGACGAACAGAGCAAAGATATATTTTACGAGCGCTTACAAGAAACTAATGACCGCTGCCCTGCAATGACATTAAAATTATACTAAGCGATTTTAATGCCAAAATTGGAAACGAGAATATCTTTGCCCCAACAGTCGGGAAATTCAGTCTCCACAGTGAAACATCTGACAATGGTATGAGGCTGATAGACTTTGCAGCTGCAAAAAACATGGTAGTTAGCAGTACCAGATTTAATCATCTCGATATTCATAAGGGCACCTGGCTGTCTCCAGATCAAAGAACAAGTAATCAAATTGATCATGTTGTGATAGATGGAAGACATTCATCCAGCGTGTTGGATGTACGATCGTTCCGAGGCGCAAACATTGATTCGGACCACTACCTTGTTGCAGCAAAGGTTCGTACCTGTCTAAACGTTGCAAATAAAGCAAGAACATACACAACGCGGAAGTTGGACATCGATAGGCTGCAAACACAACAGATAGCCACAGCATATTCCACTCAACTGGCTCAACTGCTTAATCAAAGCACTCCTCATTCCGATAACACTGTGCAACAAAATGGAGCTCAAAGTCTGGGGGGTGGAAAATTCATATTGGAGATGAAAGCCCTTGGTGAGTATATACAGAACCCCGAAGGACAGATTCGCCGTGAGTCGATCTTTCGCGATATGGCGTGATGAAGTTTTTGCTAGAGACCCTGTAAACCATCAGGAATTAGCGTTATATCTTTGTTCGCTGTTGCTTTAGCTTATTTTTGATATGACATGTCTTCAGTCAAATCGAATGAGGATTATTTTCGTAGGGCACTTCGACCTTCTAACTCGCTTCCTTCAATGTCCTTTTCGTCCTTTATTTTAAGAGCCGCTATAAAAGTACCACAAGATGGCGTTTTTCAGCTTCGAAATGTTCTGCAAAAATGTCGGCCAGAAAATTTTAGGTACGGCTCTCCTTGACTACAAATCGATAATGTCGAGTTTCCGTGGTCGTTTTGTACATTTACCCTGTTTTTGTTCAGAAAAATACTATATTTTGTTTTTTGTATATTCGTTACAGAACATACAAAAACACAAAACACAGTTTTTTTCTGAGCAAACAGGGGTAAATGCACAAAACGACCACGAAAACGCGACAACATCGATTTGTTGTCAATGAGAGCCGTACCTAAAATTTTCTGGCCGACATTTTTGGTGAACATTTCGAAGTTGAAAAACGTCATCTTGTGGTACTTTTATAGCGGCTTTTAAAATAAAGGACGAAAAGCACATTGAAGGAAGCGAGTTAGAAGGTCGAAGTGCTCTACGAAAATAATCCTCATTCGATTTGACTGAAGACATGTCATATCAAAAATAAGCTAAAGCAACAGCGAACAAAGATATAACGCTAATTCCTGATGGTTTACAGGGTCTCTAGCAAAAACTTCATCACGCCATATCGCGAAAGATCGACTCACGGCGAATCTGTCCTTCGGGGTTCTGTATATACTCACCAAGGGCTTTCATCTCCAATATGAATTTTCCACCCCCAAAATTTCGGTTCACAGTGTAACATATCAGGACAATGGCAAAACATTGCCCACTCCATGCAAACAGCCGCAGTACTTGGATACCAGAGACCTCCACCAAGGAATCCATGGTATGACCAGGAGTGTCGTGCTGATACCAAAGAGAAAAATGTGGCATATAGGGCTACTCTACAATCAGTAGCAACGCGTAGCGCACGAGAGAGGTATCGGGAGAAAAGGAGAGAGGAGAAACGACTTTTCCGCAGGAAAAAGAGAGAGATGGAAAAGCGGGATTGTGAACAAATCGATATGTACAGGAGACAGAATGAAGTCCGAAAATTCTACCAAAGAGTGAAACATCAAACTGATGGCTTTGGAACTGGCACATCCTCCTGTAGACACCAGCAAGATAATCTGGTAACTGATACACATAAGGTGCTAAGGATATGGAAAGAGTATTTGTCCAAACTGTTGGTATTCAATAGTAGCGAAGTCGACGCAGATACCACAGATCCAATCCAGAATATGGTATTGAATGTATACCACCCGGCCACGATGAGGTAAAGACAGCAATAAACCGGCTGAAGAATAATAAGGCAGCAGGAGCTGATGGCCTACCAACCGAGCTGTTTAAAACCGGAGGCGACACGCAGATAAGGTGTATGCATCAGCTAGTTAGCTCCATCTGGCAGGAAAAACGCGTACCCGACTATTGGAACCTGAGCATCCTGTGTCCCGTCCATAAGAAAGGAGATAAGACTTTATGCTCCAACTATAGGGACATAAGTCTTCTTCCTATCGCCTACAAGATAGTCTCAGGCAAATTGTGCGAACGACTAAAGCCCATGGTCAACGAAATAATTGGACCATACCAATGCGGCTTTAGACCTGGCAAGTCCACCATTGACCAGATATTTACCCTGCGGCAAATCCTGGAGAAGACCCAAGAGATGCAGATCGACACCTACCACCTTTTTGTCGATTATAAAGCAGCCTTCGATAGCCCGCTACGTTCAAAGGTATTCCAAGCAATGTCTGAATTTGGTATCCCAGCAAAGCTCATTCGGCTTTGTAAAATGACTTTAACTGACACAAGATCTTCAGTTAAAATAGGAAAGAACCTCTCCGAAGAGTTTTGTACCAAACGAGGTTTCAGACAAGGAGACAGCCTTTCGTGTGATATTTTCAACATCCTGCTAGAAAAGGTTATACGAGAGGCAAACGTCAAAAGAAGTGGAACAATCTACACCAATAGCCACATGTTACTTGCTTATGCTGATGATATAGACATCATGGGACGATCAGCAAAATAAGTAACCGATACATTTATGAAGGTTGAAGGAGAATCTGCTAAACTGGGTCTGGCGGTAAACGGCGAGAAGACCAAGCTGATAGTGTCGACTCGCAATACGTCCATTGAGATCGGACCAACTGTTGAAGTTGGTTCCTATAATTTTGAGGTAGTAAAAGACTTCGTCTACCTCGGCACCGCCGTAAAAACAACAAACGACATCAGTTGTGAAATAAAAAGAAGAATTGTATTGGCCAACAGATGCTACTTTGGCTTAAGTAAGCTCTTTAAAAACAAAGCCACAACTCGTTAAACAACAAGTAAAAAAGTATCAGTCGGCTTTGCTGACAGAAATATACCCTCAGCCTGTATAAATTTAAACAATTTTTTCCCAAAAAACGTACGTATTTAGGGGTTTTTAAACATTTTGGGCGTTTGAACCGACGAAGATGTTGATTAGGATTAAAGATCAAAAGTTTTGAGGAGGAGACATTAAAAGGTATGGATCTACATTGACCATCATGGACGTGGATCTCCAGCCACTACATATGGCGCTATAGGGGGTTTTTACACCCTTCGGGCAGTTTGCTCAAGAAGTGTGGACTTGCCCCTAAAAAATTTTACCATCGTAATTGAGGCAGTGAATGAAGTTGCTTCACCAATAGCCACATGTTACTTGCTTATGCTGATGATATAGACATCATGGGACGATCAGCAAAAGAAGTAACCGATACATTTATGAAGGTTGAAGGAGAATCTGCTAAACTGGGTCTGGCGGTAAACGGCGAGAAGACCAAGCTGATGGTGTCGACTCGCAATACGTCCATTGAGATCGGACCAACTGTTGAAGTTGGTTCCTATAATTTTGAGGTAGTAAAAGACTTCGTCTACCTCGGCACCGCCGTAAAAACAACAAACGACATCAGTTGTGAAATAAAAAGAAGAATTGTATTGGCCAACAGATGCTACTTTGGCTTAAGTAAGCTCTTTAAAAACAAAGCCACAACTCGTTAAACAACAAGTAAAAAAGTATCAGTCGGCTTTGCTGACAGAAATATACCCTCAGCCTGTATAAATTTAAACAATTTTTTCCCAAAAAACGTACGTATTTAGGGGTTTTTAAACATTTTGGGCGTTTGAACCGACGAAGATGTTGATTAGGATTAAAGATCAAAAGTTTTGAGGAGGAGACATTAAAAGGTATGGATCTACATTGACCATCATGGACGTGGATCTCCAGCCACTACATATGGCGCTATAGGGGGTTTTTACACCCTTCGGGCAGTTTGCTCAAGAAGTGTGGACTTGCCCCTAAAAAATTTTACCATCGTAATTGAGGCAGTGAATGAAGTTGCTTCAACAAAAATCAAAGTGATTCGATAACAGGTCTAAAAGTGAACTTATCCGAAATATTGTGTGGGAGGTACCGGATGGAGTGAACAAATATAGTCCATATTTGAACCTGATCTATATCTAGTAGATATTTTACGATGTGTAAAGTATGGACCAATTCGGCCACTCCCTTCAAGAGTTACCGTATGAAAAAAATTTCCGAACATTTTTGAAGTTTTGTGGGGGAGGTACGTGAAGGAGTGGACCGATATGACTTATCTTAGAACTTAAACTATGTTTGGACAAAATATTACTAAGGCCAAATTTTGGACCGAATCGGCAGATCCGTTCGAGAGTTATCTTGCGCTCCAACCTCCTCACACGGTGTCATAGGGTTTTTTTTTGCAATTTTCAGGCTATTTTCTCGGGAAGTATGAACTTGTCCCAGAGAAAAATTGAAGTGTCGTATGGGGGGGCAGTGAATACAAGTTGCTAAAACAAAAATCAAAGCGATTCGAGAGATGGCCCTAAACTGAACTTTTCCGAAATTTTGTGTGGGAGGTACCCGAAGGAGTGGACCGATTGAGTCCATATTGAAACCTTATCTATGACTGGTGCACACTTTACGACGGGCAAAGTATGGACCAAATCGGTTACTCCCTTCAAGAGTTATCGTGCGCACAAATTTTCCTAACAGTTTCGAACTTTTGTGGGGGAGGTACCGGAAGGAGTGGACCGATATAGCCCATCTTCGAACTTAAACAAAGTTTGGACAAAGTATTACGAAAGCCAAATTTTGGATCGAATCGGTTGATCCGTTCGAGAGTTATCGTGCGCACCAGGCAGCCAGACAGACGAGCTGTATCTGCTATTCAACGACATGAATATAGTTAAACGTATCGAGAAGCAGCGATTGCGTTGGCTAGGCCAAATAATAAAAATGAGCGATGATGAACCTGCTAAAAAGGCGTATAAATTCGAGCCACATGGCGGTGCACGCAGAATTGGCAGGCCAAAAAATAGATGTCGCAAACAAGTGGATGAAGAGATGACAAGGCGCGGTATTCCAAAAAGCGAAGCACGAAACAGAGAGAATTAGAGATCTTTTCTTATTTCGTCTAGTCTATGGAACAAATGTTTTGTAATGGGCCAGCTAAGTAAGTAAGTAAAAAAATCCACCCCACGCCTCTGATAGTCATTGCAAATTTGTTTTCTTAATAAAATCCACGCCACGCCCCTGATGGTCATTGCAAAAAAAAGTCTTGTTAATAAAATCCACGCCACGCCTCTGCTGGTCATTGCAGTAAAGTCTTCGTAATAAAATTCGCGCCTCTAACCGTCATTGAAAAAATATTTTTCGTTTTAACTCACACCACTGTGCCGAAGCCATTCTCTGAATATAACACCCATATGTATTCATTTATTACTTGATATATTGCTTAGTTTAATTTTAGGCTAGTTTTTAATACTATTTATTAGTGGCTGTAAGTTTGTATCTCGCCAATTCTTCATTCCACCATTCAATCATCATTAAGTTGATGTTGCTCTCCATAGCTTTTTTAGTGGGTTAATCTGCATAGATCGCACAACACACATGTCACATGATATATGTAAATGGTAAACTTCACACTTTGCCGCCTTGAATGGTTGCTTCACTGAACTTGAGCGGAGGTTATCCACTATAGGCCTTTTTTTGTGGGAAATGACCAAAAGAAGATAACTCACACCACATTAAGTTTATCATGTGGGCAAAATCTGATTTTGTTTTATTTCTTATTTTAGCCATCCATTCATTTTAGATTTTTGATATAAATTACCCAAAAAATCGTTTACAAATTGTGATAAATGTTTTTCTGTCAATGGTTTTAATTTGGAGTTCCGCTCATCGTGGAAGCGATGGTGTTTAAAACGAGTTGTAATTAATAGCGTTTTCCATTTTTGTTTGTCTTAAAACATTTGTATAAATTATTTTAGAATCTAATGCTAAAAAGATTGTCTACAAAGAACCGCTCAGGAAATGCAACTTAAAAAAAAAAAAAAAAAAAACTATCAAATATTCAGCCAAACATTAAAACATTCGATTTCGTGGGTAGTATTATTTTTTATTTCCCACCATCTACGGTGACAAACTGTAATATTTCGGCTAAATGTTAATTTATGTAAAACGGACTAATTATTACTGACATTAAATGTCAAAACAAAACATTCAGCAAAACTGATGCATACATATTTGCGTATAAGAACAAAATATTATTTTTCAATATTAACTAAGGTCTTATTTTGATTTATTTTTAACCTTTTCTGAGTGCCGAGAGACTTTAGGTTTTAGGGAATTAATTACAAGGATGAAATTCATCTTCGGGTGACGTAGGGGATGAATGATACCAAGCAACGGTCTTGACCGTCTTTAACATGGCAAAGCCCAGGATCTTGGTCCCTATTTCATCTCAAGTGGACACTGACCTCCCCGTGGTGTCACCTGGGGAGCTGGCTTTAACATCCATTGAAGGTAGTGAGGTAACATGTGCCGCTCGTTCACCCATAAAAACGTTAAAAATTTGGGTTGGGCTAGTAACTCACCCCGTCAAAACACCGCCTACTATGAAAAAAACAAGAAAAAGAAGAAAGACAAACCCCTCCACCAGTGAAACCAGGTAACGTAAATTGGTGACTATGTGGGTTCGAGTCCTTGGCTTTCCTTTTTCACTTGCAAATAATTTCCGATCATCAAGCTTAACTCTATACGAGAAAATTAATAAAAAATCATTAAAAATGACCTTCGACCTAACAAACAAAATTTCAAAAAATAAAACCCCTCTAAAGTTGACGAACCCCGCAAACGTTTTAAAGACCATGATCTACGAATCTGCACCTGGAATGTCAGGACTCTCTACAGAGCAGGTGCAATTTACGCACTGGCGGATATACTTTTCAAGTACAAAGCTAATATTATCGCCTTACAGGAAGTGCGATGGAACCGGGCAGACGTAAAAATAACAAACGATTACGCACTGTATTATAGCTGCCATGAAACGAAACATGAGCTAGGTGTTGGATTTATGGTAAATAGGAGGCTTAAAAATCTCGTCCCCAGCTTCACTCCTGTTGATGAGAGAATTGCCACAATCCGAATAAAAGCAAAGTTTTTTAACATCAGTCTCATCTGCGCCCATGCCCCGACCGAAGAGAAAGATGAACAGACCAAGGATATCTTCTACGAGCGCCTAGAGGGAGCATATGACCGCTGCCCTGGCCATGACATTAAGATTGTTCTAGGAGATTTTAATGCTAAAATTGGGAGAGAAAATATCTTTGGTCTCACGATCGGAAAGTTCAGCCTTCATGAGGTAATATCCGACAACGGAATGAGGCTGATCGATTTTGCAGCGGCAAAAAACATGGTAGTGAGCAGTACCAGATTCCAACACCTCGACATACACAAGGCCACGTGGATATCCCCAGATGGGAAACAAGAAACCAGATTGATCATGTTGTGATAGACGGAAGACACTCGTCCAGTGTGTTAGATGTCCGATCGATTCCAAGAGCGAACATCGATTCGGTCCATTTCCTTGTAGCAGCAAAGGTACGCACTCGCCTTAATGTTGCGGTAAAAGTGCGATCTAACACAGGATGGAAGCTGGATGTCGAGAAACTGCAAACACAACAGGTAGCACAAGCCTATTCCGCTCAACTGACTCACATGCTGGAAGACGGAACTGCTTGTCCCGATAATGTGGAAGCGCGGTGGCAAAGAATAGCCCACTCACTTCAAACTGCCGCAAAATATGTGCTTGAGAATCAAAAACCACAACCTAAAAATCTATGGTACCATCAGGAGTGCCGTAAGGCTACTGAAGAAAAGAACGCGGCATACAGAGCAACTCTGCATTCAGTATCAACACGAAGCGCGAAAGAAAAATATCGGGAGAAGAGGAGAAGCGTATTTTCAGAAGAAAAAAGAAAAAGCAAGAAAAACGTGAGCTTGAGAAACTCGAGATGTTCAGGAGTCAGAATGAAGTCCGCAAATTTTACCAGAGTGTAAAATACCAGACTGAAGGGTATGGTGCAGGCACATTCTCCTGCAAAGATCATGAAGGGAATCTGGTAACTGATACAGATAGCGTACTGAGGATCTGGAAGGAGCATTTCATGAAGCTCTTAGTATCGAATATGGGCGGCGATGAAGATACACCAGAACCAATCGCAAACGACGACGTTGAATGTCTTCCACCTGGCCAAAGCGAGGTCACGACAGCAATTAATCGGCTGAAAAACAATAAGGAAGCAGGAGCTGATGGGCTGTCCGCCGAACTGTTCAAGACCGGTGGTGAAATGCTGATAAGGAGTATGCATCAGTTAATTACCGAAATTTGGCAGGAAGAGAGCATACCCAACGATTGGAACCTCAGCCTCCTATGTCCCGTACACAAGAAAGGAGACAAGACGGTGTGCACAAACTACAGAGGCATAAATAAGTCTGCTCCCAATCGCATACAAAGTGCTGTAGAGTGTGCTGTGTGAACGTTTAAAACCCATGGTCAATAACATAATCGGGTGATACCAATGAGGTTTTAGACCTGGTAAATCGACAATTGACCAAATCTTCACACTGCGCCAAAGACTGGAGAAGACCCACGAAAGACAGATCGACACATACCACAGGTTCGTCGACTATAAGGCCGCCTTCGACAGCCCAATTAGATCAAAGGTGTTTCAAGCCATGTCTGAGTTTGGTATCCCTGCAAAACTTATACGATTATGCAGGATGACATTGGCTAATACAAGATCAGCTGTTAAAGTAGGAAAGAACCTCTCGGAACCTTTTGAAACGAAGCGAGGTTTCAGGCAAGGTGACAGCCTATCGTGTGACCTATTTAACATTCTATTGGAAAAGGTCAAACGAGAAGCGAATGTATATACCGATAGAGATAAAAATAGCACTATATACAATAAGGATATAATGTTACTGGCCTACGCAGACGATATTGATATAATAGGTCGATCAACTCGATCTGTAACAGCCACCTTTGCGAAAATTGAAAAAGAGTCTGCCAAAGTGGGTCTGGCAGTCAACGGCGATAAGACAAAGTTTATGGTATAAACACGAAAGACGTCCAGTAGACTCGGACCAACTGTTGATGTTCACAACTACAATTTTGAGGTAGTAAATAAAACGAACAACATCAGTTTTGAAATCAAAAGAAGAAGAATAATATTGGCCAACAGATGCTACTTTGGTCTAAGTAAACAGTTTTAAAGTAAAACCACCTCTCGTCAAACAGAACTTACACTCTACCAGACACTGATACTACCCGTACTTATGTATGGATCTGAAGAATGGGTACTTGCGAAAGCAAATGAGGTAGAACTTGGTGTGTTTGAGAGAAAAATTCTTCGAAAGATTTTTGGACCAATATGCGTTGACGGTGAATACCGACGTCGTATGAACCACGAGCTATACCAGCCGACCGACATCGATATAGTACAACCCAGCAAAATAAATTGGAAGTAGTGCAATGTGGACTAGTTCTGTCACGGCATGTTTTGATGCAGTTCAACTGGAGTCGTGAAAAAGGCACTCCAGTCCTCACATTTTAACCGCATTTGGATGCAATCCAAAGAATCACATCCACTTGTCACATTTTAACAACATCCGGATGCAGTTCAACGGAGTCGTGAAAAAGGCACACCAATTCCTCACAATTTAACAGCATCCGGATGCAGTCCAAACGGAGTCGTGAAAAAGGCACTCCGTTCGCTACATTTTATTAGCAGTTGTTAGAGATCCCTATATGTACATAAATCAGATTGTACATCTCTACAGGCAGCGGCTTTCATTTTCCAAAAAGAGATAAGCGTGTTAACATGTCCAAACATTTGTTAATACAAACTAAATAATATTTAATATTTAGGAGCATGTTGAATGTAGTGGCTGGATTTGAAACTTTTTTCACAAAAAGTTCTCAAAAATTAATTTTTTGTCAAAAATCATATGGTTTTTCGGAACTTTCGAAGCCTATATCTCGGGAAATACGGATTTCCCATGAATGATATACATATTAGCGTAATCAGCATTCCAAGACCTACCAGTGGACAAAATTTCAAAACTTTCAGAGTCCAGCCACAACATTCATCTTATGCCAATATTTAAATAATATTTAATTTGTGAACATTTTTCCGGCAACTCACCAGAAGAAAATTTCCGAATGGAGTGCTGTTGGAGTACGTGTCGAAATCTTAACTGGTGATGGGAAGACAACCCATTTAGCAAATGAAGCAAAAACAGTTCAGCTTGGAACAAATGCAAGCGGAGGAAACACGCATGTTTGCGATTGAATTCAATGGAGAATTTTCATAATTTGTGTTAATGTAATAAAGTTGTTAATATTTTTGATTTGCACAAATAATAAATGCATTTTATTTGTTCTGGCATATTTTGTAATGGCTTGCACAATTTCCGCAGAATGCCTGTACCAAACACGTGCTTTGGACTGCCTCCTATTCTACCCCAAAGGGTTAGTTAAAATGCAGTGCAAAAGGGTTAGTTAAAATGCAATGCCAAAGGGTCAGTTAAAATGCAGTGCCAAAGGGTTAGTTAAAATGCAGTGCTTTGGAGTGCATCTTTCAGTAGTCACGCTCTTGTAAAAATCATCAGTGAAAATGCATAATTTGATGCACATCCAGATCACTTGTACATATCATTTAACTGCATCTTTGGAGGCAAACATTTTGCTGGGAACGTATCGAATTGCAACGATTGCGTTGGCTTGGCCATGTCAGCAGGATGGATAAAGATGCCCCCGCCAAAAAGGCATTTGAATACGAGCCACTTGATGGTATACGCCCCAAGGGAAGGCCACAAATCCGATGGAAAGGCCAAGTTTGTGATATCTTCAAAACATGGCATCCAAAATTGGAGAAGTAAAGTAAAAGATCGGTGCGTTTGAATATCTATTCTTAGTTCGGCTTATGGAACAAGACGTACTGTATAATATAAAAGCCATCTAAGTAAGTCTAAGAAATTCATCTTCTCATTTATAATGACCTTTTCCATCCTATCTATCCAATCCTTTTTTAAAAGAAGAATTGGAGTGACTATTTATGCACACGCTTTCAACCAGCTATCAAACAACTCCCTCCGCCAGCTTCACACACACACATCACAACACAAAAAACCCCATAATTAATTAAAATTAATATGTTTCACATTTTCGCAAATAGCTTAGCATTAAACATAAATTTTCAAAAACAATGAAGCTGTTAAATTCAATAATACATTAAAATAGAATTTAAATGTTTATTTAATTATTTCTTCAAACTGCACAATCCATCCCAGTGGTCGCTCAAACGTTCTGTGTGGATTAACATAATAAATTATCATTTAATTTTCCATTATGCCACACAACTTCACAGTGGCATTTCATTGTTGGAGGAGATTAGAATTGCTTTCAAAAAAAAACCAGTCATGTGGAATTTTATATTCCACAACCAAATGCATTTATTTTAAAAATTGTTTATTAAATTTTATTTTTCTTCTAGCAAAAACCTTTTCTTTGGAATCATTTTTGAAGAACGTTCTTAGTTTAAGTTGATTTAATAGCTAAATTTATAGAAAGGTTCTCATATTCGCAACAGAATTTAGAACAAAGTCTAGTTTTCAAATTGAGAAAATTGAAAGTGATGGTTTCGTTGCAAATCGTTAATTTATGTAAATGAACTGATTTAGAAAACAAAAACTATAAACTAAATACGTAAGCGTGCGATGCTGCATTTTTTATGCTTTGATTAAAAGTAAAAGTCTGTATCGACTCCATAACAACTCTCTTGCAAAATATCGAAACTACGTCATGACAGGTGTTCGTTCTACCACACAACCTTCGTATCAAGACTAAAGACCCCAACAAGTTCTAAAATCTGCTAAAGAAACTGTTGTAAGGTTCGTTTGTATAATATGATTAGAGCTGGCAATTGAATGACATGCATTTTTTGAAAATGCTATTAAAATAAGGATTTTTAAGAGGAATATTAAGGAACTTAACAGTTTTTTATAAATGTTGATTTTTAATGTTTTTTGTTTCAAAATATTTTGGGGCTATTTTTTTTAATTATATATAGAGGAGTATTTTCGAGGTTGTATTTCACAATATTTTTTGAAAAATTCTCAGGCAAATGAACATGAATTTGTTTAAATTTTTTTTAAATATTTTCAGATTTAAAAAAAAATCAGGGCTATTAACATACATTCTTATAATCTTTATATATAAAACTCAATTGTCGTTTGTTGGTAATTGAATCAGTTGAAAACGGCTGGAGAGATTTGGATAATTTTTTGTGGAAATGTTAGTCAGAGTCCAGTTTAGGTTTTTATGCAAAGAAAAATTGGCCACGCCCACTTTTTCGCCCACTTTTATAAATATGTTATATTTACGAAACTACTCAACAGATTTTCCTGAAATTTTCAGGGAACGTAGAGTGATGGCCACCTGTTGAAATAGGCTACACATTTGGTTGAATTTCGGATCGGGCGGGGTACCTCCCCTATGCCCTATTTTTGTAAAAATGCAATATTAGCAACAATTACAAATGTATCGCTTTGGAAATTAATTTCCGAGTCAGTGGCGATTGTGTCTCCGACCTTACGTGCTTATTTGGGACATTAAGACCGGACAACGCCAACTTTTTTAAATATGTTATATGTACGAAACTACTGAATCGATTTTCCTGAAACTTTCAGCGAATGTACAGGGTTGGTCCCCGATAAAAATAGGCTACATATTTTTTGACTTCCGGATCGGGCGGGTACTTCCCCTATGCCCTATTTTTGTAAAAATGCAATATTTGCAACAAATACTAATGTATCGGTTTCGGAACTTATTTGCGAGTCAATGGCGATTGTGTCTCCAACCTTACTTACTTATTTTGGGACTTAAGATTCGACCACGCTCACTTTCTAATTTGGTTATATCTACAAAACTACTGAAGGGATTTTCAAGGAAATCGCGATTTGTCTAAACTTTTAAATCTTTAAAAATAAAAATCAAATGTCGTTCGTTGGTCATGGCATCAGTTGAGAACGGCTGGACCGATTTCGATATTTTTTTATGCAAAGAAAACGTACGCCCACTTTTTTCAATTTTTAGTTTTTATCATTTCTACAAAAAACTACTGAACCGATTTTCCTGAAATTGCCAGGGAATGTACAAGGATGGCCCCCGCTTAAAATAGGCTACAAATTCAGTTGAATTTCGGAAGGGGCGGGGTACTTACCCTATACCCTACTTTTTTAAAAATGTTATATTTACAATAATTACGAATGTATCTATTTCGGAAGACCTTACCCACTTTTTTAGGATCCAATGACTTGACCACACCTACTTTTTAAAATATGTTACATCTACAAAACTACTGAAACGATTTTCCTGAAAACGCCTTACCTTTATGAACAAAAATCAAATGCTGTCATAACCCAACTTAGGTTTTTTGGAAAGAAAAGTTTACCACGCCCCCGAAAACAGGTTACATATTTTATTGAATTCCAGAGGGAGCGGGGTACCTCCCTATGCGATATTTTTAAAAAACGTTATATTTGCAAAAATTATGCATGTATCGGATTAAAAATTTACGGATTAATCTACAATCTAGGTACTTCTTTAGGGCCTATAGGTCCGACCACGCCTGTTTTTATTAATATGTCATAACTCCAATACTACTGAAGGGATTTCCAAAAAAGCTCAATGTTTACCGTTGTTATGTATATATTATGAATTTCGGAAGAGGTGGGGTACCTTCCCCATGCCTTTCTTTTAAACGCTATATATAAGCCAAATAAATGTATGATTATATCGGTTTCAGCATACATTTTGGTAGGCAATGAAGTTGTGTGCACCCTAGGTACATATTTGGAGCCAAAATACCGGACCAGGCCTACTTTTTTTAATATGTTATATATTGAAAACTGATGACCACGCCCACTCTTTTCAAAACATTATTTTTCCAAAACTACTGAACCTAATATTCAGAAAATGTTCAGGAATGTCCCGTGGTCCAAAATTCTCTATATTTGTAGACGAATTTCGGGGCCTATTATTTTATATTCGCTATATTTGCTAAACTTATGAGTGCATCGGGTTGCAAATTAGTTTTCGAGACAACGGTGATTGCGCCCCGATCAAGAAAACTATATATTTACAAATTTACTTGAATGGTGAGGTTCAACGGTCCATCAGCCATGAAAAGTCTCAATAAGCGGAAGAATTCGATTTAACCACTTTTTAACCTTTAAAATTAGATCGATTTAGGATAAAGACAGGGACATGGACGATAATAAATCCTAAAAATCATAAATTGGCGAAAAAATCCGACAAAGTCCGTAAGAGAAAAGAAAGGTTACAGACAAAAAATCCTTCTCGGTTTGACAATAGACCGAAGAAGTGAGGTAGAAAATACCTATTTTTGAATTTTCAAGCATAAAGTCGATAAAAAGTTGTCATTAAAACTCATTACGACGGGCCAGCAACGCGGACCGGGGTCTGCTAGTAATTAATATAATAATAATATATTTTGTGGATTTTTTAAGAATATTTTTTAATTTATTAATTAAAATTAATTCAATTAATTAATTAAAAAAAATTTTCAAATTATTTCGTGGATTTTTTAAGAATATTTTTATACATTATTTTGTGGATTTTTTTAAGAATATTTTTATATATTATTTTGTGGATTTTTTACGAATATACGAATTTTCGTGAATTTTTAAGATTATTTTCATTAATTATTTCGTGGATTTTTTAGGATTATTTTTAGAAATTATATCGCGGATTTTTTTAAGATAATTTTTATAAATCCACGAAATTTTTTTAAGAATATTTTTTATAATTTTTTATCCCGATATTTTAAAAAAATATTTTTGTAATTATTTCGTGGATTTTTGGGATTATTTTTTAAATTATATCGCGGATTTTTTAAGATTATTTTTATAAATGATTTCGTGGATTTTTTTAAGAATATTCTTTATAAATTATTTCGCGATTTTTTTAAAAAATATTTTTTTAATTATTTTGCGATATTTTAAAAATATTTTTATACCCTCAGCATTTATGCCAACGAGGGTGTATACACTTTCATACGGGCAAAATGTGCCCCATCGAAATAATGGTTTTAGACCCCAAGTGTGTTTGGACGAAATGTGTTTCAGACAATTTGGAGTCGATTTAGCAATGTCCGTCCACCCGTCTGTCTGTCTGTCTGGCTGGCTGGTGCGCACGATAACTCTCGAACGGATGAACCGATTTGGTCCAAAACTTGGCTTTGGCAATATTTTGTCCAAACTTAGTTTAAGTTCGAAGATGTGTTATATCGATCCACTCCTTCCGGTACCTCCCCCACAAAAGTTCGAAAATATTGGGAAAATTTGTGCGCACGATAACTTTTGAAGGGAGTAACCAATTTGGTCCAAAGTTTGCACATCGTGAAATTTCTACCAAATTTCAGATTAGGACCTGCTCTCGAATCGCTTTGATTTTTGTTGCAACAACTTGTATCGACTTCCCACCACACGACGGTACAAGTTTCATCAGGGGCAAGTCCATACTTCCTGAGAAAATGGCCGGAAAGTTGCAAAAAGCCCCTATGACACACAGTGTAGTGGTTGGAGCGCAAGATAACTCTCGAACGGATCTGTCGATTCGGTCAAAAATTTGGCCTTCATAATATTTTATCAAAACATAGTTTAAATTGGAAGATCGGTCCGCTCCTTCAGGTACCTCCCCCACAAAAATTAAAAATGTTCGAAAAAATTTTGCGCATGACGTCCTAAAATATCTACCAGATATAGATCACGTTCGAATATGGATCTTCTAATATTTTATCAGCATTTAGTTTAACTTCTAAAATGGCCCATATCGGTCCTCCCTAAGGGTACCTGCCCTACAAAGGATCAACATTTGTGTTTTAGTGCAGTTAATTTCTAATCCTGCAAAAAACATGGTAGTTAGCAGTACCAGATTTAATCATCTCGATATTCATAAGGGCACCTGGCTCTCTCCAGACAAGAAATCAAATTGATCATGTTGTGATAGATGGAAGACATTCATCGAGCATGTTGAATGTACGATCGTTCCGAGGCGCAAGCATTGATTCGGACCACTTGTTGCAGCAAAGGTACTCACCCGCTTAAACGTAGCAAACAAAGTACGAACAGACACATCACGAAAGTTAGAAATAGGTAAGCTTCAATCACAACAGATAGCCACAGCATATTCCACTCAACTAGCCCAATTGCTTAATCAAAGCACTCCTCATCCCAATAATATTTCAGCGCAATGGCAAAACATTGCCCACTCCATGCAAACAGCCGCAAAATCCATACTTGGATACCAGAGACCTCCACCAAGGAATCCATGATATGATCAGGAGTGTCGTGCTGCCACCGAAGAGAAAAATGCGGCATATGGGGCTATTTTACTATCAGTAGCAACGCGTATCGCACGAGAGAAATACAGGGAGAAAAGGAGAGAGGAGAAACGTTTTTTCCGTAGGAAGAAGAGAGAGATGGAAAAGCGGGAGTGTGAAAAAATCGAGATGTACAGGAGCCAGAATGAAGTCCGAAAATTCTACCAAAGAGTCAAGCATCAAACTGATGGCCTTGGTACAGGTGCATCCTCCTGTAGAGACCAGCAAGGTAATTTGGTAACTGATACAGATAGTGGAAAGAACATTTTTCAAAACTGTTGGTATCCAATAGCAGCGAAGACGACGAAGATACCACAGTCCCAATCCCAGAAGATGGTGTTGAATGTATACCGCCCAGCCAAGATGAGGTAAAGACAGCAATAAATCGGCTGAAGAATAATAAGGCAGCAGGAGCCGATGGCTTACCAGCCGTGCTGTTCAAAACCAGAGGCGACACGCTGATAATTCATCAGCTAGTTAGCACCATCTAGCAGGAAGAACGATAAGACTGTATGCTCCAACTATAGGGGCATAAGTCTTCTCCCTATTGCCTACAAGATCGTGTCAGGGATATTGTGCGAACGACTAAAGCCTATGGTCAACGAGATAATTGGACCATACCAATGCGGCTTTAGTCCTGGCAAGTCCATCATTGACCAGATATATACCTTGCGGTAAATCTCGGAGAAGACTCAAGTGATGCAGATCGACACCTACCACCTTTTTTTCGATTATAAAGCAGCCTTCGACAGCCCGCAGCGTTCAAAGGTATTCCAAGCCATGTCTGAATTTGGTATCCCTGCAAAGCTCATCCGGCTTTGTAAAATGACTTTAACTGACACGAGGTCCCCAGTTAAAATAGGAAAGAACCTCTCCGAAGATTTTGGTACCAAAAGAGGTTTCAGACAAGGAGACAGTCTTTCGTGTTATCCTGCTGGAAAAGGTTATACGAGAGGCAAACGTCAAAAGAAGTGGTACAATCTACACCAATAGCCACATGTTACTTGTTTATGCTGATGATATAGACATCATGGGCCGATCAGTAAAAGAAGTAACTGATACCTTTATGAAGGTCGAAGGAGAATCTGCCAAAGTGGGTCTGGCGGTAAACGGTGAGAAGACCAAGTTGACTGTGGAAGTTGGTTCCTATAATATTGAGGTAGTAAAACCCTTCGTCAACCTCGGCACCTCCGTAAACACAACAAACGACATCAGTTGTGAAATAAAAAGAAGAACTGTATTGGCCAACAGATGCTACTTTGGTTTAAGTAAGCAGTTTAAAAACAAAGCCACATCTCGTCAAACAAAAATAACGCTCTAAAAAACACTGATACTACCCGTGCTGATGTATGGCTCCGAAGCCTGGGTACTTGCGCAAGCAGACATGGCAGTGCTTGGTGTGTTTGAGAGAAAATTTCTTCGAAAGATCTACGGAACAATCTGCGTTGAAGGTGAATATCGACGTCGCATGAACCACCAGCTGTATCTGCTATACAACGACATCAATATAGTTAAACGTATCGAGATGCAGCGATTGCGTTGGCTAGGCCATATCATAAGAATGAGCGATGATGAACCCGCTAAAAAGGCGTATGAAAACATGCCACATGGTGCACGCAGAATTGGCAGGCCTAAGCTTCGATGGAGCAAACAAGTGGATGAAGAAATGGAAAGGCGCGGTATTCCAACAAGTCAAGCGAAGAACAGAGAGGAATGGAAATCTTTTCTTAGTTCGGTCTATGGAACAAATGTTCTGTAATGGGCCAACTACGTAAGTAAGTAAGTGTCAGTAAACTTATATAACAAAACTTGTGGACATAGGTCCACGTTTTGGTATAGCCCCATATAACGGTACCCCCGATTTACGGTATTTTGAGGTTTTTAGCTACATTTTCAGACCGATTTAGCTATAGTTTGACATTTATGGTTCTTAACTGTCAATAAACTTATATAACAAAAGTTGTGGACATAGGTCCACGTTTTGGTATAGGTATTTTCGTATAGCCCACATGCCACCGAACTAGCTGTTAATGACATTTGAAGTTCATACGTTATGTACCGATTTTCGGTATTTTGAGGATTCTATCTACAATTTTTAACCGAATTAGGAGTTATTTGACATTAAAGGCTCTCATCAAAAACTGTCAACATAGGTCCAGGTTTTATTATAACCCCTATATAACGGTACCTCCCAATTTCTAGCCCACCAAAAATTGTCAACATACATAGTTAAACATAGGCATAGCTAGATATAGCATTTTATGTACATTATCTGACATTTTAACGTACCCACTTAAAGTTGGGGACATGAATGAAAACTAATTATTCCATTTTAGTTCAGAATATTTTATGGTGGAGGGTATGAAAAATTCGGCCCGGCCGAACTTAACGCTTTTTTACTTGTTAAGAATTATTTCGTAGATTTTTTAAGAATTGTTTTGTGGATTTTTAAGAATTTTTTCGTGAATTGTTAAGAATTATTTTGTGGATTTTAGCCGATAGCCTTAGATGCTAGTGCTATTTTTTATATAATTTTATCGTAATTTTTTATTATAATAAATATTTGAAATAAATAAATAAATAAGAATTATTTCGTGGATTGTTTTAAGAATCATTTTGTGGATTTTTTAAGAATTATTTCGTGGATTTTTATACCCTCAGCATTTATGCAAAACACTTTCATACGGGCAAAATGTGCCTCATCGAAATATTGGTTTTAGACCCCAAGTATGTTTGGACGAAATGTGTTTAAGACAATTTGGAGTCGATTGAGCAATGTCCGTCCGTCTGTCTGTCTGTCTGGCTGGCTGGAGCGCACGATAACTCTCGAAGGAAGTAACCGATTTGGTCCATACTTTGCACATCGTGAAATTTGTACCAGACTTAGAAAAGGTTTTAATATGGACTGAATAGGTCCACTCCTTCGGGTACCTCCCACACAAAATTTCGGAAAAGTTAAGTTTAGGACCATCTTTAGAATCGCATTGATTTTTGTTTTAGCAACTTGTATTCACTGCCCATCATACGACGGTACAAGTTTCATTAACGGCAAGTCCATACTTCCTGAGAAAACACCATGAAAGTTGCAAAAAACCCCTATGACACCGTGTGTAGTGCTTAGAGCGCAAGATAACTCTCGAACGGATCTACTGAGTCGGTCCAAAATGTGGCCTTCGTAATATTTTGTGCAAACATAGTTTAAGTTTGAAGATAAGCCTTATCGGTCCTCACCTTCAGGTACCTCCCCCAAAAAAGTTCAAAAATGTTCAGAAAAATTGTGCGCAGGGTAACTCTGAATGGGAGTGAGCGATTTGGTCCATACTTTACACATCCTAATATATTTACCAGATATAGATCAGGTTCGAATATGGACTATATTTGTTTTGTTCAGTCCTTCGGGTATTTCCCACACAAAATTTTGGATAAATTCACTTTAAGACGTCCACACTTTGGATATCGTAGTATTTCTTCGAATATTACATGAAATTCGATGGTAGTGCTTATAGGTCCACTGCTTCTGGTACCTCTCCCACAAATGTTCGAAAATATTTGCTAAAATGATAAGCGCAATATCTCACAAACGTAGCAACCGATTTGGTCCAAATTTTCGATCTCGAAATTTTTTGCCCAAGCTTAGTTTATGTTTAAATTTGGGCCTAATCGGTCCAATACTTGGGGTACCACTCATACAAATGTTCAACACATTTTTGTAGTTGAGGGTCTGTTCGATGATCCTTTGGACATTTTTACTGAAGGTTTCCCTAGTGGCCCGATATTATGCTTTTCGTAGCCTAGTATGGTACAAAAGCCCTATCTATCGATATCCCCCGCACATATTTCTGTCGGTTCATACGCCCATACATTCCTTTTTTTTTTGAAAAAAAAAGTATTTCAATCCACACAGGCTGAGGGTATATCTCTGTCGGCAAAGCAGACCGATACTTTTTTACTTGTTTACAGTGTTTTATTTAACTTGCTTTGGTGTCCGTTTAGTTTAAATCTAGTAACTCATTTTTAACACAGTTGCAGTTGACCAATCGAACTGAAACTTTACACACTTTTCAGATTTGGATGACAATACATGAATATGAAATCAAAACCAATGTGGGTCCATTTCTTCCTATAGCCCCCATATAGCGATACCTCCCGATTTCAGGTGTTTTGAGGATTTTGTCTTCATTTTTAGTCGGAATTGGCTGTAACTTGGCATTTGGAGTTCCCAATTGTAAAGAAACTCCCCCTGACATGGGTCAGATTTTGGTGTAGCCCCCATATAACGGTACCACTCGATTTCATTCAATTTAAAGTTATTATCTACATTTTCCGCCTAAATTGACTGTAATTTTGTTATGACGTTCTCAGTGGTCAAAAATTTAATTAAGCTACAGTATTTTATTTATAAATGCACTTAAAACTAGAAAATATTTTTCACGATGGAATCTCTCAAATAAAACGCATGCATATAAATTAAAAACTGTGACAATATTAAACGGCAAGCGGCAATATTTTCTAGTTTTAAGTACATTTATAAATAAAACACTGTAACTTAATTTGTTTAATTATTTTTTATAAAGTTTTTATAGATGAAATCCGTGTGGAGTTTTTTTTTCTTCTTTTTTTCTCCCATCGGACGCCTCCCCAGGTGGTGGATAGGGGAAAGCTCATCAGATATGACGGGTACCGCAAAAATAAAATATGTGGGGCGAACCAAAAAATAAAAGGAAAAAGGCAGCGTCTGATCGAGATTCGGCGGCAGCAAACAGCGTCTGTACTCCATTGGAGCGGCTGAATATATAGACGGAAAACTATAAACCCTTCAGAAGGCAACGGGAAACCACTGAAGTAACATCCCTTGAAAATCGTACAACATGAACAATACAACGCAAAATACACGGCCCTCAGTCTCCGGCCAAGAGAGGGTGCTAAGAATCCCCGGAGGTAAAACCAAACAAAAATTAACAATTGGGACATGGAATGTCCGAAGTCTCTATGAAACTGGAAAACTTAAAAACACCATCAGTGAAATGAATCGTCTTAAAATAGACATATTAGGTGTTAGCGAAACATGGTGGAAGGACAGCTGTGACTTTAGAACGGAAAATGTGGCTGTTTACCACTCAGGAAATCAGCACGGCATTCATAGAAATGGAGTATGTATCATTGTAAAAAACCACATAGCCTCATGCATAACTGGATATGTTCCACTGTCAGATAGAGCCATTCTACTTAAAATAATGGCAAAACCAATAAACATCAACATAATACAAATTTATGCTCCCACATGCGATGCAAATGCCAATGACATCGAGAAATTTTATAACAACATTGAGCAACTATTGAGAATGACAAAAAATCATGAAATTAATATTATACTAGGTGACTTTAATGCGAAGGTTGGTAAGGATGAAGTCAAAGACATCACTGGAAAATACGGTCTTGGAAACCGAAACGAAAGAGGAGACCGACTTATACAATTCTGCCAAGAAAATAATATGAAGATTATGAACACATTTTATCGTCTACACCCCAGGAGATTATACACATGGAAATCACCGCAAGATAACCATGGAAATATTGTAAGAAACCAAATAGACTATGTGCTAATAAACAAAAGATACAATTCCTGTGTTACGATGTGTACAACTTATCCAGGTGCTGATATTCCATCAGACCACAATCTACTGGTCTCAAAATTGCGCCTCAAACTGTCCCTAACACGGAAAAAGAAATCCCAGCCGAGAATCGATATCGGAAAACTTACCGATCCTATCATAAGGGATGAACTGCAACATCAAATAAACACAGAACTAGGAAATATCAATGAAGACAATTTGGATTTATTGTGGAACAACCTAAAAACTATTATAAATACAGTTACTAAGAGCACACTAGGAAACCGATCAATGGCAAGAACTGAAGACTGGATAACAGTCGAAATTCGAGAACTTTGGGAAGAAAGAAGTAAGCATAAAAATAAAAATTATGAAAAATACTGGGAAATAAGCAAGGAAATAAGATCGGCAATCCGCGCAGCAAAAAATGACCAACTAAATAGAAAATGTCAAGAAATCGAATATCTGCAATCCATACATGACGACTTTAACCTACACAAAAAGTTAAAGGAATCTGTTGGGACGTATGGAAGAAAGTCTAACGCTGTCATATTTAATGATAAAAACGAAGCAGTATTTGATATAGAGGGTAGAAAGACCATATGGAAAGATTACATAGAAAAACTTTTCACGGATGACCAACGAGCACCTATTGAGAATAATATAAACAATTCTTTAACAGGATCACCAATAACACGATTAGAATTAGAACGTGCCATACAAACCCTAAAAGATAAAAAGGCTACAGGTCCAGATGAAATACCATCTGAAGTTTTAAAACTAATAGATACCAGCAATATCGAACTCCTCATCACTCTTTTCAACCATGTATACGATACTGGTCAATACCCAACAGATTGGCTCAAATCTACTTTCATCGCCATACCCAAGAAAAACTGTGCCAAACGTTGTTGTGAATTCAGATTAATAAGTCTAATGAGTCACGTACTGAAAATATTTCTAAAAATTATTCATCAACGCATATATAGCAAATGCGAAAATGCTATGGGGAAAACACAGTTTGGGTTTAAGGAAGGGATGGGTACCCGAGAAGCTCTATTCTGTTTGCAGATTTTAATTCAGAACTGCCGAGAAGCCCAAAAAGATGTTTTCATCTGTTTCATTGATTATGAGAAAGCATTCGATACGGTTAAACACGATAAATTAATGGATATTTTGGCATCAATTGGAGTACAAGGAAAAGAATTACGCTGCATCAAAAATTTGTATTGGAATCAAAAAGCACGAATCGACGTCAGTGGTGAACAGACTGAAGAAATTGTTATTTCAAAAGGAGTTAGGCAGGGGTGCATACTTTCCCCATTACTATTCAACGTGTACTCAGAAAAAATATTTCAAGAAGCGTTAGGTGGAGAAAACATTGGAATAAAAATTATTGGACAATATGTGAATAATATAAGATATGCGGACGACACCACATTACTAGCTGGGAGCATATCAGGTCTACAGAAACTTGTAGAAAAGCTGGCATTCATAAGTGAAAAGTTTGGGTTAAAAATTAATATGAAAAAAACTAAATATATGATCGTAAGCAGAAAGAACGAACATCGAAATGCGAAGCTTACTATACAGAATACCGAGATCGAGAGGGTACACACATTTAAATATCTGGGAGTTCTAATAAATGACCGGTGGGACTACTCCAAAGAAATTACCAGCCGAATAGAAATAGCGAGAGATGCGTTTTTCAAATACAAAAAAGTATTAGCAAGCCACGAAATAAATGTAACAACAAAAATAAGGTTTATCAAATGCTATGTTTGGTCAGTCCTCTTATATGCTGCCGAAGTCTGGACACTTAAAAATTCCGATGAAAGGAAATTGGCAGCTTTTGAAATGTGGACATTCCGCCGAGTACTGAAAATACCCTGGACATCAAAAATAACAAATGACGAAGTACTTAGAAGGATGCATGTGAACCGACAACTAATCTCAACAATTAAAAAGCGCAAAATATCTTACCTTGGACACATATTACGGAATAACAAATACAAAACACTACAAACAATACTTAAGGCAAAAATTGAAGGAAAACGTGGAAGAGGTAGGAGAGAAACAACGTGGCTCAAAAATATCCTGACATGGACTGGCTATAATGATGAATACACACTTTTACATGCCGCTAAGAACAGGGAGCTGAACATCATTGTGTAACAACAAATAATTATAAATATGTATTTAATATTATGCATATATGTAGCATTGAAATATTATTGTACGATCACCAATATCCGAATAACGGATGAGTAAATAAAGAAGAAGAGATAGATGAAATCAATTGTTATAAATACTTTATGAATATAATTGGTATTCAGAAGCTATGTTTGTGTCATTCTCTGTATTATATCATTAATAAGCTTAAAATGACAAATATATCTAGAAATCGTAAGAAGCCATTAAATTCTACAGAAAACTATAATTTCATATTTTATTTGATAATCAAGAACTACAAAAACCATCGCAAATTTTAAATAAATTATGACGCATGTGTCCATTATTCCCTACCGAAATGAAATTTAGTTTTGTTTTGTCAAGAACTAGTCAACTACAATTTTCAGTTTCCACTTCACAACAATTGTGTTATATCTTTGTGTTGACTGCTAACTGAATTATATATTTCATTTAATTTGTTGTTGCTTCATTTAATGCCACGAAAAACAACTTTATCAATTTGTCAAGTTTTAAAGTTAACAACAATTAATTAGACGTTCAAATTTAATGGGATTGCACATTGTGCATTTATGCAAATTATGAGAGCTATAAAATAAGGAAACATAATTCTAACCAATGACTTTCACTTATGGTCAGCATCAAACAAATTTATTTCGACGATTTGAACTAGAATAGTTTTATTCTTTTGGGAAATTTGTTGGTACTTCTAACAATTTGGACTTATTATTATTATTTTTTTTTTTTTTTTGTTAAGCTATGTAGACCTAAGTTTGTGTAAATAAAATTCCTTTTATTCCATTCTTATGTCTGTTTACAGCCGGAACCACTTTGACATGCTCGCTCCTTGGGGCCCTTTTTACAATAATCCTGTCATAATGGTGAAAAAGGTTTGAAACATCCCACGGTCACCAACTAAAATGGCTGGTTAGTAAAGCAAACTATCGGAAAGAATGTCCTCTAAAATTAGACCAGTACTTGTGTCGGTCCATTCTTTGTATTACCTCCTTCACAGATTTATACATGTTTTTTTGGCTTTTAACCTATTTATGGCCACTTCGCAGATCGTCTTGTTATTTTAATAGGGGATAGTCGATGTGTCTGTGACTACAACTTTATATTCTTTGCTAGTGGATGTCAGTACTTCCTGAAAAAGTGATCCAAGAGGTAGTGTTTTCGGTCTTTTTTACAACCCTATAATTTTGTTCTCCATACTTCTCTCGAAAATAACCCGAATATTGCGAAAAGTCCGTTTAAGTGGTATTCTTCCCAGCAAAATGTTCGATGCCAAGGATGCTATTGAATCATGGGTGCAAGTGATCTGGCATGTCATATTTTTAGCATTTTCACTTATGAATTTTATATGAGCGTGACCACCATAAGATGACATTCATTTTCGGATCTTAAGATGACATTCATTGTCGGATCCTAAGCATGTCATTTTGACCAATGCTTTGACATGTAATTTTCACCAACCCTTTGGCATGACATTTTCATGTCTTGTTTGGAAAATGGAAAATTCTGTATTGAAATATGATTTTCATGACAAACCAAACTCTTTATTAATTCAAACTAATTCATGAAATAACTAGAACTAATTTATCAGCATAAAGTTTACACCCAAAATTTCAAATTAATCACCGCCGCTGCACCGCAGAGTTTACTTCGTCCACTCTCAGCCACTGATTTTGTTTCATCTTACAAAAGCTTTTCTATTATCTTCTCATCACCAGTTTAGATTTCGACATGGACTCCAACAGCACTCCTTTAAGAATGTCTAGTTACCTACAATAAATGTGAACCTACAATAAATGTATACTCTTTTGTTTTGATGTCGCTACATGTAGGGATGTACAAATCGACTTGTTTGTTTATAGTGATCTCTACAAATGATTCAAATGCTGATGAAAAGATCGGATCTTTCACGACTTCCTTTGCATGGGTTTAAATGCTAATGAAAAGATCGGATCTTTCACGACTTGCTTTGAACCAATGCAAAATATGCCATGAAATCACGTCATCGCATAGAACCCCTTCCTTTAAATTTTGCTGGGTTGCAATATAAGCAGGATGATGTTTTTATTCCTTCAGCATTTATGCTAACGAGGGCATGTTTGGACGAAATCCATTATAGACAAATTGGAGTCGATTAAGCAATGACCGTCCGTTTGTCTGCCTGACTGGCTGGAGCGCACGATAACTCTCGAACTGATTAACCAATTTGGTCAAAAATTTTCGTATTTCGTAATATTTAGTCCACACTTAGATTAAGTTCGAAGATGGGCCATATCAGCCCACTCCCTCGGGTACCTCCCCCACAAAAGTTAAAATTTTTGGGACTAACCGATTTGGTCCATACTTTGCACATCCTAATAATTCTACCAGACATAGATATATGTAGTTCGAATGTGGACTATATTAATTCACTCCTTCGGGTACCTGCAACACAGAATTTTCTCCTCTCGAATCCTTTTGATTTTTATTGTAACGACTTCAATTCGCTGCCCCATTACGGCGGTGCAAGTTTTTTCAGGGGCAAGTCCATACTTCATGAAAAAATGGTCTGAAAGCTGTAGAAACCCGCTATGGCACCAGTAACTCTCGAACGAATAAAACGCTTCGATCCAAAATTTGGCAATTATAATATTTTGCTCAAAAGTTAAATCAAGTTTTAAGATGAGCCTTTTCGGTCCACTTCTTTGAGTACTTCCCCCACAAAAATTCAAAATTTTTCGCAAAACCGATTTGGTCCATATTTTGGACATCGTAATATTTAAGAGACATAGATCAGTTTAGAATGTGGAATATATGTATATGTCAACTCCTTCGGATACCCCCCACGCCAAATTTCGGAAAAGTGCAGGTTACGGTCTCCTCTCGAATCGTTTTGATTTTTCTTGCAACAGATTGCAATCAAGGCCCCTATTACGATAGCACAAGTTTTTCAGTAGCAAGCCCATACTTCTTGTGAAAACTGTAAAAAAAACTCCTACGCCAAGCATTTGTAGTGGCTGGTGCCCTCGACAACTCCCGAACCGAATACTGCGTTGGACCACACTTTGCATATCGTAATATTTCTTCAAATGGTGCTTATATATCCACTTTTTCCGGTACCTCCCCCACTAGAGTTCGAAGATATGCGCTAAAATGGTAAGCGCAATATTTCTTAAACGGAGCAACCGATTTTCTCCAAATTTTAGATCTCGAAATATTTTGTCCAAATTGGTTTATGTTCAAAAGTGGGTTCTGTCGGTCCATTCCTTAGGGTACCACCCGCACAAATTATCAACATTTCTGTTTTAATGCCGTTAAGGGTCTGTGCGAGAATCCTTTGGAAATGTTTAACGAAGGTACTTCTAGTAGCCCTGTTTACAGAGATATGATGTTTTTCGTGGACAAGACCATGTTTTCTTATATAATGGTCCTATCGAGAGGAATGACTCCCAAAATAAGACAGACTTCCATAATGGACTATGTCGGTCCATTCCCAAAATTCTGAAGGCACCCTAAATACATACGTTTTTTGGGAAAAACGTGTTCCAATTCGCACAGGCTGAGGGTATACCTCTGTTGGTATACCGGTGTCGGTGAGTTCCAACGGATGCCGTGAATGGGTACATTTCAGTAATTGTTCAATCCTGACCTTCCTGAGGGAGTATAGCGAAAGGTATTAAGATGTTTGGTACTGCGTCAATATGATTCTCAGTGAGTCTTCGTAGTCGTTATCGGATTATAAAACTGTCCCGCAATCTCCCGAACAGCATTACAAGGCGCAGTCTTTAACACCGCGTATTGCTGTTCGAGTACTTGACAATGAGATTGTGAATTTTATGAGTCGGAGAAGTTGAACAAAACCTGCAGTTTTCGGAATTATGATGGATACAACGTACTACGGTGGACTTGCAATTCTATTGCACCAGTCTGTCCAGTACAGACCTACATATCTAGCTTCAGCTCCAGTGACCCATACATGGAGTGCAATGGGAGCATCGGTCAAGTGTGGAACCGCAGAGATAGAACTGATAAATGCGTATATCCCACCGATTAATATCTGTGTCGTCTGATACCAGGCCACTGTTGGAAGTTGATAACCCGCTGGTCTTAGGGAATTTTAATGCGCATAATGAGTTATGATATTCAACCCTAGGAAATGACGAGAGATACATAGCGCTGGCTGAGCAAATAGATAGCTCCACATTTTGCTCCGTGAACAATGACGCACCAACCAGGATTAGAGGAGACTGCCATAGTTCGCCTGACATATTCATCGTGTCTGTCACCTGATCTGTCGATTGTCATTACTTGGCTACCAGTCATTTCCCTCTGAACGCCGAACTTTCGTTAACTATGGAAAAGCCAATTGGCATAGATTCAGAGAATGCACAAACCAACGCATCGGAGAACTGCCTAATCCCTCTGATGTTCGGGTAGCAGCGAGGAATTTCAGAGACATCATCACTACTGCAGCCGTTCGCCATATTCCTGTCATTTTTAACGCCATGGTTATGACAAAAGTGAGCTGGTTATTTTAGCCGCCAATTTCTTTAGAGGAGTGTTTACGTTGTTTGAAGAAGAAAAGAAGTGTTTTACGTTGGTTGCGATCTCTTCCAGCCGAAGAGGAACCACCACAATTTACGATGAAGATTTTATCCGAGTGGCGAAATTATCCAAAACCCTTGGACCTGACGAAATTTCAATGGTGATGCTGGATGAACCAGGAGTCGAGCATCTGAGTTAGGTCCCCAACCTAGCTTTAGTCACCCTAATAGTTCCCGAAGGCTGGAAATGGACCTGGCAAGGATGCCAGTAAACCTGACAAGGATGCCCGTAAAGGTGAATCCTACAGGGCGATCTTACTTTTGTTACCAGTAGCAAAGACTCTTGAGGCCTTACTCCTGCCCAGCATCAGAGCGTGTTATCTAGGTGCGGATCATCAACACGGGTTCCGGAAGCAGCATAGTACCACAACAGCATTGTACGCAATTTCCTCTGATAATAGCCGACGTCTCAACCAGAACAGGCAGTGCTATGAAACGGTGATGGTAACATTAGACCTGACTAAAGCCAAAGTCTTGCCGGTCACATTCGACAGCTTATACAAGTCGTCCGAAACCTTGTTAAGCACATACAATGCGATAGTTCGGTCTGTGTTAAGCTATTGGAAAAAGTAAGAAATTATCTGTCACCTGTGCCGAAAATAAGTAAACAATTCAATTTCTCAGGAAGTATGGTCTTGCCCCTGAAAAAATTTTACCGTCGTAATTAGGGCCGCACACATACATTTTGCCAAAACTTTAAAAACTATCCCAGGCGGGTCCTTGAATTGCACTTTTTCCAAACTTTGTGTAGGAGGTACCCGAAAGAGTGATCTGATGTAGTCAATATTCGGACATAATCCTAGTCTGAAAGAAATAATACGATGTACAACTTTTGGACGAAATCGGTTTCTAAATTCAAGGGTTATTTTACGTACTACCCAGTTTAGTGGGTGCCGGGGCAGGCTTTTTTGGAGCTTTTGGGTTATTATTTCAGGAAGTATGGGTCCGCAAGAAGAAATTGTTGCAAAACATTTCAAAATTACCCTAGACAAGCTGTTTGTGCTGTATTTTTTCCAAATTTTGTTTGGGATGTACACTCCGATTTAGTCCAAATCATATGCAAAGTTATGACCGATTCGGTTACCCCCTTCGTGCGCAACATTTTAGCGAAAATGGTTGAACTTTTGTGGGGGAGGTAGTAAAGGAAGTAATGGACCGACATGCCCTATCTTCGAACTTATCCTTTGGACAAAATATTATGATACCAAAATTTGAACCAAATCGGTTGATCCGTTCGAGGGTTATCGTGCGCAGCAGCCAGAGAGACCAGCAGGCAGGCGCACGGACATGGCTAAATAAACTCTAAATTGTCTGAAACTGATTTCGTCAAGACATACTTATGGCTGAAACCATTATTTCGATGAGTCACAATTTTGGTCGTATCAAAGTGTGTATACTAGGGCTATAACCAAAAAAATACCACCACATAGCCGTGTAGAGCATGAAAAACTATTATGAAATACGGTGTCAATTTTTCTCTACCGCGAAAAAAGTTTCCGCACCAAATGCATTGAAGTTCTGTAATGCATTTTTTAATTTTATCTGTCATAACAACATATTTGCTTTTAATTAAAATTTTTATTTTTTTGTAATCTAATTTAAAATCATTATCAAAGCGTTCTGGACCAATTTGTTCTCAAATCGCGCCATTTCGGACCATATTAGGATTTCTTGACGCTATTGCAATTTTTGGTATTTCTTTATAAACTCGTGAATTTTATGTTTATATTTTTTGTACCTATCGGACAAGAGAATATGGGGTCATTTGCAACGAATTCGCGAAAGTTACAGGCTGTTTTTGTTGACCTTGCCTGTGAGAATTGTGTTTGTTTTCTACAAAAATACAACACCAGTACCATGTGGGGAATTTTGTCCTAATAATGAAAACGCGTTTCTAAGATCGATTCGGTGAAAAAAGTCTCCGCACCAACTCTGATTACGAAAACCCTTTTGATGCTTTTTCTACTTATAATTTTAAATTTGCTTTGTTTGAATAAATATTTATAGAAAAAAATACAATTCTCACAGGCAAAGTCAACAAAAACAGCTTGTAACTTTCGCGAATTAGTTGCAAATGACTCCATATTCTCTTGTCCGATGGGTTAAAAAATATAAACATAAAATTCACGAGTTTATAAAGAAAAACCAAAAATTGCAATAGTGTCGAGAAATCCTAATATGGTCCAAAATGGCGCGATTTGAGAACAAATTGGTCCAGAACGCTTTGATAATGATTTTAAATTAGATTACAAAAAAATAAAAATTTTAATAAAAAGCAAATATGTTGTTATGACAGATAAAATTAAAAAATGCATTACAGAACTTCAATGCATTTGGTACGGAAACTTTTTTCGCGGTAGAGAAAAATTGACACCGTATTTCATAATAGTTTTTCATGCTCTACACGGCTATGTGGTGGTATTTTTGATATTTGCAAAAAAGTGCAAAAAGTTATATCCCTAGTGTATACCTTATTTACCCTGAAGGTTGGGGGTATAAAAACTTGCAAACATGCCAGAATGCAGGTCTGAGTCTACTCATGTCTTCAGTGGACTCCTCATCTATGACCTTGCCGCACAACAGGATGATGTCGATGCAATATTTGCTTGGATGCAATAGGCACAACCATCCAAACCACCACCTAATGAATGGGGGGTACGCCCAGGAATATCAGGAAAGATTTTTCTGAGCTTCAAAGACACAAAAGAGAGAAAAAGAGATTAACAAGCTTATCAGGCAGGTTTGAGAGATATTCATACTGATGCAGTCGCCGAGGCTATAAGGGTCTCAACGACACAGAATACTGTCCTCGGACATCAACCACCATCCGTGGCAGCTGAAGAACAAGAGCTGCCTAGACAAGCGAGCGCTGTTTTTGCGCAATTGAGATCTAGATGGTGTAGCCGCCTCAATTCTTACTGGACTAGGATTAATGGCACAACGCAGAACATCTGCCCACAATTAAAGACCAGTCCTGACGATACGCTACACCTTTTCAACTGCCCAGACAAACCAACTCACCTGACTCCACTCTCACTATATACCAATCCTACCCAGGTGGCGTCCTTTCGCAACTTGGTTTTAGAAGCAGAGCCGAATCAATAAAATAAAGACATACAGATACAACGATGAGTGCCTTCCCTGCAAATCAATCGCACCGACATCGTAACGAAATCGGTAAGACATTCGGACGCTACGTACGATGTCGGATCCAAAATCCTAGCGATATCTTAACGAAATTTATATGAAATGGTTGACATAAATGCGGAACGAAATGAAATCCGTAGTAAGTTCGAAAAGGAAATTTTTTTCTTCCGAAACTTCGTACAGATTTCTGAACGATTTCGTAAAAATGTCGGATGCACCTTCAAAATCTTCGTAAAGATTTCTGAACGATTTTGGATACTTTCTTACTTAGCTAGCCCATTACAGAACATTTGTTCCATAGACCGAACTAAGAAAAGATCTCCAATTCTCTCTGTTTTTCGCTTCGCTTTCTGGAATACCGCGCCTTTTCATTTCTTCATCCACTTGTATGCTCCATCGAAGCTTAGGCCTGCCGATTCTGCGTGCGCCACCATGTGGCATGTATTCATACGCCTTTTTAGCGTGGTCATCATCACTCATCCTTATGATATGGCCTAGCACGCAATCGTTGCATCTCGATACGTTTAACTATATTGATGTCGTTGTACAGCAGATACAGCTCGTGGTTCATATGACGTCGCACAGTGTCACGACCGTGACCAAAAATGGTAAAAACTAAATACTTCGTTGAACAAATTTATTGATGGGGAGTGATAGAAAACATATTAATTAAGAAGAATCTGAATTTTGGTACTAATACGTGAAGTAGTTTTTGCTATATGAGGATTTAAATCCGACAATTTTAGTTAATACGTATTTTTGTGTTTTTTTTTCTAAAATTAATACATTATATTATGCGTTAATATTTAAAATTTAAAAGTAACGGTCGCTGCAAAAATGCTTCCTAAGAATGTGTCATTTCTATTTTTCAGCTACCACCTCACTGAGAGAATACCCCCTTTTTTAACAAATCGTTTTGCGGTGTTGGCTATAGCGCGAAAACGAATGAACCGATCATCATATATTTTTGTGGGCTTATTAGGTACCTAATAATCTTGCTTTCAAACGAGAGAATTAAAAAAAAAACAATTTTTAAAAAAAATGTGATCAGCGTCCTATGGGGGCTATATGAAGGCGTGGACCTATGCAGACAAATTTCAATGTGAAGGTATAATGCCCACTACGAAGACCAAATACCAAATTTCAGCAATTTCGGTGTAATAATGAGGCTAAAATCTTCAAAATACCGATAATCGGGAGGTACCGTTGTATGGGGGCTATATCAAAACGTGGACCTAAGCCCACAATTCTCTGTTGGAATATTTGATACCTCTGCCGAAGGCTAACCACAAAATTTGAATACTTTCGGTTGGTCATTATGTCTAAAAAATTCAAAATACCGAAAATCGGGAGGTACGGTTCTATGGGGGCTATATCAAAACGTGGACCGATTTTTTGTCCTGAAGATTGCAAGTCAATAATAGGTACGTGTACCAAAATTGATGTACCTACGACAACTCCTTCTATTTTTGGCCACCGTTATTATGAACTCTCGACATTGTGCGTCGATATTCACCGTCAACGCAGATAGGTCCGTAGATATTTCAAAGAAATTTTCTCTCAAACACACCAAGCACTGCCATGTCTGCTTGCGCAAGTACCAATACAATTCTTCTTTTTATTTCACAACTGATGTCGTTTGTTGTGTTTACGGAGGTGCCGAGGTAGACGAAGTCTTTTACTACCTCAATATTATAGGAACCAACTTCCACAGTCGGTCCGAGCTCAATGGGCGCGTCGACACTATGAACTTGGTCTTCTCACAATTTACCGCCAGACCCGCTTTAGCAGATTCTCCTTCGACCTTTATAAAAGTATCAGTTACTTCTTTTACTGATCGGCCCATGAAGTCTATATCATCAGCATAAGCAAGTAACATGTGACTATTGGTGTAGATTGTGCCACTTCTTTTGACGTTTGCCTCTCGTATAACCTTTTCTAGCAGGATGTTGAAAAGATCACACGAAAGGCTGTCTCCTTGCCTGAAACCTCTTTTGGTACCAAACTCTTCGGAGAGGTTCTTTCCTATTTTAACTGAGGACCTCGTGTCAGTTAAAGTCATTTTACAAAGCCGGATGAGCTTTGCGGGGATACCAAATTCAGACATTGCATGGAATACCTTTGATCGGAGGGGACTGCCGAATGCTGCTTTATAATCGACAAAAAGGTGAAATGTGTCGATCTGCATCTCTTGGGTCTTCTCTAGGATTTGCCGCAGGGTAAATATCTGGTCAATGGTGGACTTGCCAGGTCTAAAGCCGCATTGGTATGGTCCAATTATTTCGTTGACCTTTGGCTTTAGTCGTTCGCACAATATCCCTGCCACTATCTTATAGGCAATAGGGAGAAGACTTATGCCCCTATAGTTGGAGCATACAGTCTTATCTCCTTTCTTGTGGACGGGGCACAGGATACTCAGGTTCCAATCGTCGGGTACTCGTTCTTCCTGCCAGATGGTGCTAACTAGCTGATGAATACACCTTATCAGCGTGTCGCCTCCGGTTTTGAACAGCTCGGCTGGTAAGCCATCGGCCCCTGCTGCCTTATTATTCTTCAGCCGATTTATTGCTGTCTTTACCTCATCTTGCCCGGGCGGTATACATTCTATACCATCTTCTGGGATTGGATCTGTGGTATCATCGTCGTCTTCGCTGCTATTGGATACTAACAGATTTGAAAAATGTTCTTTCCATATACAGAGTACACTATCTGTATCAGTTACCAAATTACCTTGCTGGTCTCTACAGGAGGATGTGCCTGTACCAAAGCCATCAGTTTGATGCTTGACTCTTTGGTAGAATTTTCGGACTTCATTCTGGCTCCTGTACACCTCGATTTTTTCACACACCCGCTTTTCCATCTCTCTCTTTTTCCTGCGGAAAAGACGTTTCTCCTCTCTCCTTTTCTCCCTGTATCTCTCTCGTGCGCTACGCGTTGCTACGGATTGTAAAGTAGCCCTATATGCCGCATTTTTCTCTTCGGTGGTAGCGCGACACTCCTGATCATACCATGGATTCCTTGGTGGAGGTCTCTGGTATCCAAGTATGGATTTTGCGGCTGTTTGCATGGAGTGGGCAATGCTTTGCCATTGTCCTGATATGTTATCGGGACAAGGAGTGCTCTCATTAAGCAATTGTGCTAGTTGAGTGGAATATGCTGTGGCTATCTGTTGTGTTTGCAGCCTATCGATGCCCAACATCCGCGTTGTGTCCGTTCGTGCTTTATTTGCAACGTTTAGACGGGTACGTACCTTTGCTGGAACAAGGTAGTGGTCCGAATCAATGTTTGCGCCTCGGAACGATCGTACATCCAACACGCTCGATGAATGTCTTCCATCTATCACAACATGATCAAATTGATTACTTGTTGTTTGATCTGGAGACAGCTAGGTGCCCCTATGAATATCGAGATGCTGAAATCTGATACTGTTAACTACCATGTTTTTTGCAGCTGCAAAGTCTATCAGCCTCATACCATTGTTAGATGTTTAACTGTGGAGACTCAATTTCCCGACTGTTGGGCCAAAGATATTCTCCTTTCCAATTTTGGCATTAAAATCGCCTAGAATGATTTTAATGTCATGGCCAGGGCAACGGTCGTATGTTTCTTCTAAGCGCTTGTGAAATATATCTTTGGTCTGTTCGTCCTTTTCTTCAGTGGGAGCATGAGCGCAAATAACGCTGATATTGAAGAATTTAGCTTTTATTCGAATTGCAGCAAGTCTTTTATTCACTGGGATGAAGCTGGATACTAAATGTTTTAGTCTCTGACTAACTACAAATCCGCAACCAAAGTCATGATTTACATCATGGCAGCTATAATACAGTGCTTCACCTTTAGGCGTTGCTGTGACGCCTTTCCCAATCCATCGTATTTCCTGTATGGCAGTAATATCGGCCTTGTACTTTTCAAGTACGTCTGCCAATGCGAAGACTGCACCTTCTCTATAAAGAGTGCGAACATTCCAGGTGCAGATTCACAGATCATGGTCCTTAAAACGTTTGTGGGGTTTGGCAACTTTAGTTCGTTTTTCTTTTCTTTCGTTTTTTTTTTATAGTAGGCTGTCTTTTCTAGGAGAGGGTTACTAACCCGACGCCCAAACCCAAGTTTTTAACGTTTTTATGGGTGAACGCGCGGCACATGTTAGCTCACTACCTTTAACGGGTGTTAAAGGCAGTTCCCCAGGTGACACCATGGGGAGGTCAGTGTCCACTTGAGATGAAAGAGGGTCCAAGATAAATCCTGGGCTTTGCCATGTTAAAACTGGTCAGGACCGTTCCTTGGTATCTTCCATCTCCTACGTCACCCAATGTCGTTGAATATCGAAGGAAAAATGTTTCTCTGTCGCCCTTTTGATCCATTTTTTATGTTTTTATTGGAAGATTGTGCCCAGCAAACCAATCGTACCGACATCGTACGATATCGGAACAAAATTCGGACGCTTCGTCCAATGTCGGATCCGAAATCGTAACGATATCTTAACAAAAGTTTTATGAAGTGGTTGACATAATTTTGGAAAGAAATGTTCGGAATGTAATCGCAAGAAAATCTTTGGGAAATTCGGAATACTAATTTTTTCTTTCGAATCGTCGTAAAGACTTCTGAACGATTTTGGTATAATGTCGTATGAATATCGAAGAAAAAACATTTCTCAGACGCCTCTGATCAAATTTTCTTTGTTATGTTTTTTATTGGTAGATTGTAATTTCAAACGTTTCTGATGATTTTCATGGTTGTTATCATTTTTTAGTTATAGTAGAACAATGTAAACGTTGTGTACGAATATGTTGAATCTATCAACACTAGCTTGAATTATTATCCCAGCAAAATTTGACGGAAGGGGTTCTTTGCGATGACGTGATTTCATGTCATCTTTTGCATTGGTTCAAAGGAAGTCGTGAAAGATCCGATCTTTTCATCAGCATTTGTACCCATTCCATCGATCCAATAGAGATGATGTTTGTGTTTTTATTTACACACCTGTTTATTTTCATTTTGGTATGTTCCAGTACTGCAAAAATCTACTAATTTTTACTATTTTTTCCGATAACATAAAGGAAAAATTGTTATCGTAGTAAAAATAAGTAGATTCTTGCAGTTTCTGGAACAGACCAAAGTTGTTAGAACTGTCGTCGTGATGTTGTCTTACATTTCCTGCATATCAAACAACTAAAACTTCTAAACAATTGGTATTATATGAAGTCCCAACCATCGAGCTAAAAATAGAATCGGACTGCACACATTGCTATTCTGAAAGTTCCCTTGTCTGTTCTAAATCTGACATAGAATGAAATCAATCAAATCTCGCTTCTTGGAATTTGAAAAAAAAGTCCGAAACGAAAAGGAACAAGAATCTGAAAATAAAGAAGAAACTACTTTTGGAAACAATTAAAAATAAATTAATTAAGCATAAATGGTATTTTCCATTAAAAGTCTCTCCTCCCCGTTCGTTCCTTTTTGTTCTTAGAGATCCCTAAAGCAAGCCGGGTTGTAGATCCCTACATATTTCCGTCACTAAACAAAAGAGTATAAATTACCAAAATGTTGTTATAAAATAACAAAATTATAAAATAAAAGTAATTTACGAAATAAAAATACTTAAAGGAGTGCATTTGGAGTCCATGTCGAAATCTGAACTGGTGATGGGAAGATAATTGAAAAAACCTTTTGTAAGATGAAAGAATATCAGTTGCGGAGAACGGAGGAAGTAATCTTTTGCGTTGCAGCGGTGTTGATTACATTGCAATTTTGGATGTAAACTTTTGAAAAACTAAACTGATAAATTAATTGTAGTTATTTCATGAATTCGTTTGAATTAATAAAGAGTTTTGTTTTTCATGAAAACCATATTTCAATACAGCATTTCCATTTTCCAAACAAGACATGAAAATTTCATGCCAAGGGGTTGGTGAAAATGACATGCCAAAGCATTGGTTAAAATGACATGTCAAAGCATGGGTGAAAATGACGTGTCAAAGCATTGGTGAAAATGACATGTCAATTCATTGGTGGAAATGACATGCCAAAGCATTGGTGGAAATGACATGTCAACGCATTGGTTAAAATGACATGCTTAGGATCCAGAAAAGAACGTCATCTTTTGGGGTCCACGCTCATATAAAATTCATCGATGAAGATGCTAAAAAGATGACATGCTAGATCACTTGCACCCATGATTGAATGTCATCTTTGGCATCGAACATTTTGCTGGGATATGTTGCGTTTATATTTAAAATATTTAAAAATTGTATATGCGAATTTTATAACCAACCAACCTTTTCGACAACAAACTACAATGAAACCAACCCCTTGTTGTTAGCTGTTAGATACATACACAAAGTGGCGGTATATAGGTAGTAACGGTGGTGGTTGTTGTGCGAAGGAAATTTTTTTCCGCTCAGAACTCGTACCGAAATTCCGAATTCAAAACGAAATCTGAACAGATTCCCCTACGAAAAATCGTGTAGAAATCGGAACGAAATCTGAACGATTTTGATATCGAAATTGTTCACATGTGTCTGACATCCGACATTTGGTTTGCTGGGTTCCTATAACTACGACAACATCAATCAATTTGGTTTGTCCACGCGACCTTACTTGTTTCGAGACATTTGAATATTGTGATTTATATACCCAATACGCAAAATGTCTCAAAAATATACAACATTAAATTCTTCATTTGTTTATTTTTATTTTGATTGATTTAAAATTTATTTATCAAATTGTAAAATGTCATTTGATGAGATAATAATAATTAACAAAAATATTCCCATGTGAACTTTTGCTCTTTATGTTCACATTTTTGATGCGTCGATGATTAATGACCTGCTCGACGACATTTATCATACTTAAATAAAATCCATTATTATCGATTTCGATATGGTGGTTGAATGTATCACAAAATCCGGTTAAAGGAACATTAATACAACCATTTTCATAATTGTGAATCACAAAATAATTTGCAAAAATTTATAACTTTAATAAAAATTATAATTTTTTAAATCTATTCTAGCAAATTTTCTAGTCTACCCAACTACGCGGAAGAAATTTTTTAATCGGCACATATTAGTTATGCGGTTCAACTAGTTTCCACTTTTGAGAGTATACAATCTGCAAAAATATCAAACCTAATCCCATTAAATAAAATGTGCCTAGAAAAGCATCATCCCAGTTAAGAAAGGAAGATCGCCACTTAAATCAAAAACGAATAGCATGTTTACATAATAAAAGATTAATCCACATTGTAAATTACGTTTTAATACGTCAGCAGGGGTGAGGCAAGGATGTGTATTATTAACCACACTATTCGCCATTCTCCTGGGTAATGGTCGACCCAAATTCATAATTTTCTGGTGATATGGATTTAAAAGGTTCTGTTTCATTTAATGCAAGAAGGTCGGTGTACACGTCATCAGCACGTACCCGGATTAAGCAAATAAATCCTAATAAAGAAAGTTAATTAGTTGTTGTTGTAACACTGCATATATTGTAACGAAACAATATGATCAGGTATATAATACATATGGGAACAGCCGCTTCAACCACTCAAAATCATACATCATTGGCAGGTAGCATTGAAATAACAAGACAAGAGAGAATTGCATTTCAGTGCAAGGTTGCAACATTCATTGTCATTGCCTACAACAAGTAATTCTCATTTACTTTATACCACGTGCCACTCAAATATTTCAATGTTGCTGCGGGGAGTTAGCGGCACGGGTTACAACTAAAGGCTGTTATAAATCCGCCAACATACACCTTGGTGTTACAGATTTGGAAATATTTTTTTGAGAGCTACCCATTAAGTTATGGTGTATTAGCACTGGACCTTCGAGTTTTTCAGTTCTACGGGCTTTCGAGTCAGCTGTTCCATTCGGCACGGGACCTTCGTGTTAAAGTTCTACAAAGCCTTCGGGCTTACAGTTCTACAGGACCTTCGGTTTAGCTGTTCCACTCGGCACTGGACCTTCGGCTTTGCAGGTCTACAGGGCCTTCGGGTCAGCTGTTCCACTGTTTGTGTAATAGTAGTACATTGTAGAAACTAGAACTTAGCCCTAGACTAACAAAGATCCCCTTATCGTCGAAACCCCCGGTTTCCCGAGCATCAACAGCCGAATCCATAGTGTTCGCGAACACCAATAGCCCAACGCCAAATCCACGGCTTCCCGAACACTAACAGTCGAACGCCAAATCCATCGGCTCCCCGAGCACAACAGCCTAACGCCAAATCCATAGTGCTCCCGAACATCAACACCTGGGTGCCAAATCCATCAGCTCCCCGAGCATCAGTAGCCGAATCCTCTGAATCCACCTGGTTCCCGATTTCTACAAACCGGCATCCCATTTATCTATGAACAGTCGTCCTTATAGCAGGTCCCCTATCATCTACAACCCGTCTTCCCGATTCTATAAACCGTCTTCAATATACCAGGTTCCTCGTCGGAATCGTTGTTGGTTGAAGGGTTTGCCGGATACCGGTACCCGGTAACCAACACCGATTCCGACGAACCATCGGAGCAAGGGTAACCATTGTCAAAAGAACGCTCACTTATCACGAAACCCCCAATTGATAAGCACCAGCCCGCCTAGCCACCTTCACGCCAACTATCGATTCGTAATGCATGCCTATTGAACAGATTCTTATGGTATTCAACCCCGAGAAGGTTGCATTATAGTTCTTAAATCAGTAAAATCCTTATTAACCCCCAGGAAAGGGAACTACTAGTCTTCTTCATTTCGTAAGGTTTAGTGGGTCCTTATGGAGACCCTGCACGTGACTGAGCTTATGTTCGTTCGTGTTTTCTTTCAGGTTTCAGGTTCGGGTTTTTCTGTATCCAGACACAAAAATTCAGGTACCTGGACTGGTTGCGTCCATAAAGAGTCAGGAGAAAGCTAAACAAATGCAGAGTGTCGTGCGGTCCCAATCCACATGCCGCGCACGTCTTGGTTATCGTGGTATCAATTTGGGTACGATACGAATTGAGGAGGCTACATCGTCCGGATGTTAACTGGGCTAAAACTACTCGTTTTACCGTTGGATTTAACTCCCTGTGTCAAGAAGATCTCTCCTGACGTGCGTGACGTTTGTGGGGAAGCTTGTCCCTTAAATCGTCACAGGGATGCTCACTGCAATAACACCCAAGCAGGTACTGCATCAACAACATCCTGTCTTGATGACGCACCGATAAAACCTTCCTCTCCTCATGAGATGCAGTCCGCAGGGCAGCATTCTAGCAGGTTTGAATTTTTTTCCACTGCATAGCGCTAACATTTGCATATCACGCTGGCGCCGTATAGCTTACCACAGACCGACCTTATGCTTTGTAATAGGTCAATAAGGTTTCTTTGTCAGCACACCAAGTGCTGCCAGCGAGCGACTTGAGTGCCTTGTTCCTACTTCTGATCTTATCCCAAATATCTGTCGTTTGCATGGACGACTTAAACATGCTATCGAACGTAACACCCAATATTTTGGGGTAGTTTGGGGTCGAAATCAGTACACCATCGACCAATATGTTCAGTGGGACAGCGTGGCAATGGATTTAGTGGTGGAAATTTTCATACTCCTTAGATGGCAGAACTGCACTAGGTCAGTTATGTAGACATTTCACCTATCACATATGTCTTCGAGGATAGGATCGTGCAATCATCCGCATACATTACGATCTCTATGACGTCTGGAGGGTGTGGAATTTTAGAAAGGTAGAGGTTAAACAGTTCCGGAGATATCACTCCTCCTTGGGGAACTCCCTGTTTCACTCTACGGGGTTTGGACTTCTTGTCTCTGAATTCCACAAACGACTGGCAATGATTACCCAACGTTTCAAACACGGCTGGAGAGTAGACTTCTCTATATCGTCAAACAGCTTGGAATTGTTGATGGTATCGAAGGCCTTCGGTACGTCAAGAGCCACCATGACCGTTCGGTCGCACGGCCTATTCTGGTTAAAACCTCTACTGATATGGATATGGCGTCTAATGCATTTTCCGAAATCTATGCTGATGTTGGCCAACTGGAACACAGTTTCTCATCGTGGAGAGGAGTAGTGCATCTAGGTTATTTTCTACTGGCGCCAGGAGTGAAATCGGCCTGTACGATTCACCTCTTCTGGCATCCTTGTCAGGTTTCAGTAGCCAACTTTCCAGGCGTCTGGTACAATATGGGTGGCTAACGAAAGGTTGAGGATACTTTTTAAATGCTCAACTCTGCGCTCATCCAGTTGCTTAAGCATAACCATCGATATTCTGCGTGGGCCCAATGTTTTGGGTGATTTCGCGTTTCGGATGACATATGCAACACAGTCCATGGTAGGGAGGGCTCTTCCTATACGGCGTAGCATATTCCTCTTTGCTCTATCACACTGGGGGTGCTCCGTAAACTGCCGGTTAAAATAACATGAGCACCCCTTTGGATCAGTTACTGTCACGCCGTTGAGAGTAAAAGCCGTTCTGTCATATTTCTTTCCCAAATTCGAGATATGTTCGCCTACTAGCCTGTTGACCTCAAGAGTATGTTCTTAAACTCTCGGGTCTTCAGGGTTCGTACGACGAATTTCATCACGCTCATTTGCTAGTCCCGTCGCCCCTGCTGGGAAATTTTGTCTTATTTCAGGTATTCGACCAGCAGGTATGTAGCGAGCGGCTGCTACAGTAACGATATCCCGGAAAGTTCTCTCAAGTACCCGAGGATCTAAGGGAACGGGCAGTTCTCTAAAGCGGTTATTAGTAAACATTCTGAATGCCTGCCAATCAGCTTTCCCATGATTCAGGAAAGTATAGCGTTCAGAGGTTATAAAGTCGGGTGATCTATTAATTGGTCACTCACCATGCAAAATGTGGAGCCATCAATGGTGCTTCTTTAGACTCTTTCTAAAAGAAATGGTGCTTCTATAGACCCTTTCTAAGATAAAGGGTGCTTCTGTAGACCCTTTCTAAAAGAAATGGTGCTTTTATAGACCCTTTCTAAAATAAAAGGTGCTTTTATAGACCCTTTCTAAAAAAGAAGGCGCTTCTATAGACCCCTTCTAAAAGAAAGGGTGCTTCTATAGACCCTTTCTAAAAGAATGGGTGCTTATAAAGAAAGGCAGCTTTTGTAGACCCTTTCAAAAAAATGGGTGCTTCTACAGACCCTTTCTAAGATAAAGGGTGCTTCTGTAGACCCTTTCTAAAAGAAATGATGCTTTTATAGACCCTTTCTAAAATAAAAGGTGCTTTTATAGACCCTTTCTAAAAAAAAGGCGCTTCTATAGACCCCTTCTAAAATAAAAGGTTCTTCCATAGACCCTTTCTAAAAGAACGGGTGCTTATATACCCCCTTTCTGAAAGAAAGGCAGCTTTTGTAGACCCTTTCAAAAAAGGGTGCTTCTACAGACCCTTTCTAAAAGAAAGGGTGCTTCTATAGACTCCTTCTAAAAGAAAGGGTGCTTCTATTGACCCCTTCTAAAAGAAAGCGTGGTTCTAAAGACCCCTTCTAAAAGAAAGGGTGCTTCTATAAACCTTTTCTAAAAGGAAGGGTTCCTCAATAGACTCTTTCTAAAAGAAAGGGTACTATTATAGACACTTTCTAAAAGAAAGGCTGCTTCTATAGACCCTTTCTAAAATAAAGGGTGCGTCTATAGACCCTTTTTAAAAGAAAGGGTGCTTCTATAAACCCTTTCTAAAAGAAAGGGTGCTGCTATAAACCCTTTCTAAAAGAAAGGGTGCTTCTATAAACCCTTTCTAAAAGAAATAGTGCTTCTATTAACCCTTTCTAAAAGAAAGGGTGCTTCTATAAACCCTTTCTAAAAGAAATGGTGCTTCTATAAACCCTTTCTTAAAGAAAGGGTGCTTCTATAAACCCTTTCTAAAAGAAATGGTGCTTCTATAAACCCTTTCTAAAAGAAAGGGTGCTTCTATAAACCCTTTTTAAAAGAAAGGGTGCTTCTATAAACCCTTTCTAAAAGAAAGGGTGCTGCTATAAACCCTTTCTAAAAGAAAGGGTGCTTCTATAAACCCTTTCTAAAAGAAATAGTGCTTCTATTAACCCTTTCTAAAAGAAAGGGTGCTTCTATAAACCCTTTCTAAAAGAAATGGTGCTTCTATAAACCCTTTCTTAAAGAAATGGTGCTTCTATAAACCCTTTCTAAAAGAAATGGTGCTTCTATAAACCCTTTCTAAAAGAAAGGGTGCTTCTATAGACCCTTTTTAAAAGAAAGGGTGCTTCTATAAACCCTTTCTAAAAGAAAGGGTGCTGCTATAAACCCTTTCTAAAAGAAAGGGTGCTTCTATAAACCCTTTCTAAAAGAAATAGTGCTTCTATTAACCCTTTCTAAAAGAAAGGGTGCTTCTATAAACCCTTTCTAAAAGAAATGGTGCTTCTATAAACCCTTTCTTAAAGAAAGGGTGCTTCTATAAACCCTTTCTAAAAGAAATGGTGCTTCTATAAACCCTTTCTAAAAGAAAGGGTGCTTCTATAAACCCTTTCTAAAAGAAATAGTGCTTCTATTAACCCTTTCTAAAAGAAAGGGTGCTTCTATAAACCCTTTCTAAAAGAAATGGTGCTTCTATAAACCCTTTCTTAAAGAAAGGGTGCTTCTATAAACCCTTTCTAAAAGAAATGGTGCTTCTATAAACCCTTTCTAAAAGAAAGGGTGCTTCTATAAACCCTTTCTAAAAGAAAGGGTGCTTCTATAAACCCTTTCTAAAAGAAAGGGTGCTTCTATAAACCCTTTCTAAAAGAAAGGGTGCTTCTATAAACCCTTTCTAAAAGAAATGGTGCTTCTATAAACCCTTTCTAAAAGAAATGGTGCTTCTATAAACCCTTTCTAAAAGAAAGGGTGTTTCTATAGACCCTTTCTACAAGAAAGGGTGCTTCTATAGACCTCTTCTAAAAGAAAGGTTGCTTCTATAGACCCTTTCTAAAAAAAAGTGTGCTTCTATAGACCTTTCTAAAAGAAGGGATGCTTTTATAGACCCTTTCTGAAAGAAAGGTTGCTTCTATAGACCCTTTCTGAAAAAAGGATGCTTCTATATACCCTTTCTTAAAGAAAAGGTGCTTCTATAGACCCTTTCTAAAAGAAATCGTGCTTCTATAGACCCTTTCTAAAAGAAATTGTGCTTCTATAGACACTTTCTGAAAGAATGGTTGCTAGATTGAATTAACCCGGTAAAAAGCTCTAGTGTAAACGTTAGATAAGACCAATAACCTTAAGCAGAATTTTAAACAGACAATATTCAATGGTCTTTCAGTCGTCCTACATAAATTTTTAATGATCTTTTGCAAAAAATGTATATGTGGTATGGCTATGGCATAATGTCCCGTTAAACAAAACTTCCCGATGTTATAATTAAAATATCAACATTAATATTTATAAAGATAATCTGCAAATTAGTCAGCCTATATGAATACAAGATCCGTTCATTGATTTATTTTTGCCCCAAATCTCACCATTTTATTACATAATTCTTTCTTTTACGGCATTGAAATCGTTCGAATCTTTCATTCATTATGATAAAAAAAACACACACACATAACGAAACTTGTATCATAAAGGAAAAGAATAGAATAGAACATAATAAAATCAATTTAAATTGTTGCTAATTCTAATTTAGTATAACACATTCCAGCAAAAAAAAATCAAACGGAATGTCAAATTTGATCTGAGGTTTCTTTAGAATAAATTATCATAGGAAAAAAGCTACGCAACACACACACACTTGACGCTTGGCGACAGATTAATATACGAAATATTTGTGGTTGTGGGTTTTATGATTTGTTTTTGTCATAAATATGGGAATCTGAATTTATTCTTTATGTTTCATTCTATTTGAAATAGTAAGGCCAAGGGAAAAATATGTGTGACATGTTAAAAAAAATACCAGTTTGCAATCAAATGAAATGTTTACATGTTTATGAACATGTCAAAATTAGTTTAACACTGTGAGATTTGATGTGATTTGAGAACCCCCTCCAAAAAATATATGAATTATTAGCAAGAATAAATTACTTCAAACTAGCTGAGAATTTTTTGGGCAAATCGAAAATAATCACATAAATGAAGCTGATTGTGTTAACTGACATGTCATGTGACAACTCACATTATGTTTGTGTCTTAAGTCTTTTGATTTTTCATTCAACTTCAACAACAAGTAAAACCATTGGAAGAGCTTCTGTGAGAATTGCCAATATGCATTTCCTAATATGAACCAAAAACAAAACATGGAAAACAGTATCAGCTGACTTTGCCGACTGTTATATACCCTTAGCTTAGGGCATTAAGCCTCAGCCTATGACTTTAAAAAGTAAAAAAGTATCAGTCGGCTTTGCCGACAGAGATATACCCTCAGCCTATGTGAATTGAAACTTTCATCTACGGACAGATCGAATGTATTTAGGGTATTTTCAGAATTTTGAGACCCTTTTTGAACATTTGAAGTTTCAGACAAAAATGTGGATTAGGGTTAAAGTTCAAATGTGTTGCCGTGGAGGTACTTGAAGGAGTTGACCGACATAGTCCATTATGAAAGTGGATCTTATTTTGGGAGCCTTATCTTTTCGATAGATATCGCACCCACTAGTCATTTCAGTGGGTTATCGTATAACATTTGGACCAGTAGGCCAGGAAGCATGAACTTGTCCACGGAAAACATAATATCGCTGTAAACAGGACCACAACGAATTGCATCGGTATACATTTCCAAAGGATCTTTGAACAGACCCTAAACTGCACTTAAACAAACATTTTGAACTTTTGCCGGGAAGGTACCTTAAGGAGAGGATCAATATGGGTCATTTTTGGAAGTTAAACTAAATTTGGACAAAATATTAGAAGATCCAAAGTTTGGACCAAATTGGTTACCCCGTTCAAGAAAATGTATCGTGCAAACCATTTTTGTGACATTTTTTAAATTTTGGTGGAAAGTATTGGAAGTGGTGGACCGGTAATGCCCATCTTCGAACTAAAACTAAGTTTGGACAAAATATGTCGAAGGCCAAATTTCCGACCAAATCGGTTGACCAGTTCGCGATTTACATGCTCTCCAGCCAATATATACGGTGCCATAAGGATTTTTTACAGCTTTCGGGCTGTTTTCTCAGGAAGTATTTACTTGCCCCTGAAAAAACTTGTAGCATAGTAAAGGGGGTCAGTGAATGCAATTTGCTTCAACAAAAATCAAAGTGATCCGAGAGCAGGTCTTAAAGTAAATTTATCCGAAATTTTGTGTGGGAAAGAGATAAATATAGTCCATATTCGAACCTGATCTATACCTGGTAGATATATATATAAAGTAGATATAGATATATATATAAATATATATAAAGTATAATATATATAAGTATGGACCAAATCGATCACTCCCTTCTAGGGTTATCGGCACACAATTTTTCGGAACATTTTTGAACTTTTGTGGGGGAGGTACCGCAAGGAGTGGAACTACAAGCACCACCTTCGAATTTCATCTAATATTCAAAGAAATACCACGATATACAAAGTGTGGAACAACTCAGTATTTGGTTCAAGAGTTGTCGTGCTCTCCAGCCACTACATGGTGCCATATATCGTTTTTTACACTTTTCGGGCCGTTTTCTCAATAAGTATGGACTTGCCCCTGAAATAACTTTTGCCGTCGTAATTGAGGCAGCGAATGAAAGTTGCTTCAACAAAAATCAAAGTGATTCCAGAGCAGTTCTTAAAGTGAACTTATCCGAAATTTTGTGTGTGAGGTACCCGAAGAAGTGGACAAATATAGTCCATATTCGAACCTCTTATATATTTGGTAGATATATTGGGATGAAGTAAAGTATGGACCAAATCGGCCACTACCATCAAGAGTTATCATGCGCACAAATTTTCCGAACATTTTTGAACTCTGGGGGGAGGTACCTGTAGGAGTGGACCGATATGGCTTATATTCGAATTTAAACTAAGTTTGTACAAAATATTAGCCACATGTTGGACCGAATCGGAAGATCTGTTCGAGAGTTATCTTGTGCTCCAACAACTACACACGGTGTCATAGGGTTTTTTTTACAACTTTCAGGCTATTTTGTCAGGAATTATGGGCTTGCCCCTGATGAAACTTGTACCGTAGTATGGGGGACAGTGAATACAAGTTGTTACAACAAAAATCAAAGCGATTCGAGAGCTGGTCCTAAACTGAACTTTTCCAAAATTTAGTGTGGGAGGTACCCGAAGGAGTGGACCGATTGAGTCCATATTGGAACCTTATCTAAGCCTGGTAGAAATTTCAGGATGTGCGAAGCATGGCCTAAATCGGTTACTTCCTTCAAGAGTTATCGTGCGCACAAATTTTCCCAACATTTTCGAACTTTTGTGGGGGGGTACCCGAAGGAGTGGACCGATATAGCACATCTTCGAACTTAAACTAAATTTAGTCAAAATATTACGATACCCAAAATTTGGTTCAGTCTTTCGGTGGGACATTTACGTCACATCCTTCAGAATTACGAAAATCGGGAGATACCGTTCTATGGTGGCTACATCGCAACGTGACCGACGAATTTCTGTCAGAAAGCCTTTTACCTCCAACAAAGGCTAAATAACAAATTTCAGCCATTTCGTTGGGTTGCTGTGGCCACAACCTTCAAAATATCGTAAGGTACCGTTGGATGGGGGCGTGAACCTATACCGACAAATTTCTAGGAGAAAATTGTATACCCTCAACGAAGACTAAGTACCAAATTCTAGGCTTTTCTGTGTGATAATGAGGCTAAAACCTTCAAAATACCTAAAATCGGGTGATACCGTTCTATGGGGGCTATATGAAGGCGTGGACCTATACCGACAAATTTCATATGGAACATTTAATACCCCAAATGAAGACCATTTCGGTGGATTACTGTGACCACAACCTTCAAAATACCGGAAATAGGAAGGTTCCGTTCTATGGGGGCTATACTATGGGTGAAAGTTCTATACCCCTAACGAAGACTAAGTACAAACTTTCAGCCATTTCTGAGGAATATTGAGGCCACAACATTCAAAACACCGAAAATCAGGAGTGGGCCTTACTTACTTACTTGGCTGGCCCATTACAGAACATTTGTTCCATTGGCCGAACTAAGAAAAGATCTCCATTTCTCTCTATTTATTGCTTCGCACTCTGGAATACCGCGTCTTTTCATCTCTTCATCCACTTGTTTGCGCCATCTATTCCTTGGCCTGCCAATTCTGCGTGCACCGCCAAGCGGTTCGTATTTATATGCCTTTTTAGCGGGTTCATCTTCGCCCATTCTTATGATATGGCCTAGCCAACGCAATCGCTGCATCTCGATACGTTTAACTATGTGTATTGATGTCGTTGTATTGCAGATACAGCTCGTGGTTCATGCGACGTCGATATTCACCGTCAACGCAGATTGGTCCGTAGATCTTTTAAAAGAATTTTTCTCTCAAACACGCCTAGCAATGCCTTATCTGCTTGCGCAATTACCCAGACTTCGGAAGCATACATCAGCACGGGTGGTATCAGTGTTTTGTAAAACGTTATTTTTGTTTGACGAGTTGTGGCTTTGTTTTTAAAGTGATTACTTAAGCCAAAGTAGCATCTGTTGGCCAATACAATTCTTCTTTTTATTTCACAACTGATGTCGTTTGTTGTGTTTACGGTGGTGCCGAGTTAGACGAAGTCTTTTACTACCTCAAGGTTATAGGGACCAACTTCCACAGTTGGTCCGAGCTCAATGCACGCATTGCGCGTCGACACCATTAACTTGGTCTTCTCATCGTTTACCGGCAGACCCACTTTAGCAGATTCTCCGTCGACCTTCATAAAGGTATCGGTTACTTCTTTTACTGATCGTCCCATGATGTCTATATCATCAGCATAATCTAGTAACATGTGGCTATTGGTGTAGATTGTGCCACTTCTTTTGACGTTTGCATCTCGTATAACCTTTTCCAGCAGGATGTTGAAGAGAAACCTCTTTTTGTACAAAACTCTTCGGAGAGGTTCTTTCCTATTTTAACTGAGGACCTCGTGTCAGCTAAAGTCATTTTACAAAGCCAAATGAGCTTTGCGGGGATACCAAATTCAGACATTGCTTGGAATACCTTTGAACGTAGCGGGCTGTCGAAGGCTGCTTTATAATCGACAAAAAGGTGGTATGTGTCGATCTGCATCTCTTGGGTCTTCTCCAGAATTTGCCGCAGCGTAAATATCTGGTCAATGGTGGACTTGCCAGGTCTAAAGCCGCATTGGTATGGTTCAATTATTTCGTTGACCATGGGCTTTAGTCGTTCGCACAATATCCCTGACACTATCTTGTAGGCGATAGGGAGAAGACTTATGCCCCTATAGTTGGAGCATAAAGTCTTATCTCCTTTCTTATGGATGGGACACAGGATGCTCAGGTTCCAATTGCATGTACGTGTTCTTCCTTCCAGCTAACTAGCTTATGCATACACCTTATCAGCGTGTCGCCTCCGGTTTTAAACAGCTCGGCTGGTAGGCCATCTGCTCCTGCTGCCTTATTATTCTTCAGCCGGTTTATTGCTGCCTTTACCTCATCTTGGCTAGGTGGTATACATTCAATACCATCTTCTGGGATTGTATCTGTGGTATCTTCGTCGACTTCGCTACTATTGGATACCAACAGTTTGGAAAAATGCTCTTTCCATATCCTTAGCAAACTATCTGTATCAGTTACCAGTTTACCTTGCTGGTCTCTACAGGAGGATGTGCCAGTTCCAACAAAGCCATCAGTTTGATGTTTCACTCTTTGGTAGAATTTTCGGACTTCATTCTGTCTCCTGTACATCTCGTTTTTTTTACACTCCCGTCTTTCCATTTATCTCTTTCCTTCGGAAAAGACGTTTCTCATCTCTCTCCTTTTCTACCGATAACTCTCTCGTGCGCTACGCTTTGCTACTGCTTGTAACGTAGCACTATATGCCGCATTTTTCTCTTCGTTAGCAGCACGACACTCCTGATTATATCATGGATTCCTTGATGGAGTTCTCTGGTATCCAAGTACTGATTTTGCGGCTGTTTGCATGGAGTGGGCAATGTTTTGCCATTGTCCTGATATGTTATCGGGACGAGGAGTGCTTTGATTAAGCAGTTGGGCCAGTTGAGTGGAATATGCTGTGGCTATCTGTTGTGATTGCAGCTTACCGATGTCCAACTTCAGTGTTGTGTCTGTTCGCACTTTGTTTGCTACGTTTAATCTGGTACGTACTTTTGCTGCAACAAGGTAGTGGTCCGAGTCTATGTTTACACTTCGGAACGATCGTACATCCAACACGCTTGATGCATGTCTTCCATCTATCACAACGTGATCAATTTAATTTCTTGTCCTTTGATCTGGCGACAGCCAGGTGCCCTTATGAATATCGAGATGCTTAAATCTGGTACTGCTAACTACCATGTTTTTTATAGCTGCAAAGTCTATCAGCCTCATACCATTGTCAGATGTGGAGACTGAATTTCCCGACTGTTGGGCCAAAGCTATTTTCCTTTCCATTTTTGGCATTAAAATCGCCTAGTATAATTTTAATGTCGTGGGTCATAAGTTTCTTCTAAGCGCACGTAAAATATATCTTTGGTCTGTTCGTCCTTTTCTTCAGTGGGAGCATGAGCGTAAATAATACTGATGTTGAAAAATTTTGCTTTTAATCGAATTGCAACGAGTCTTTCATTCACTGGGGTAAAGTCGGTGACCAGATGTTTTAACCTCCGACCAACTGCAAATCCGCAACCAAACTCATGCTTTGTGTCATGGCAGCTATAATACAGTGCGTCACCTTTAGATGTTGTTGTGACGCCTTTCCCGTTCCATCGTATTTCCTGTATGATAGTAATGTCGGCCTTGTACTTTTCAAGTACATCTGCCAATGCATAAACTGCACCTTCTCTATAAAGAGTGCGAACATTCCAGGTGCAGATTCGCATATCATGGTCCTTAAAACGTTAGTGGGGTTCGTCAGTTTTAGAGGGGTTTGTTTTTCTTTTCTTTCGTTTTTTCATTTTTCGTTTTTTCATAGTAGTCTGTTTTTTCTAGGGGAGGGTTACTAACCCGACGCCCAAGCCCAAGTTTCTGACGTTCTTATGGGTGAACGCGCGGCACATGTTAGCTCACTACCTTTAACGGGTGTTAAAGGCAGTTCCCTAGGTGACACCACGGGGAGGTCAGTGTCCATATGATATGAAAGAGGGACCAAGATAAATCCTGGGCTTTTCCATGTTAAAGCCGGTCAGGACCGTTCCTTGGTATCTTCCATCACCTACGTCGTGGACCTATACCGACAAATTTCATATGGAACGTTTAATACCCCAACTGAAGACCAAACACCAAATTTAATCCATTTCGGTAGATTATTGTGGGCACAACTTTCAAAATACCGGAAATAGGGAGGTGCCGTTCTATGGGGGCTATACTAAGGCGTGTACCTGCACCGACAAGTTTTTGGCGGAAAGACTAAGTACCAACTTTCAGCCATTTCTGAGGAATATTTCATATGGAACGTTCAATACCCAAAATGAAGACCAAATACCAAAGGAATACTAAGTACAACATTTCAGTGATATCGGTGTGATAATGACGGACGGATAAAGACGGACGGATAGATGAATAGATGGACAGAAAGACTTATATAGACTTAGAATTTTACCCTGATCAAGAAAAGAATATATTTACTTTAAAGGTTATCCGATGGATTTTTCAATGTGTTACAAACAAAATGACAATTTTAAGTATACCCTCCATATTATAGTGGAGGGTATAAAAACGGAAGTAGTGGATAAAAATGACACAGAAACAGAGTCGATGCAACAAAATACAATCGGCGCAACGTTTGGTCGGTAGACCAATGGGTAGGTGCTTCAGATCTTCACTACGTACTTGTATGGCTTTTATATTAAACAGAACGTCTTTTTCCATAAGCCGAACTAAGAATAGATTTCCAAACGCACCGATCTTTTGCTTTACTTCTCCAATTTTGGATGCCATGTTTTGTGATATCTTCTTCAACTTGGTCTTTCCATCGGAGTCTTGGCCTTCCCTTGGGGCGTATACCGTCGAGTGGCTCCTATTCAAATGCCTTTTTGGCGGGGGCATCTTTATCCATCCTGCTGACATGGCCCAGCCAACGCAATCGTTGTAGTTCGATACGTTTTACTATATCGATGTCGGTCGGCTGGTATAGCTCGTGGTTCATACGACGTCGGTATTCACCGTCAACCCATATTGGTCCATAATTCTTTCGAAGAATTTTTCTCTCAAACACACCAAGTTCTGCATCATCTGCTTTCGCAAGTACCCATGCTTCATAGCCATACATTAGTTCGGGTAGTATCAGTGTCTGGTAGAGTGTAAGTTTTGTTTGACGAGAGGTGGTTTAGCTTTTAAACTGTTTACTTAGACCAAAGTAGCATTTGTTGGCCAATATTATTCTTCTTTTGATTTCAAAACTGATGTTGTTCGTTTTATTTATGGCGGAGCCGAGGTAAGTAAAATCATTTACTACCTCGAAATTGTAGTTGTGAACATCAACAGTTGGTCCGAGTCTACTGGACGTCTTGCGTGTTGATGCCATAAACTTTGTCATATCGCCGTTGACTGCCAGACCCACTTTGGTAGACTCTTTTTCAATTTTTGCAAAGGTGGCTGTTACGGGTCGAGTTGATCGACCTATTATATGAATATCGTCTGCGTAGGCCAGTAACATTATATCCTTATTGTATATAGTGCTATTTTTATGACCTTTTCCAATAAAATGTTAACTACGTCACACGATAGGCTGTCACCTTGTCTGAAACCTCGTTTTGTTTCAAAAGGTTCCGAGAGGTTCTTTCCTACTTTAACAGCTGATCTTGTATTAGTAAACGTCATCCTGCATAATCTTATAAGTTTTGCAGGGATACCAAACTCAGACATGGCTTGAAACACCTTTGATCGAATTGGGCTGTCGAAGGCGGCCTTATAGTCGACGAACAGGTGGTATGTGTCGATCTGTCTTTCGAGGGTCTTCTCCAGTATTTGGCGCAGTGTGAAGATTTGGTCAATTGTCGATTTACAAGGACTAAAACTGCATTGGTATGACCCGATTATGTTACTGACCATGGGTTTTAAACGTTCACACAGTACACTCGACAGCACTTTGTATGCGATTAGGAGCAGACTTATGTCTCTGTAGTTTGTACACACCGTCTTGTCTCCTTTTTTGTGTACGGGACATAGGAGGCTGAAGTTCCAATCGTTCGGTATGCTCTCTTCCTGCCAAATTTCGGTAATTAACTGATGCATTTCGCCACCGGTCTTGAACAGTTCGGCGGTCATCCCATCAGCTCCTGCTGCTTTATTGTCGATTTCAGGCGATTAATTGCTGTCATGACCTCGCTTTGGCTAGGTGGAAGACATTCAACGTCGTCGTTTGCGATTGGTTCCGATGTATCTTCATCGCCGCCCATATTCGATACTAAGAGCTTCATGAAATGCTTCTTCCAGATCCGCAGTACGCTATCTGTATCTGTTACCAGATGTCCTTCATGACCTTTGCAGAGCATGTGCCTGCAACATACCCTTCAGTCTGGTGTTTTACACGCTGGTAAAATTTGCGGATTTTATTCCGACTCCTGAACATCTAGAGCAGAGTGAGGCAGAGAACATTTTTGGGTCTCTCTTGTGCTCTCAATGAGCGTAAATTTGTTGTTGTTCACAACGTGTTAGCATCTACACAGGCTGTGAGCGATAACAAATTTACTCTCACTTAGAGCAAATGGGCTCTCTTGTGAGTCACAATGCCTCCTCCTGATCTAGAGTTTCTCACGCTCACGTTTTTCTTGCTCTTTCTTTTTTCTTCTGAAAATACGCTTCTCCTCTCTCCTCTTCTCCCGATATTTTTCTCTGGCGCTTCGTGTTCCTACTGAATTCAGGGGTGCTCTGTATGCTGCGTTCTTTTCTTCAGTAGCCTTACGGCAATCCTGATCGTACCATAGATTTTTAGGTGGTGGTTTTTGGTACCCAAGCACAGATTTTGCGGCAGTTTGAAGTGAGTGGGCTATTCTTTGCCACTGCGCTTCCACATTATCGGGACAAGCAGTGCCGTCTTCTAGCATGCGAGTCAGTTTAGCGGAATAGGCTTGTGCTATCTGTTGTGTTTGCAGCTTCTCGACATCCAGCTTCCGTCCTGCCGCTACATTAAGGTGAGTGCGTACCTTTGCTGCTACAAGGAAATGGTCCGAATTGATGTTCGCTCCTCGAATCGATCGGACATCTAACACACTGGACGAGTGTCTTCCGTCTATCACAACATGATCAATCTGGTTTCTTGTTTTCCCATCTGGGAATATCCACGTGGCCTTGTGTATGTGGAGGTGTTGGAATCTGGTACTGCTCACTACCATGTTTTTTGCCGATCAGCCTCATTCCGTTGTCGGATGAAGACTGAACCTTTCGATCGTGGGACCAAAAACGTTTTCTCTTCCAATTTTAGCATTAAAATCTGCTAGAACAATCTTAATGTCATGGCCAGGGCAGCGGTCATATTGTCTCTCTAGGCTCTCGAGGAATATATCCATGGTCTGTTAATCTTTCTCTTCGGTCAGGGCAGGGGCGCAGATGAGACTGATGTTAAAAAAAACTTTGCTTTTACACGGATTGTGAAAATTCTCTCATCAACCGGAGTGAATCTGGAGACGAGAATTTTAAGTCTCCTATTTACCATAAATCCAACACCTAGCTCATATTTCGTTTCATGGCAGCAATAATACAGTGCGTAATCGTTTGTTATTTTTACGTCTGCCCGGTTCCATCGCAATTCCTGTAAGGCGATAATATCAGCTTTGTACTTACCAAGTACATCCGCCAGTGCGCAAACTGCACCTGCTCTGTGGAGATTCCTGACATTCCAGGTGCAGATTCGCAGATCATGGCCCTTAAAACGTTTGCGGGGTTCTTCAACTTTAGAGGGGTTTGTTTTTCTTCTTTTTCTTTGTTTTTTCGTAGTAGGCGGTGTATTGACGGGGTGAGTTACTAGACCAACGCCCAACCCAAGTTTTTAACGTTCTTACGGATGAACGCACGGTACATGTTAGCCTTTGACGGATGTTAAAGGCAGCTCCCCAGGTGACCCCACGGGGAGATCAGTGCTTCAGATCAGTTTCGGTCAATAAATGCCAGCAGCATTACAAGTATTATTATCCAGCTATTTTAGTTTGTAATTGTAGGGGTTTTATTGCTTTCCAGCAATTACCTCAGGAAGTATAACCAAGACGTAAGAAACCAAGAAGAAGAAGAAGAAACCAAGAATATCCTCACCAAAATATACCCTAAAGGAGCCCTTAAATTTCTTTAAAAAAACCGCTACAAGATAATGTGGGCATAGCATTAAGCTACCTCTTTTTTGGTGTTATTTACCACCACATCTCCCAATGTAGGGTGGTATAGCAACTCAAAAACTATTTCAAATATCTCTTAACAAATTCAATATTATTGTTTGTGGGTAATGGCAGACATGCAACATTGTAAATTATGCACAACAAAATTTCAACACCCTTCTCTGGGGCGTTTCACAGCTATCAAGAAAATGTATCTCCGCCAAACTAAATTAAGGCAAATGCGAAAGATTCAAAATTATTAAAAATAACGAAAACAAAAATAACAATCACATGGCAGTTACTTGAATAGATTCTCTAACCTAACCTATGGCCTTTGTGGGGGCCACGGAATGACTTTAACAAAAACAAAAAAACACACTCAACAAAAGAAGCCTTAGGGTACACAACAAACTCAAAGTTATAAAAGATACCGCCCAAAACATTTAGCGATTAAAAAGAGGCGAGATGTTCACAGATCGCATATCTGGGTAATCAGGTGGTGATTGTTGACTTATGTGAGGGCATGCATATTTTTTTGGGTGGCTGGGATTTTGTAAGTTAGATAAAAAGTCTTGTTGTTGTTGTTGTTGTTTCATTTAATTACAGCTCAACAGTAAACATATTCAAAATTTTAAGTAGATATTGTTAGGCAAAGTAGTGCTGCTTTTGACACTGACTGCTGACTTTAATGACATTGCCACAATTTTAAGTGATGTGGCGATTTTTTGCTTTTTTATTATTAAAACGTTTTAAATTTAAAAACACCTTTTGTTGGCAAAATGGCAAGTACTCAACTGAAATATTAAAAACCTGAACCAAAAAATTATGAATAATGTGACAGAAATATAATGTCAAACAAAACTGACTCTATTCCGTGATGTAAATTTAAATCGATTGATGATATATTCAAACTCTTTTAGAAAGGAAATCTTTAACCAATATTGTTTTCTTATACGCTATGTTCTCGGCCAACAATAAATTTACGTTCCATGAGATTCTTTAGATGAGAAGCAATTAAAATAAATTAATTAATTGTTTTCAAAGAGTTAAATATCTTCCCATCGTTTTATGAGTTTATTGGTTTATGTTTATTTTAACACCTCTCATCTTTAGAGAAATTTTGTTTTATTTTACCACAAATGGTTTGTCGTAAAATATTTCGAAATAAGTCATTTCCAATTAAATGAGCTCGGTAAGAGTTCAATGAACTCATAGATTTTAATGGTACGAAAAAATCAATATAATCAATCAAAAATCAATATATTCAAATGTTCTCATTTGGACATAACTAATTAATCAAATATTTGAACATAACCACTTGTACGGCCTGGGTGACGTATGACACCCATGTGAACTGTCGCAGTATGACGTTGAGCCGAATAAGCCATTACAAAGTAATGTAAACAAACATATTTCTGCATTGCCAGTAGGCTGAATAATAATGTGGGTGACATAGGGGATGAATGATACCAAGCAGCGGTCTTGACCGGCTTTAACATTGCAAAGCCCAGGATTTATCTTGGTCCCTCTTTCATCTCAAATGGACACTGGCCTCCCCTAGGTGTCACCTGGGGAGCTGCCTTTAACATCCGTCAAAGGTAGTGAGCTAACATGTGCCGCGCGTTCACCCATAAGAACCTTAAAAACTTGGGTTGGGCGTTGGTCTAGTAACTCACCCCGTCAAAACACCGCCTACTATGAAAAAAAAAAAACAAAGCAAAAGAAGAAAATCAAACACCTCTAAAGTTGACGAACGCCGCAAAGCGTTTTAAGGACCATGATCTGCGAATCTGCACCTGGAATGTCAGGACTCTCTACAGAGCAGGTGCAGTTTGCGCACTGGCGGATGTACTTGGCAAGTACAAAGCTGATATTATCGCCTTACAGAAAGTGCGATGGAACCGGGCAGACGTAAAAATAACAAACGATTACCCACGGTATTATAGCTGCCATGAAACGAAACATGAGATAGGTGTTGGATTTATGGTAAATAGGAGGCTTAAAAATCTCGTCTCCAGCTTCACTCCTGTTGATGAGAGAATTGCCACAATCCGTATAAAAGCAAAGTTTTTTAACATCAGTCTCATCTGCGCCCATGCCCCGACCGAAGAGAAAGATGAACAGACCAAGCGCCTAGAGAGAGCATATGACCGCTGCCCTGACCATGACATTAAGATTGTTCTAGGAGATTTTAATGCTAAAATTGGGAGACAAAATATCTTTGGTCCCACGATCGGATAGTTAAGCTTTGATGATTTGGTAACATCCGACAACGGAATGAGGCTGATAGATTTTGCAGCGGCAAAAAACATGGTAATGAGCAGTACCAGATACCAACACCTCGACATGCACAAGGCCAGATGGGAAAACAAGAAACCAGAAATATCAAGAAACAAAAAAAAATCGTCGGAGGGATTTTCAAATAAATCGCGATTTAAGTTCACATTTTTAGAGGTTCTTTAGGTTTTCACGTGTTTCCTTGGAAACCGCTAGTCTTATGTAAATGGGCCTAAAGAAAATATTGTAGCTGTGAAAATTCTCCACAAGATTGACCTTTATGATATTTCCGTAGGTTTTACCGTTTTTGAGATATAGAAGTTCAAATTGAGACAATGCACGGACTGTATCGCCTCCTTATAAAACAATGTCATTACTGCAATTTCTCAAATTATACTTATATATCTTGAAAATGGCACAACCCAGGAAAAAATAAATCATCCAATCTAGTAGAGAATTTTCACAGCTTCAACATTTTCTTTAGTCCCATTTTGATATGACTTGCGGTTTCCAAGCAAAATCTTGAAGACTTAAGATAAAAACCTAAAAATTTGAACTGAACCTCGATATCTCAAAAATGGTTAAACCTACGAAAAAAACTAAAGGTTAGTCTTATGGAGAATTTTCACAGCTACAACATTTTCTTTTGACTCATTTCGATACGACTTGCGGTTTCCAAGCAAAATCGTGAAAACCTAAAAAAACCCTAAAATTGTGAATTTTGATCGCGATTTATTTAAAAATCTCTCCGGCGATTTTTTCTGATTTTTTAATTTTTCTCATCTATGAACATTGCTGTTTCAGAGTCCGCGAAATCTTCCCATGTGTAAGCAGTTTTCATCGAAAGTTTGTTAAGGCGCACTGAGCATAATAATGTTTTATAAGGAGGCGAAACAGTCAGTGCATTGTCTCAATTTGAACTTCTATATCTCGAAAACGGTAAAACCTACGAAAATATCATAAAGGCCAATCTTGTGGGCCAATCTTTTCTTTAGGGACATTTACATAGGACACGCGGTTTCCCAGCAAAATCGTTAAAACCTAATGAACTTCCAAAAATGTGAACTTAAATCGCGATTTATTTGAAAATCCCTCCGCCGATTTTTTGTTTCTTGATATTTCTCATCTATGATCATTGTAGTTTCAGAATCTGCAAAAACTTCCCAGGTGTAAGAACATTCCATTTAAATTTGGTTAAGGCACACCGTGGTGATAGACGGATGACACTCGTCCAGTGTAAAGGTACGCACTCGCCTTAATGTTGCGGCAAAAGTGCGATCTAACACAGGACGGAAGCTAGATGCCGAGAAGCTGCAAACACAACAGATAGCACAAGCCTATTCCGCTCAAGTGACTCACATGCTGGAAGACGGCACTGCTTGCCCCGATAATGTGGAAGCGCAGTGCCAAAGAATAGCCCACTCACTTCAAACTGCAAACTGCCGCAAATATTGTGCTTGGGTACCAAAAACCACCACATAAAAATCTATGGTATGATCAGGATTGTCGTAGGGGGCTACTGCATTCAGTAGCAAACGAAGCGCGAAAGAAAAAGTAACGGGAGAAGAGAAGAGAGGAGAAGCGTATTTTCAGAAGAAACAAGTAAAAAGGTGTCAGTCGCCTTTGCCCTCAGCCAATGTGAAGTAAAACTCTCACCTACGAACAGATCGAATGTATTTAAGATCTCTTCAGAATTTTGTGGCCCTTTTTGGATCTTTCAACTTGCCGACAAAAATGTGGATTAGGAATTAACTGCACTAAGACACAAATGTTGAACCTTTGAGGGGAAGGTACCCAATATGGGCCATTTTAGAAGTTAAACTAAATTTTGACAAAATATTAGGAGATCCAATGTTTGGACCAAATTGATTGCCCCATTCAAGTGATATCGTCCTAGCATTTTAATATTGGGAGGAGTACCGAAAGTTGTGGGCCGGTATTGCCCATGAAACTAAGTTTGGATATAATATGACGAAGACCAAATGTTGGACCAAATCGGTTGAACAGTTCGAGAGTTATCGTATTTTTTACGCCTTTCGGTCTGTTTTCCTAAGAAATATGGACTTGCCCCTGAAAAAACTTTTACCGTCGTAATGCAGGTAGCGAATGCAAATCGCTTCAACAAAAATCAAAGTGATTCGAGAGCAGGTCTTAAAGTGAACTTATCCAAATTGTGTGTGAGAGGTACCAGAAGGAGTAGACAAATATAGTCCATACTCGAACCTGATCTATATCTGGTAGATATATTAGGATGTGCAAAGTATGGATTACATTGGTCACTCCCTTCAAGATTTATCGTGCGCACAATTGTTCCTAACATTTTTGAACTTTTGTGGGGGAGGTACCTAAAGAGTGGACCGATATGGCTTATCTTTGAACTTAAACTATGTTTGGACAAAATATTACGAAGACCAAATTTTGGACCGAATCGGCAGATCCCTTCTGGAGTTATCTTGCGCCCCATCCACTACACATGGTCTTATAGGGGCTTTGTGCAACTTTCAGGCCATTTTCTCAGAAAGTATGGACTTGCCCCTGATGAAACTTGTACCGTCGTATGGGGGGCAATGAATACAAGTTGTTGCAACAAAAATCAAAGCGATTCGAGAGCAGGTCCTAATCTGAACTTATCCGAAATTTTGTGTCGGAGGTACCCGAAAGAGTGGACCGATTGAGTCCATTTTGGAACCTCATCTAAGTTTAGTAGAAATTTCACGATATGCAAAGTATGTGCCAAATCGGTTACTTCTTTCAAGAGTTATTGTGCGCTCCAGCCATCCAGACAGACGGACGGACGGACATTGCTCAATCGACTCCAAATTGTCTGAAACACATTTCGTCCAAACATACTTGGGTCTCAAACCATTATTTCGATGAGGCACATTTTGCCCGTATGAAAGTGTATATCAGGAATATTGTCAATTATTTCATATTCCATTTCAGAAAAAAAGGATAATTTTTTTTCACGCTACATCAACGATTTTTGATATGTAGGTTAAGAAAAAAATTCCCAGTACAAATCTGGTCGCGAGCCAATTTTTGGTTGTTGCGGACAAAAGTTATGCCGCTTTTATTTCGCTTTTTAAGAAAGAAAATATTATAAAAACGCTTATTATTTTAATGAGCGCAATTGTTACAAAAAAGTTCTCTCGAAGTGACTTCAGCGAGTAGATTGCATTATACCTGCAAAATGTTACACAGAATTCGCGGAATGTACATAAAATTTATAAATTATTGAATATAAGTCTACTTTTTTCAAAACTAAGGCACATTTAGTGGTCATATAATTACATAAAAAAATGTTGTGGATTCAAACTTCACGGCGAATCAAATGAGACTACAATCATACAGATTGGTGTTATAGTTTGGATGTTACAGCCAAAATAAGCACATATTTTGGTCAAAAACTAATTTTTTGTTTGAAAAAATATTTTTTCCCATGCATTATGTAGTAGAAAATATTGTAAAAATTTATAGGAATACTTCCTTCATTTTGCTTAAATCTCCCAACAAAATAGACGGATTTTGCTTTATTGACATTCATATTAAAGCTTTCCCATTAGGGAAGCTAATTGGGTTGATGAGGATATATGTCAAAGCTTCTGAAATGGAAATAGAGGTCAAATAACCCATTTTTATTTATATGCATTTTAAAATACGTGTAATTCTCGTAATTATCAAAATCATTTTGTCCGCATGTGATTTTCATGTACATCAAGACCATATGTGTTAATTTGTATATATTTTTTGAAATTTAATTTGGAGGCTAAGATGTAGCATTAGCTGCATCTTAGCATTAAAATACCTATAAAATATCGCTAATTTGCGCAAAGTGCATACAATTTTTGTCCGCATCCGATTTCAATGTCCACCATGAAAATCTACATCGATATATATCTATTTCAAGGCGATCAATTAAGAACCGTGGATGTAGCATCACACACTATTTTTTGGGATAAAATGAATGTAGCTCCCTTATCAGTGAAGTTTTCAAATCTCTGTTTCCGCTAAAACGAAGATGCTGTATTAGTTGTTTTATTGCAGTGGAAACGAACAGCAGATAACGCGATAAAATACGCGATATTTCCAAAAACAATTTTAGGTGATTTTTCTACTTTGGACTTTCTTGTAACCGCCTTTTAGTAGATGGATTTTCACGGGGAATGATTTATTAGATCCGGAACGTAAAAACCTAAAATGTGCAATCAAGTACGAGGAAATCGAATGACAATTGTAAAAATTAGACCCGAAAAATATGTTTTTTACAAAAATGTTCGCACAAAATTTCCGCATTTGGATGTAGATTACTATGAAGCTGTGCAGACTACATTCACATTAGTCGTATCAAATAACTCAGAATCGCAAGTACTACAATCCTATATATAATTTTTTGAAAAACCTGTTTGCGGAATGAAATTAGAAGAAAATTTCAAAAACCACTGTAAATCTGGCTTCAAAATGTCAGCATCATTTAACGGTAGAAGCAGTTCAAATTTTGAAAAGTAATACATTAGTGAGATGATCCTTATTTAGTTTGCTTCTACTTTTACTTTGACAGGAAAATCGAGAGAAGTGTGGTTTACTCACAAATCGAGAGAAAACAAAAAAAACATGGTGGCTTCAACCTATTTCTACCCATTTTCTAACATAAATATAGCCACAGCTTCCACCCAAATTATCTTTTAAGGCTAATATTTTTTGCCACGTCCAAAAACATTTCATTTTATCCAAAAATATTTAATTTGTATAATATAGAATCACAAGTCGCGTATTCTAAAAGGGTAAACCTTGGCTTCAGCTATGTTAAATTTTCAAAAATATTGGTGATATACCCTCATTAACATAAATGCT